>NC_092185.1:22854408-23170658 GCF_043641665.1 Enoplosus armatus
TGTCCTCCCACCTTTCGCTCCACCTGCTCGTATCGATACTGTGTTAGTGAATTTGCAGCTGCGGGGAGCTCTGGGAAGGGATAATGACCACTGAGCGGAAGTGAGCAGAGCAGGACGTGGCTACTTCCTGCACAGCGTGGTGGTCATTTCATCACCTGGGTCATTTGTCTAACACCCACACCTGCCCACCACCGCCCCCTCTACCCCATCGCCTTCTCCACTCCACCTCCCCCACCCTTTGCTCTGTCTCTCAACCCTCAGGATCCCTCTAAATGCCACGCAGGGCTGCAGACAGGAAGATGACAGACCATCAAGGGTCGCTGTAGGCTGATCATTAGCAGTGCCCTGTGGTTGACTTCAATTAGCCTGCAGAGACACTGCGCTGCAGCCGAGTGCAGTGAGAACATGCAGTCAGGTGGGCTTCGCGGCTCTCAGATTTACAGTTGGGTTTAAGTTCTGGCACACTGGAGAGACACACAGCGCGGCTGTAAATGAAGACCGGAAGATTCAAGTTTTAAGTTTTTGCTGCCTTCAGTTTATGACTCTCCAGTGGGATTTTGCACTTTAAAATTACAGCAAAACCTAAATACGATAATAGTTACAATTGAAATATAACAGCGCACTAATAGTTGCTTAATTCCATTTTTTAAGAACCAGTCAGTCAGTCATTGTCTTTTTTTTGGATGTTGTGAAGCTGCAAATAATCCTGATTGCCCCGACAGACTCCTTCTACATATTTTGACTGCTATTATTGCAAAAACTAAGTCAGTGGAAATGTCACTGAGCATGGTGACAGTTGATGAGGAGGAGGAGGAGGGTGACGGGGGGGGGGGGGGGGGGGTTCTGTGGAGTGGGTAAAATGGCATGATGGAGAAATGGAGACAAGAAATCGAGGGCGAGACGGAAAAAGAAAAACAAGGAGAACGAATGCGAGAGTGGGGAGAGCCAATCTGCTGCCGAGCTGAACAGACAACTCTGGGATTATCAACAACGGTGACAGCAGATGATGATTGTTGGTAATGTATGTGTGTGTGTACGTGGAGGAAGGGGGGTGGGGGGGGCAATTATGTATTACTCCCCCCCTCTTTCTACCCCCTACGGCGGCCCTGATGGGACACAACCTTTCATTTGCTCATTGCGGTAATTGGTGTATGTGAGGGGGAGGTACATGTGTTCTGCTCCCCCTCTGCGTCTGTCAGAGAATTAGAAAATGGAATTCTCTGAAGAGCAGTGTGCGTCTGCCTCCCTCGTCCAAGATGACACATTTTCATTATTCGCCCTGTGACAGAACAGACTTCTCTGTCCTCTGGCCACCCAGCATACATTATGATTTGTAATTCTGAAGATAATTCATATTGCGATTAATTTCGCGAAAGTACATTTAAACAAATGAACGTTAAATTAATGGGTTCAGCAATTAATTTTTTTTTTTTTTTTCCTGTTGCCACAGGTCGTCCTCAGCTGGGATGAAAATAATAAATGATAACATCTCTTTACAACTGGAAACAGTGTTCAAATTGGTTCACAAATGAATTAGCCTTATTAAATTAACCAAAAAGGAAATGCAATTCTCCCGCAAGTATCATCAATACACGCCACCTTTTTTCCCTGTTACATCAAATCCCTTTTTAAACCAAATGGTATGGTGGCAATATTCATAATCATTATTTATAAGCTGTATTTTAGGAATACATAGCAATTGTTGGTGCAACCTGTTTTAAAACTGCACTGCTGTGGCCTTATAATGCAATATGTATATAGAGCTGAAATTATTATTTTATCATTCAATTTCTGGGCCATTACAATGCCGTATAAATGAGTACTAACTACAGAAACACTGAAGTTGAAGAAAAGTTGCCGTAGTCAAAAAGGCTCTCAGCCAAACTGTGTAACAAATGTACAAGTTGTAAAATCTCCATTTGATGCCTTTTCAGGTAGCATACCTTGGAGAATCTAAAGGGCACACAGTATCTACAAACAAAATATGTTCCTGGTTCTTGTTAATGAATTCATCTTGGAGTAAATACATTTGAATGTGTGATTAAAACAGTAGCGTAACCGAAGTAAAATCACACGAACTCCGCAAGAGTCAGAGGCTGCAGAGACGGCAGTTAGTGCTTTATCTGGAGCTCCGTTTTAGATTAAGCTACTGCCTTATTTATGTGGTATAACATAACTCAATTACTAGGATGTTGGGGCATCGACATTTTTTCAATTCATCGACAGAAAACAGGAAGAAAGTGGGTAAATTCACTTTAGCTCAAGCTCTCGCCTGCCAGCAAGCTGCGCAGTCGCTGCAGTTCAGTTTTTACTTCTGTTTTCCAGTTTTTACATGCTATCTTTTTTTTTCAGATTGTGGTCTTAACTCCATTTTGACCAAATATGTAGTGTTTTGACTGTAAGTTATTTGTCAGTAAAGTACCACATATTTCCTGCATGCAGTCTCACAAATGCAACAATTGCTTGCTTATTTCTATTGATGCTATCATGAATTGGATGCAGTTAGTCATACGAAGAAAACAACTTGAAAGTATCACATGCATTTTTGTTAATTCTCCTCAGAGACATGAAGAGAAGGGCGGCGCCACATTCAGTGGAAATGAAATGTCTTCATTTGGAGAAACAATAGCAGGCGACTGGTGTGCTTGCATCATGCAGACTTGTGTTGTGGTCATTTTTAGGGTTCACAGTTAATGTGAAAAGCTTGTATTCCTGTTTAATAATGCTACAAGTCCGAAATTCCCTCTGTGTCTCTAAGGAGATCAAACACACACACACACACGCACACACACACACCATGAGCACAGAGCGTGGCTGTCTGAAATAATCCGAGTTAAAATGCATCTGTAAAAAAAAAATATATATATATACATATATTGGACATATAAATAAATATTTAACCCTTTGGCAGCCTATTCAAGAGTGAATGAAAGACTCTGTGATCTCCAGTCATGGTTGGAGAAATCGCTGAGGGGGAGAACAGAGAAAACAGCCAGACCACTGACCTCTCACAGAGGGGGCATCCTGCACAAGGCGGCCTGAGACGAGGGCTCGCCGCAGGGGGAGAAGCAGCCAGAGATGGGGGGGGGGGGTGCATTTCTGGAAGAGCAGCAGGGAAGGTGAGGCGGAGAGGCGAGGGGGAGCGCTCTCGAGAGGCAAGGTTATTGGGTTAGGGGAAGGAGCGCGAGCGGAAAGAACAGAGGAGAAGCAGGGAGGTGGAGGAGGAGGGGTGCCTTGTTGAGGGAGGAGAGGTGAGGGAAGTGGTGTAAGAGAGGTGCGAGGCAGAGGAGAGAAATGGGGGAGCGATAGCGAGAGAAAGGAAAGGTGCTATGTAGGGATTAAAGCTGAAATGAGCGACATATGGGAAAGGGAGACGGAGAGAGAGGTGGAGAAGGCGGAGGACGAGGGCCGTTCGGGGAAAGAAATCATTTTATTAAAGGATTGCATTTTTCTTCCTCCCCCCTGTATGCACCTGGCGCCCAAAACTACAACCCAATGAAATCGTAATCAGACAGAAGAAAATCAGATCGACTGCAGGTGTAAATGCACCCAGGGCACACACACACACACACACACACACACACACACACACACACACACACACACGAGTTCAGTCTGCATGGAGTAATTGTGTACACAGAAATAAACTCACAAACAGGTGGAAGGCAGCGCAGACTGCAGCCCACTTGTCAATATGGATTTGTGAGGATACTTGTAGACCGCACAGCTGACTGAACAGGACCAAGCGCTTCCTGTCAATATTAATTATCTCGTCAAAATATTGCCAGTGGAGGGGGGGAGGGGGAGAGGCCCAAAGCGGAAAAGGCACATACGCACAGGAGATGTATTTTAATGTCAGACGCAGCTCTATTCTGAATCATATGAGACATATGCTAATGCCAGGTGGAGAGGGGGGTTTAAGAGGTAAGGACGATTTTTTTTTTTTTTTTGGTGGGGGGGCTTATGTTTGTCCTTTCAGGTTTATTAGATAGGATATAGTGGAGGGGAAGCAGGGGAGGTGTAGCGGTGTGGCTGCGTGTTTTATCGACAGCAGGATGCCTCCCGAGGACCCGCGGTTACAGTGGGCGCCGGAGGACAGAGAGACGGGCAGGAGGATGAATGGGGAGAACAGGTGTGGAGGCCGGGGGAGGGTGGTGGAGAAGGAAGGGTGAGCGGTGGCAGCCACCGTCGACACAGTCGCAGGAGGAGAGCAAAGGGAGAGAAATGGATGGTGGGAAGGTGGGAGGAGCGGCGCGCTCGGCAGGGTCTGCAAGTCCAACAAGCCTCAGTGGGTTTCACGCTTTCTTTTCTGGCCCTCTGGCCGGGCCGCGAGCGATTCTTCTTCTGGCCCTTCAAACGTCCCCCTGCTTTCATTTCATTTCGCTTTCCTTTCCTTCTCTTCCTGTTGACTGCGTCCTTTCCCTAATCCTGAACCCAAATCCCAAAGCAGCGCTAGGAAATTCAGCACCGAATTGCTGCGGAGGAGACCGTTTGAACTGCACTCCTAAATTTGGATTTTCAACTTCCGGACCAAAGACGTTTGTTCGGGAAAGTCGGACTGAATCTCCAGTGTCTCAATGAGTGGTAGCAGATACTGCATCTCAAACTAACCCTAAACCCTGTTAAAGTCTTCTGTGGCTATAGAGAACGTTTGAAATAACCCTTATCAGGGTTGCGTTGCGTCAGTACTGAGACTTCAAACATTTGACAGAAAACTGGCTGCATGGAGTTTGAAAGATGCTATTGACTTGCATTATGGGACTTGTAGGATCTGGAAGCTTCGCTCGTATTAGGGACTGAAGGTCAGGATATCTCAGCTTCTGCTGCGCTGATTTGTTTTCAGTTCCGTCTCATGCAAGTCCCACAACTTCATGGAACTGCTGCACTAAAGTGCTGCAGTGCCCCTTTAATGTTATTTGAAAGCACATTTCCAGAGGCTTAAAACTTAAACCCTTGTTCTGATCTGAACCCTAAACCCAGCTCCAGGTTCTACAGTAGCAACTTGATGAAGTGATGACCCCCAAAATGACCTTTTCCTTTTTTTTTTCTTTTTTTTTTTTTTTTACAAAAAAACACCCTCTTTCAGAAGAACTAAATTACACTCTTTCTCACAAGGACAACACACACACACACACACACACACACCAGTTCAGACTGGGACATCAAGACAAGACGTTTTTTGCGCTCCTGCTGGTTTTCACTGGCGGCAACAAGCACCTGTGCGTTGTGTGCCACAAAGGTTCCTAGCAACAGTCGCCGAGGAGAGACATCGTCAGGATGCACACCTGTTTGATCTGCCGGGACCCTCTGTGATAAGTGGCCCCGGTAACCATGGCGACCAGGATATGGGATGGATCCATGTGGCGCAATTGAATGGCCTTGGATTATAAACACACATACATACAGAGATACACAAGGACACACACGCAAACTTAGGAAACATCATGCTAAAAGAAATACACATCATGCTAGAAGAAATACACACACACACGACACATAAACAGCTGCGACAAACAGCACACAAAGAACACAAAATCACACAAACCAGCTAAAGTCGTGCACGTAGTGAGGCAGTAGATCACCTCAGAGCGTGCCGGCTTTCACACCTGCATGCTGACTCGTAACAGACTTCACACATGGAGAAACGTGCAAACAACGGCCTCGCATTCAGAAAAAAATAAATAAATAAACAGCGACACACACACACACACACACGTAGGCCGACTCCAAACACTCGAATCCAGAGGAACAACACAATGCAGCGAGTGGAGAAAAGCGAGGCGGCAGATGGCCGCCGCGCTCACAGTTACTCACAGTGTGCAGGTGGACGAGGAAGCGCTTTGCCTCTCGCTAAAGAACTCTGCATCGACCTTGGAGTGGAAGAAATGTGAATCGTTAACTGTGGTAGTCATTCACACAAAAAATAGACGCACAAATCTGCGCGCAGAGAGACCTAATTGTCAGCGCTGGTGCATTTTTCTATAGAAAGAAAGGCCTGATAGAAATGTGAGTATTTAAATGCAATCAAAGCCGAACAATGCTGCGTGCGAGCTCTGTGAGCTTTTCCCTCCGCGCTCCTGTGTGATGCACGGAAATGTGAATAGTTACCAATTAAGACGTGTGAAACTGCAAGTGCTGTTCTGCTCTGCAGCTCTGCGTATGGACTCTGGCGCAGCGTGCCAGGTCTGAGGCATTCAGATTTAAATGAAGCAACAATCTGCGTTGTTTGTATTCAAATAATTTCACATAGAGAGATCTAATGCATCTGTAAAGCCCCCTGCACAGATTAACCTGCGCTGTTCTGTACGAACATTGTTTCAGGGATGCATATGAACCAATTAATAGACCTAATACGGACGTATTGTATTTACAATGCAAGATAATTTGTACATAAATGTTTCTCAGTCTGTCCCTGACTAAGGACGTTAATCAGCAGATCTTTAATTATATTTCCCCTCACATTGTTATCCTGAAAGGACTTGCCACCATGCTCGACAACCGCTCTAAATTAAATGTAATTTTTATGGTAGATGGACGCCTGTGATATTACTGATCTGCTCAGAATTGTTCTAGAGTTCAGAGATTAAAAAAGAAATAATGAAACATCAAAAAAAACATTTTCAGATTAGGAGTCGTGCTTTTTAGCAGTTGAGGAACTTCATTCTCACATGCACGTACTATACTATATACAGTTGTTTGTACCATAGCAACACAGTAATGCACAGTGTGTAGACGCAGATCTTGTCTCTGACCTTCCAGTTTTCCAGCATGATCCTTTATTTGCATTAATTTGTGTTTCTCTTTATGCTGACAGTCCTTTGTCTGTGCTATTGAAATCAATCCTTTCTTATCACTGTGCAGAGGGGCGAGCCTGACAGCTCAGATGTTATAGTCTGTCAGAGAACAGACAGACAGACAGCCTCGTCCTCGACTCCGCGAGCCAATCATGACTCACAACCGGCATGTCATGAGGACCGAGCAGCTCGAGCTAAACCGCGCCGCGTCTCTCTGCTCCGTTTTAAACAGCTGGCCTTTCATGAGACACATTTTCTCAGCACGGGGAAAGAAAAATTGGGTGAATGGCTGAATTCAAACCAATCAGCCAATCAGCCCGTCAACACCTATGTTCATTTTTGCCTTGTGTTTCTTGTGGAAAGGGAGAATAACAGCAAAAGGTGCCACAGCTGGGGATCAAATGTCAGACCAGATGAGGAGATTCATCCGTGCAGCCACGAGCCCGGCTGATCTGCACTGTCTGACTTATCAGTCCAGACTGTCAACAGGCCGCGGTTTGGTCTCGTCATACACTAGATATAGGCGGTGGGTTATCAGCTTTCAGTTTTTGCACAGCGCGTCTTGTGTTCACTGCTGCTTTTTCTCCAACCAGCGATAATTAGGATGTTCTAACGATCCGTCAGTCCAGAATCTGTTTAATTTATTCACCTTTCAGATGAGTTCAGTGAGGAATCTTTTTAGTCAGACTGTTGCTAAGAAAGGATTTCTACAGGGGAAAAAAAAATAAAAAATCACCCTGAAAAACTAAACAGCCGTTTTCCACGTGTGACATTTCAGAATCGACATGTACTTGCCCATCATTTCAGCGCGTTTCACAAGTTAAATTTCATATTGTGGGCCAAGAAATATCTTTTTAAAGTTATTGTCGCTGAAACTATAATTTTGTTTCTCCCTCTCACTCACACAATAATGTGACAAGATAATGATTCAACCTAAAGCTTCTGCATTTGTTTCTCATAACACATAGTCTGGTAGTCCGCAACTCCTTCTCCTTATTCTGCACGAGAGGGGAGGAGATTTGTATTTCTGCTTATGTTATTTGAAGACAATCAAGAAAAGTTAAGGTAGTTAGCTTTAGCCATGATAGCCACCAGGGATAAACAAAAACAGAAAAAAAGAACACGGCCGTCAGTACGTTAAAGTCCAACTGAAACCACAATTAGTCATCCTTTTTTTTTTTTGCATTCAAAAATAATCAATGGGATTTTTACATTTAAATTCAATAGTTTTATATCATTAATTATTTGGGGAAATATTGCAGCTATTGGCCGCTGGAGGGGAGACAGTTGAGCCCCTGTGGTTGAATGAAGGGACAAAGTAGACAAACCTGCGCTGTAGCATCTAAACTCACCAAAATGACATTTGCATTACATTCAGTGAGCTTTGAAGGTGTTTCATGTGCTGTGAATGACTAGCTAACTTGCTATCTCGCCTTCAAACTGCGCCCCTTCCCTCGGTTAATGTTTCCTTTAGTTGCTCATTCAAGAAGCCAATGCGCAGAACAAGACGGGTTCATGTCTTTAAGTTAAATGAAACATTTTTTAAAAATGTATTCAGTGTGAAATGATTTGATTGGAAACCCCACAGCCAGGAGAGCGACTACATCCCGGAAAGAATCTCCGGGAAACAACGTCCCATTTTGTCAATATTTGAATTCCTCGTTTGTAAAATAAGACCTGACCTTGCTTTTCCTGCGTCAGTTAATCACTATAAGGCAGCTCCACAAACCCTGACAAGCCTGTTGCTCCAGGACTCTCGTGCCCCTCCTCCCCCCCCGCCAATATTTTTTCTCTTTGCTCTCCCATCCTGAAGTGAACCCCCCCCCACCACCACCACCACCACCACCTCCCTCACCTCTCCATCCCGGCCCCCCTTCTCCTCCTCTCTGCCTTCCTCCAGCGAATGAAAAGGCCACATCAAACAATGGATTTAGCCTGCTCCCTAAATAGATGAGGGGCAGGGGAAACAACAGAGGAAGATGGAGAAATGAAGCCGGGATACAAGAGAGTGAGGAGGGGGGTGGGGGTAGGGGTGTGAGTGGGGGTGCAGTGTGGAGGAGAACAAGGTGGAAGAGTGGAGGAGGGGAACGTGAGGACCAGGTGTAGAAACACAGGGTGGCGGAGGATGGTAAGAACAGTATTGAGTATGTAGATCTTTCACACAAAACTCCATAGATAAAATGAGACATTTTAGACAGCAAGTCACACACAGGTGGATGCTGTATTTAGGCTTCAACTTCCCATATTTCCTGACATTCCCATTCACTTTTCTTTATATGTGCTGTTTCCCCTGCATCTCTTCATATATTCACATATTCTATTATATTCCGTGTTTTCATTAGTGTTAAATGTACATTTAACATCAACCAGTCCCCCTAGCTTATCTGGGATGAGCCATATGAACTGATAACTGGATACTGTTGACACTTTATTTTATGACTTTTTAATGAATTTTTATAAATCTTTTTTATCTTTGTTGTGTTGCACACCCTGATCTATTCATTCATTAACATAAAATGAAGACAATGATATTACAAAGTTCAGCGACATATCTCATTGTATAAGGAAAAAAGAAAAGGAACAATGAAATAAAAGTTCTTATCTAAACTTAAAACCACAGACAACATGATACATGCTTTTTTTTATTTTTTTACCATATTTGTCCCAGTCCTATCTATGCTCAAAATTTATTTTCCATATTCCTATTTTTGTGTTCCTGAAGCTACCCAATTTCCCCACAGAGAATCACTGAATTGAAATCAAATCATCTGCACAGTGTGTCACTGCCATCACAGGTAGCCAGGCAGTAGTAGTACAGAGGGTTTTTTTTTTTCCCAGCCAGTATTGAAGAAGAGCTACACAAGGCCACACCAGAGGAACGGGGACACCTTGTTTTCACGGCTTTACAAAGAGGCTTTTTGAAGTCGGACTGAAAGAGATGCGAGGCTGTAATAACTTTGCCAGGAGGGCGGAGAATCAATCCAGATCCAGCCTCAACTGTGGTGGAACTGATGCAATGTCAGTCGTTTTCTTTTTCTTTTCTTTTTTTTCTTTTTTTTTTTTTTTTGCCCGAAAGGGAAGCGAAGGAGCAACAGGAGGAGAGGAGGCAGACAGGAAGTGCGAGGAGGAGGGAGAGGACAGGCAGCGAGGGGAGGTCAGAGAGGAACAGAGGGTGCAGGAGGAGGAGGAGGAGGAGGAGGAGGAGGAGTGAAGGAGCAGAAGGCGCAGGGTGGAGAGTGGGGGAGCGACGTGCACCACCAGCGCTGTCACAACCACACGCTTGGCTGCTGCTGCCGCTGATTGTGATTGCTGTTCAAACAAGGCCGACAGCTGCCACAAACATCTCCTGCTTAATATGACACACATGTACGCACACCTATAGACACGCACACGCTCACGCACGCACTGATATTGCTCAGATGTCACTCTTTGCTGTCCCCCTTTATGGCAGCCTGTTATCTTTCCTTCTTGTTCTTGCTCTCTGATAAGACTGCCGGCCGCTGTGATTGCCCTCTGCTCTCCGTAAAGCATGACAGCTCAATCACTCATCAAATCAAGACGTTCCCTCGTCATGATGGAACACTCCTCTGTCCTCTATCGCACACTTTCTCTTCCTGCCATTCTCTAGCTGCTTGCGTCTCCGGTCCTGGGGGTGGTTCATGTTTTTCCCCTCAACTACAGAATAAACATAGTCGAATGTCAGAAATGCACGTTTCAAATCTGGACGCTGTCTCTATTTGTGCCCAAACAGAAAGACAACAGACACAAACAGAGCTGCAGCGCGTCGATCTGCCACTGTTTTCATCCCCCGATTCATCGTTGGAGTCATTTTTCAAGCAGAAATGTCAAACTTTCCCTGGTTCCAGCTCTTCAAATGTCAGAATCTGCTGCCTTTCTCTGTTTCAGGTCACCCTAAACTGAATATCTTCGCCTGGTCAGACAAAACACGGGACGTTTGAAGGCGTCCCCTTGCCCTCCAGGGAAACCGCGACGGGCCCTTCTCACTGTTTCACCGTCAGTGAAATCCGTTCACGCCGCTTTATTCAAGGAAGCGTCGCGTTACAGGCGAGGCCCTTCCCGACCTGTGCGCTGCGTGTCTACACGCACACAACGCGAAACCAGTAGCAGCCACCAGTTTATCTAAAATGCAGCGATCACTCCACTGTACCGAGGGAGCCTGTTTTTTTTTTTTTAAATGTTTTATTTGAAATCAAACACTGTTGCCTGCAACAAAGAGCCTACGGTTTCTAGACAATCTGCTGAAGCTGATAATGACTCAGGGCAAAAAGGGATTCGTTGTGCATTCAGAGCGCGTCCGCTCAGCGGTACATACATATCGTTCTCCACAGATAGCAACAATCGCGACATCATCCCAAATGCACTGAGGGGCCCTGTTGTCTCTCTCTCTCACTCTCTCTCTGGTGCTTTTCCTGCTGTCTCCCCCTCTATACCTGTTCTGTCTCTGCCATCCTCTCTCTCCCTCACACTCACACACACACACACACACACACACACACACACACACACACTCCTCCACAGCAGTTGTACATTATGGAGTGGTAACCAGGCAGCATCTAATTGCAATAATTGGAAGAATGTACCGAGCGGCCTGTTTGAACACCTGTTAGCACTGAATTTCTCTCATGGCTACAGATTGTATGTGCAGTGTCACACCATTTGGTGCGCGCATGTATGTGTGTGTGTGTGTGTGAGCCTCAGATTGCGTTACCCCCCCCACCCACGTCCAGGCTCATGCAAGGGGGAGGGATGGGGGGGGGGGGGTTATGTAAATAGGAAATCCTGGCTGTGCTCCAGTTTCCATTTTGACACCTCAGACCCTGCCAGAAGGAGTCTGCCTGTCACCGACACATCCCCAAGGCGATTCACCCAGAATAATTTGGGACTTTGACAAAAAAAAAAAAAAAGAAAAAAACGACTGATACGCATGATACATCTTGGCCTTCACACTTCTCATGCTGTCATCACGAGTCTCTCCTTCGGTTCTTCTCAGCTGGTTTTATCAGCTGCAACCTACTGAAGTAACGCGTCCAGGGTTTCACTTTGTTTTGAGGAGGTTCAGACAAAAGTGAGGGAGCCTTTTTCAGAGGATGTGTCTGCCATGACATGACCAGCACATCAACCCCGTGAGGTGTGTGTGTGTGTGTGTGTGTGTGTGTGTGTGTGTGTGCTCCTTTCTGTCATACTAGTGTATTTGAGATTCCTCTCCCTCTCCTGTCCTTGCTTTGTGGGGGGGGGGCAATCTGGCCACATGTGTGGAGCTGTCCTCCGCTCCGGTGCTGAAATCTCTATTCTGCCCGGGCTCAGACTTCACGCTCATAAAAGCTGCAGTTTCACCGCAGCTTTAAAGGGACATACATTCATAATATGGAGGACTTGGCTCCGCACGAGGAGTGAACTATGAAAAGTGAAATGATTTGCGGTTACAGGCTCATAAGGAGGCCCCCCCCTGCGGGAGCTTTGCTTTTTCTTTTTTTTTCTGAACCGCACTTCATTTTCACCGCAGCAGCTCTCGTTTCACACTTTAAACACCATTAAGAAAACAAACAAAAAGACAACTCAAGCTGCTCTCTGTCTCTCTGCCATGTGTCCAACCTACAGGACGCACGCCAGCTATTGATTCAGTCGGAGGGTTTCAGCATTGAGCTGTTGTGTCATTTGACCCCAGGAAGCTCAAACAGGCCGAGAGGCTGCTGATAGTCCATCGGGAGGCAACGACACTGGGGGGGGGGGGGGCGCTGCTCTGCCTGCAGGGGACCCGAGATAAAGAACTTTGTCTCTCTTTTTTCCCTCAAATCTAATTACGCTGCACTGGGACCAGCCACGCGGCCGAGGCGCACTGTTTGCGAGTGAGGGTCCTGTGCCTTGCTCTGAACTGGGACACTTGAAGTCTCTGTTGTGCTAAAGATCGGCGGGTCGGCCACGTACCTGTTGATATCTCGCAGGTCAGCCGGCGCCGTGCGCGTGGTGCGTCCTCGTCATCATCATCATCATCATCATCATCATCATCTAAACCACGAGGAGGACAACAGGATCAGGCAGGGAAAGATGGGTGCCATCTCTTCATCTCATGCGTAAGTTCTCTTTTACTGATACAAAGTGCTTTTATTTGAAGCTGTTTCTGCAGGCTGAGTTCGTCCCTATTATCTCTATTTGAGCAGCTTACCAAACAGTGCGCTCCTTTTCCTAAAAGACCCCCCCCCCCCCCCCCCCCCCCCTCTCTCTCTCTCTCTGGGTCTATTTCTCTCCTAAGATGCTGTGGGTGTCCGCGCTCACCTGGCTGCTGTCAGTCCGGATGCTGCTGCCGCTGTGTTGGGTGGAGAGGCGGAGAAGTGCGGCGCGTCTGAAGGGGAGAACAAGCCTCCGGTGCGCCGCTGCCTGCTCCTTTAAAAAGCCTCCACTGGTCCAATAGGAGGTCTGTCAGCCTGATGGGGCCTGACGTCACCCCCCTCCCTCCCCCACCCCCACTCGATTTGAACTATAGGAGAAATTATATCAGCATTATTTCCTCGACACAGGGGGAAAACAACATTGAGGCATTTAAGTCTCCGTGCAAAAAAATAAATAAATAAATGTCAGTGCCAGTGCTCAGCCGCTGCTCCCAGTGAATCTGCCCGTTTTTTTTATTTCCGGCAATCATTTGAATTTTCATTGTAGAGACAGCAACAACAACAAAAAAAAGTGTCTTGCTGGGTGATTTTTTGTTTTGCCTGCTGCAAAAAATAAATAAAATAAAAGACAGGAAGAAAGGCAAGCTGAATAATAATAATAATAATAATAATAATAATAATAATAATAATTTAAAAAACCCAGATAGTGCTGTGTGTCGACTCAGCTTAAGCAGAATGTCATGAAGCCTCTGTGTCTCCATGACGTCCGCTGGCGGAGTGAACCCGACCCGATCCTGATCCCGAACTATCATCAGCGTCAGTCACAGAGGAGGACACAGAGGAGGACACGGAGGACAGAGAGGAGGACACGGAGGAGGACAGAGAGGACAGAGAGGAGCAGCAGGGCTGCAGCTCAACGTCCTTCGCCTTGTATTTACGCGTTATTTTATCACGCAGTCCACTTCTTCTCCACTGCATCTATTAGTATCATCTACATGTCGCACATTCTTCTCCACCGCGTTTATTTCTGACATGTAAAACACGTGATCCATTTTGCAGATTGTCAGATGAAACCACGCGACAGTACATCAAACTGCTCAAACGGAGCTCCACAGTTGAAAGTATTAAAATGCTGCTTACACGTTAATGCATCGGTAACAATAATCCAGTTGTATATATGATCAATATAACTCTTTTTTTGCATAGTGACTACCTTTACTTTTGGTACTTTAAGTAGATTTACCAGGTGACATTTTGAATACAGGACCTTTACTTGTAATTGAGTATTTTTGTACTGTGCTATTACTACTTTTACTTTTACTTTAAAAAAAAAAAAAAAAATCCTAATACTTCTTCCACCTCCGTCCTGTTGACTTCAGATGGACAAGGATCTGCAATGTGCACACTTTTGTTTAGACCTTTCCAATCATACTTTTCAGCTACCGTCAGTCCTGTTTCAGTAGTTCACAGTGGAAAACTCTGCATATCATAGCATAAACAAAGCCTTAATCATGACATTATAGAAAAACATAACCTCTTTGGAGATGAGCCTGTCGATATCTACTTTACGATGAAGAAAAATGCCCAACTTTCAGCTCAACCGCCACATTTTGTTTTGGTGTGTGTGCGTGTGTGTGCGTGTGTGTGTGTGTGCGTGTGCAAACATTTGAAAAGGTTTCATAAGGCCGACATTAGTTCAATTAATGTAACGCAACCCACAGAGGAGCCTGTAAGCCGGAAACTGCGGCTACAGCATCACAGCCCTGAGGGCCACTTGTGAATTTATGAATGCACCCAACAACCTGTGAGTGAGACAACCACGAATATCTAAATTCATATCTCTCCTGCCTTTTATAGTTATTGATTATTGTTAGATTTTCCTCGTCCTTTTCTATCCCTTTTATTCTTTATTGCAAAGATAGAGCAGTGGACCCTCTCAATGTAATACTGTATGTATACATTTAGAGATGGCTGAGAAATTCATGTGCATTGTACCCAACATGCAGAAATCTGTCAGGGTTTCCTTAAGCATGTACATACACTGTGGTGTTTTGAACAAGGAATGCATGCATGTAAATGTAAGAGGTGCATACAGTACAGTATGTGTATGTATAACACAGTGACCGCCCCCCCCCCCCCCCCCCACACACACACACTCCTGACTGTGCCCATGTTGCTCTCCAGCTGTACGCAGCAGCACTACAGCAGTCTCCAGAGCCAATAAAGAAACTGAAAAACGATGTTACATGTCATATGAACTCTAGTCGCTCAGCAGATGACAGCTACGCATAATCTGTCACCGCGTGTCTCCCCGGCAGAGTGATGGCAGAAACGCTAGAAAAGAGGTGTATTTTCAGACACAAATGAGCAATTTGTAAGGCCATTGTATGCTGTGTGCATCATTGTACTTTCTAATTTCCCAGACTCAGAAACCATTGTGGGAAATGCAATTGTGTTGTTGAGTGCTTGTTTTTTTTGTTGTTTTCTGTGGGTTTTCGTGTTTTTTTTGTTGTTTTTTTCTCGTGCAGCTTTTGAAATGGGTCTGCATGTACACATACACACACACACACACACACACACACACTCACTCACTCACACACACACAGACATTTGAGCAGAGGGTTTTTTTCCCCCCCCAGTCTTTTTAGAAACTTGAATGTAACCTGTGTTTGCCTGTGTTCCCTTTCATATACATCTAGGCCAAGTCCGAGCCCTTTCATGTGAGACTGTAGCAGTCTGACAAAAGCAGTGAAGACAGTGAATAGTGGGGGGGGGGGGGGGGGGCAGCTTACTGTGAACACTGCATACTGTACTCTGGGCGCTTACCTCTGGCCCATCCATCTAGAGACATATCATGAAGTAAGCGTGACGTCCAACGATGACAAAAGAAATACATTTTGACATTGAAATAACTAAAGGCGGAGGTCGGGGGGGCGGATTGACTTAACTTTTTCACACAGATTCTGACTTTCTACAACAATGATGTCACTCTGATGCTGCACAACAGCCTTGTTATGTTTTTCTTCTCATTATCACATTAGAAATATTTTCAGCTGATTGTGGCACATAATGTAAAATGATACTTCTTAAGATGAAACGAACAGTTTAACATTTTGGGAAATATGCTAATTCGCTTTCTTGCCAAGAGCCAGATGAACAGAACGACACCACTCTTATCTCTGTATGGTAAATATGAAGCTGGAGCCAGGAGCCGGCTCGCTTAGCTTAGCATAAAGACTAGAAACAAGGGGAAACAGCTAGCCTGGCTCTGTCCAAAGGTACCACAATCCACCAGCCCCTCTAAAGATCACTAATTAACATGTCATATCTCCTTTGTTTGCGTACTATTTCTTAGCTGGGTGCAGTGCGGTCGCCAGGCAACCAGCGGAGACTCCAGGAAGGCACTGCTCCCAGCTAAGAAACAGTCCGGCACATAACACCCCCTAAACCCAAAACCTTTCATTTTTACATGCTTTTTGTACAGATTAAGCAAAGAAGATGTAACGTGTTAATAAGAGCGCTTTAGAGGTGCTGGTATGCAGAATTTATTATAGCTGGACAGAGCCAGGCTAACTGTTTCACCCCTTTTTCCAGTCTTTATGCTAAGCTAATCCGATATAAATATGAGAGTGGTACCAATCTTCTCATCTAACCCCTCAGCAAGAAATCTTAAATGTGTATCATCCATGAATGGCTAACCATTCCTTTGATAAAGTGAAAAAGATTGTTTTTGCTAAAAAAACAAAACAAAACTAAAAACATACGTAACATACAGTGTGAACACCCTTATATACAGTTCACTGAAACTAACAAGTGTAACTCTCACTCATCATTGGATGTATCATAAGCAAGCAGAGGCACAAATGCCAACCATACAAATAAACACTTAAGTGAGTAAGTGTAATAGAATGTCCTCAACATACACAACAACAACATATGATTATTGAACGCACCAAATATCTACCAACACACTCAGCTAAGGAATCTAAAAATGATGTGACATTTGTTAGATGAAACAATAGATTAATGGTCTCCCAAGGGGAAAGTTGGATAATGTTTCCGTTTAGCACGATTGCTTTTTCAGACGTTTTGCACGACCTGCAGTTACATTCAATTCTGACAAACAATGCAGTGCTCAGGGAACATGAAATATATTCAAAACTGTCATTCAGTGGTTTCCTGGGTAGACACAGACACAGTACGGACTTCTTGCATTGCTAACATTTTCACACGACGGTGTGGCAGATATACTGTAATCAAGTTTTAGTCTTGATTAAACATGACAGGTTTGGCCCTGCAGCCGTGTGAGGAAGCCCTTTTCCGTGTTGCATGAAAACAGTGCATACTCGTAGTTTCATTATAAAATTAAATATCTTGTCACATTGTGGAACGGATCTGAAAGAAGCCAATAAACACCCTTGTTTTTGGGTGGATGACAACGCACAGTTTTTTTCAAATGGGTTTTGACACGTTTCATGAGCCCATTGGGGCAACCCAGGGAGCAGCATGCAATAACATTTTACATTGTAGTTGTACATAACCCATTTATTCATCTTCAAAGCAGGTGCATTTTGGAACTGAGCCCTTCAGTTCAACACCTGTAAAACCACAGATAGCACTGAATATAAAACTACACCACATAAGAAACATCTAGGAATGTCTATATGGCTTAAATTCAGGCGTGTTGAATGCGGGGCCAAACAACAACCAGAATACTCACAGTTGAATGATTTTGACAGACTGCTTTATATTCATAGTGCTGAATATGCCAGAGATGGCACTTACAGTACAGTTTGACTGCAGTAGGTCCAAACATCATTACAGAGAGAGACCTTCCAAATCTATAATTCTGTCTCCACAGTTTATACAGAGGGTCCTGTAAGCATGGCAACCACTCCAAATATCACTCACACACACACACACACACACACACACACACACACACAACACCAGGTACGTATTATACACCTACGCTCCCAGACACACTAACAGACATATACCCCCCCCCCACACACACACACACACACACACACACATATAAAACTCCACTTTGTGAAATCCTTCTGCAGATGTTAACCGAAAACAAAAACTCAGTTACATTTAAAAATAGCATCTTAATGAATCTTCTGCAGGTACAATCATCAGTTTACGGCTCCAATCAGTACGACTGTATTCATCTGATTCCATCTAGCCTGCAACATTGAAGAAACACTTGGAAAAAGTCATGAACAATCCCTGTAAAAGTTTTATATTCGCCATAGTCCTTTCATTGAAGGAGAATGCAGGCCTTGATGCGATCGAACATGTCATATGTATCATGAATTATTGTTCATTATGTGGTTCGATAGACAGACGCATATTGTCTCACCATTTTGTGTTAACAAATCAAATATACTGTTGCGATCATCGTTATAAAGTCCACCGAAATTCTACCCCTGACTTTCAACAACAGAATGGACATCATCATTTCCTAACCGTATAATTTAACATTCCCTAAGCCATAGAGCCAGTTCTAATCAGCTATAATCTGTATTTTTATGAAAACAATGCATCAAATGATAATGTGGAAACAATCCGACAATGTGAAAGGGAGTGCCGTAGTGACGAACCTACAGAGAATTAGCACCCGAATCTGCAGCTCTCGGAGCTTATAGCGAGTGTCCGGCCCGCAACTCTGCCGCTTTGACTCACTCTCACCGCTCTCATAGCGCCGTTTTTCGGGTGCAGCGGGCAGTTTTTAGTGCTCCGAAAGTCCACTGTACATTATACCTGCTCAGCACCGAACAGCGCATAGACAAAGTTAGGGGCATAGATTTGCCAGGTGGCCAGACTTCAAATGAACGATGATGTTTCTCCGTGACTTGCTTCCACTGCCTCAAATGAAGTGGCCAAGAGATTTTTTTTTTTTTTCAGGTTTAAGCTAGCGTTATAAGTATGATAAACATTTAACGTCACAAGAGAAAGGGCCTGAAGGATGGGAATCCCCCCTCTGGGGAGGGGATCAGTGTCAACAGTCACTACAGTCAAAGGTGTAAAACTGACCTTTGTTGACCCTTAATGTTAGTCTCCAGCAACAATGTCTGATGCTCAAACTCTTTTTATTAGTACTCTTTTATTATATGGATATGGTAAAATCATCTATATTCTACCTGTACTTACCTCCTCTTTATTTTCTTCTCCACTGACACTGGGTCTGTGTGGGTGGAGGCTCTTCCTTTTTTTTCACCCAAGGTGTATAATCAGAGAATGGTAAAACCTGCGCAGGCACATAATGCAAGTCAAATAGTGTTTTGACTCACCCTCGTTTAACCTTATTCCTTACTCCAGACCTGAACTTAACCCTAATTCATGCCTCTGCCCACATACGAGCCCCTCTCATTGTTTTTCCTTTTTTTTTTTTTACACAGACGTACGTGTACACACATGTACAAATCCACACAGACAATTGTAGAAGTCCTGATGTTTTTAATCAGCAGTGGGGCCCCACCCTGGCAGATAAGCGTCTGGTTACGTGTCTTTAAAGAGCAGTGGGGAAGGCAGAGTCACCTCGGCAGATGGCCCTATCAGTGTTGGGTAAACCAGCGGCCGGCGCAGCCGTGTTTGGCTTAACGGCCTATAAGTAATTCATTGTGTTCACTGAGAAGGAGCATCTGTCGACCCCTCAGCCCTGGAGACGCACACATACACACACCCAGTTATGCATAGATGCATAGATAAACATACTTACATGAGCATTCGGTCACATGCACAAAATGCAGGTACACACACACACACACACACACACACACACATACACAGGGCTTTCAAGCTCATTTGTAGTGGGCAGTGCAGGTGGCTGGAGGAAAAGGAGAGGCCTTTGTTCCATGTGACCTGCTCTGATCAGATAACCACCACTGATCTTAGTTAATACTCACTAAGAACTCATTTACCTGCTAATGCGAAGGCAGGTCTGAAAACAGAAGAGAGAGATGGAGATGATGTAGAAAAAGGAGGAGGAGGGAAAGGACAGAGAGAGCAGCTGCAGCTCAACAGAAGGCCCAAAACACACAACTAAAAAGTCCAAATTCTGGATTTACATTTTTACACTAATGATTTAGTCACTTTATCTGTCACTTATGGTCTTTATTGAATAAACTCTAGTACAATCACACCTCCCTTTCATATTCTGTCTTCTCAGACTGTAAACAATATCACGCCTCAACAGTGAGAGCTATTATAATAATAACACGCAGAGGCTATTCCTTTCGACACAAACATTCAATTCAATTCAATTCAATTTTATTTATATCGCGCCAAATCACAACAAAGTCATCTCATGACACTTTACAAAATAGAGCAGGTCTAGACCGACTCTTTATAATGTTATTACAGAGACCCAACAGTTCCCACCATGAGACAGCACTTTGGCGACAGCGGCAAGGAAAAACTTCCTTTTAAGAGGCAGAAGCCTCGAGCAGAACCAGACTCTAGAGACAGAGAGAGAGAGATAGACGTAGAGACACAGATAGACAGACAGACAGACAGACAGACAGACAGACAGGCAGAGATGTATGGCAGCACTAGCAGTAGAAATAGCAGCTATAATTATAATAATACTGGAAATATGACTGATAATAGTAGTTACAGCTGTAATACTAGCTGAGATTAATAATAGCAGCTTTAATAGTAACAGAACTACGACTAAACATAATAACTGTAGTGATGAGTCAGGCAGGCCCATGGCGGCAGCAGCAGCCAGGCGTACCAGGACCACGATCCACAGCAACCTGCGAGACGACAAAGCACAAAGAAACTCCGGGGAAGAAATAAAGTAAGTAACATGCATTGGAGGGAGATGAATGTGCAAAGATGAAGAGGGAGAGGAGGAAAGCTCAGTGCATCATGGGAAGTCTCCCCAGCAGTGTAGGCCTATAGCAGCATAACTAGGGGGCTGGTCCAGGCAGGCCTGAGCCAGCCCTTAACTATAAGTGTTATCAAAAAACTTTAAGCCTGCTCTTAAAAGTAGAGAGTGTGTCTGCCTCCCGGACCCAAACTGGGAGCCGATTCCACAGGAGAGGAGCTTGATAGCTGAAGGCTCTGGCTCCTGTTGGGCTTTTGGAGACTCTAGGAACCACAAGCAACCCTGCACTCTGGGAGCGGAGTGCTCTAGTGGGGTAATAGGGTACTATGTGCTCTTTAAGATATGATGGTACCTGACCAGTAAGAGCTTTGTAGGTCAGGAGAAGGATTTTAAACTCTTTTCTAGATTTTGCAGGGAGCCAGTGCAGAGAAGCTAATACAGGAGAAATATGATCTCTTTTCCTGGTTCCTGTCAGAACACGTGCCGCAGCATTCTGGATCAGCTGGAGAGTCCTCAGGGACTTATTGGGACAGCCTGATAATTGGGACAGCCTGATAACATCAACTTGTATTGCATGCCTTTATTCATAAGCATGGCCGACAACACCTGCAAACATGGCAAGTCGTCTTCAAAGGAGCGTTTTGGTGGTCTGATAGTCATTTCAAAAATTCGAGGAGTTGGAGGCCCACGACTTCCACGTGTGGTTTTGTGTAGGAAATAAGAATAAAAGGTAATAAAGCTTAATGACACGTTACAAAACAAAAATCTGCAAAGGGAACCACTTGATATTTGATTATAAGATAAATCTGGTGATGTTTTATGTTTTTCTTTTTGTCACCAAATCCCATGAAAAGACCAAATCCCACGATGAATTCATCCTACTAACAAACACTGTCTGTGAAGCCAAAGCCTGATGTATCTTATACCTGTGTGCCGCAGAGTGTCTTTATTGTTAAAAAGCACTATTGAAAACACATCAGTGACTTTTCAGCCACAAGGACATTTTTGGCAACCTGCTGTTTGTCAGTAATGGATTTGAGTATTATATATATTTAAAGTTCTGTTGTGGAGCTTTCAAGCAGAAGGCTAAGCCACAGCAGCTGCTGCCGTATAATGCAGGAGGCAAGGGGGACAGATGCAGGTTGGGATATTATATACTATAACATGGCCAACCGCACTTGCTTAAAGTTAACGATACAACATGAGAGAGTTACTTTTACGAATACCATTTCCAAATACTGCCAGCGACTGATGGACATGTTCTTAAAGCATGGTTGTTTCCTTCAGCCAGCACTCTGCCAAAGGAATAATAACAGAAAAGTGGCCATCACTCTGCTTTTCAGCTCACACTCTCAAATGGCAGAAATTACAGGCCTGCTTCGGCTCTAGCTGTTGAGACTCGGCCGTAATGTGTACAGCCGCTCAGTCCCCCACCAAGGCCATTCGCCTCTGACTGAATTGGGGAACGTGAGAGGGTAGTGAGGCAAGTTTAGGTGTCCTCTTTTTAAGCTCTTCCTTCGAGCCGGGTCTCTTTTTCTTGGGGGGGTGGGGGGCAAAAAAAATTGTGTCCCTGACTTCTCATCTCGTGCTGCTAACCTGAGTGAGGGGAAAGCTTGACCCTGTGGAAAGAATTGACCGTGTGCTGTTCATGATCAATACTCACCTAATCTGGTGCTTGTTCACTGTTCTACACCCAATAGCTGTTGCGTGTACACACACACACACACACACACACACACACACACACACACACACACATAAAAACACTAATTAACACTACAGCCTCTGCTCTTATTTCCATTATCTTAAAGCCTGGTGAATGGGGAATACAAGAGGAAGTCAATAGCAGACAAAAACAGAGCAAAAAAATGGAAAATACTGAGTTAGAACTGTAATTGTGATGTGGCAATTACCTTTTTGTTGTTGTTTGCTGTGATCAAGAGAAAGGAGTGGGTATTTGAAATGTTGCACATTACATAAGTATGTGCACACGCATGCAAATGCAAAAAACACACGCACACCACAACCCAAACACACACTGACAAACAAGTGTACATGCTGTCACATTTCCACTATCCTTCCTTTCCCCCTGGTAACTCACATCTAAAATTATGCCTCACTTGAAGAAAATTGAAATTGAAAATGTGGAACATTTAGCAGGAGGGTTCCCTTATAACCAATTACACAAAGGAACCAGAATGCAGCTTCCCGAGGCTGACGAGCTAAAATAAATAACAGGAGGTTGGAGAGAAAATGTATATGATTAATGTGTGATTAGTGTGTGTGTGTGTGTGTGTGTGTGTGTGTGTGTGTGTGTGTGTATTTAACCTATGAACCTCTCTCGTGCATGTCTAAATGAGCTGTGATTTGTGTGGGTGGGCTCCCTGAAAATAAGAGGAAGAAGAAGAAGAAAGAAAAAAAACATTTCCATAAAATGTCCAAGTAACAGCAGTTGTCTCTTATTCATGTTGTTGACACACTTGGCCTGTGCCTCCCCACTTCATACACTGCGTGAGGGTAAATATATTCCGAGTGGTATCAAAGGTCTGTCCGGGAAACACATACATTTAAAATGCTGCTGGCTCAAATTTACGGTTGGATGTCAGTTAATGTGTCTTTTATTACGTTGCGCTTAGATGTTTTTTCTCCGGCTGAGAGATCATGAGACGTATTGTGTATCAGCGTGTACTGTAATTTGTTTGTGACTGTGTCTTATTCATAGGTGTGTATTCAATTCTCTATGTAAAAGTGTATTTACAATATATGAGTGTTTTATTTATTTAATGTGTGCCGTCTCGTGTGTTCTTATTCTGTGCATATTTGATTTGATTTCTATTTGATGTCTATTGTACAGAGAATGTATGTTTAACATGAATATGGTTTTATTTTATTTTGCAGCAATACTGCACTATAGAAGTACACCCAATTATTTTCCCTCACGCCTACGCTCACCTAAAGAGAGAAGTGACGATCAATGTGATCAGTGTTTTATTTGTCACAATTCAAGCTCAGCACTAAAAACATACGAAGGACGGACGACTGTACAAACTTGAGGTACTTGTACTTTACTTTTCCACTTTATGCTACTTTACTGTAGGCTTCTACTCCACCACAGTTCAGAAGGAAATGTACTTTTTACTCCACTACTTTTATTTCACGGCTTTTGTTACTAGTTACTTTACAGATTAAGATTTTACCTAAAAACATATGAGTTTAAAAAATATGATGCATTCTTACGGGTTAAACTACCCCACAGTATATAATATAGTTTAAATTAGCAGTCTTGACCACCTACAATGCATCAGTAATAATAATCCAATAATATAATATAACATATAGTAAAAGGCTCACAGGGGCCATTGTTCTGCATTATGAGTACTTTTAAGTACATTTTGCTAATATTATTCTACAGACTTTTACTTAAGTGACATTTTTGATGTATTTTTATAGTGTAGCACTTAAGTAAAGACTTAAGAATACTTCATATTTCAATAATTTAACACTTCAGAGGGACTTTAAGAAAGACATTTAGGGCTTTTTTTGTTGCCACAAGTACATGTGGCCTTTGACTATGAGAAATACTGACGTCAGAGGGTCCAGCTTTGGGCCCCCCTGACCCTTTGGGCCCCTTGGGCCCGTACCTTGCAGGCCCGTTCATTAATCCATCCATGCAGGGGGCAGAGAAAAGTGTAGCTGCAGCCTCCTCTCACCCATCTCTCTCCCAGTCCGGCGGTTCACACTTTGCGGAGCTGAGGAGGCTACAGCAAACTGGCCTGCCATAATGCATCTGTGATCACTGTAATTTATCTGAAAAAAAAAAAGCAAGCAAAAATCATCCACTGTCACAAAAGACACGAAAAGTTCATGCTGCATAAAGATTGGAAAGTTGCAGTGTTAAAATGTCCTATTGTGCTCTGAAATTAGGCTGGATCGAAAAGTTAAAAGCTTTTGTTAAATGCCAAACACAACTGTCTGAGTAAAAAAAGATGGAGGAAATGGTTAAACAATGTATTTCTATTTGCTCCCCATGCTTTGAATAACCTTTTCTAAGTGCCTTTCATATAGGAGTTTTATCAAGTCAATGAATTTGCTCTATACTTTTCATCCAGATGTCCTTTAATGCAAATGCTCTTTTAGATATTTCTGTTCGTTATAATGATGATAATAACGGCACTTCTAGACTTTGCACTCTGTTCAGCCCTGTTATTTACTGTTCCAAAACAGGGTGTTAGGGAGCGCCACTCTTTCTCTCTCTCTGCCTTTTTTTTTTATACATAAGACCTGTTGTCACAGAAAGTCACTGCTTGCACTGGTTGCATTTCTTTACCATCCCTTATTTCCCCTGACTTCTGAAAAGAAAACAATTTGAAGTTTTCAAGTAACTGCATTTTGGGGTAGGGTGATAGTGCCAGCAGCCAAAATGTCTGTGCTGTTTCACCTGGAGAAAGAGACGTGAACAAGAGCGGGAAGAATACACACTGTCCACTTTGGGCTGTAGAAAGCACAGAAGAAGGATGAAAAAAGGATCTTAAATAAGCACTGTGTCTTCTGGCAGATAGGCTAAAAAGTGTATAAAAACACTCAGATGTGGACTCCATCTCTTCTCTACTTCACAGGCTGATGCTAAAAGCTGAGGCGAGGGTCCTGTGTAGTGAGCGGTTTAGCTATTTATTAGAAAATAACAGAAGAACAACCACAGGATAGTACATCGTTTCTATTTTGAAATCTTCCTGTGTGGGTTATTGTTGCAGCACCAACACCTGTACATGCACACACACACACACAAACATATATATATATATATATATATATATATATATATATGTATACGCACACAATTTTTGAGGCTCAACACGCGAACACCGCTCAGACATATGCACACAAACTTTACACAAAGACACACACACATATCTTCACACAACCACATCTTGAAGCACAGGTTTAATCAGGCATAGTTGAAAAGGAAAATGCCATTAGATTTTAAAGTGGATAATTTCACATCCTTCCCTCCATTCATTTCTTCATTCTTCTTTTCAAACTGGCCTTTTATGCCCACTTTTTCCCCGTGCTTTTATGGAAAATTACAACATTTAAATGAGACTCTTTGGTCAGGGATAATTGCACAAAGAACCATTAGCAGTCTTCCAAGACCAATTTACTATGAGCATTTTTCTTTTTCTTTTTATAATGCTATTCTCAATCCGTAAGGACATGCCTCATAAGAAAGAGGATAATCATAATTTAATTATCTGTCATTATGGGGAGCAAAACGCAGGTCACCTTGGGTACGCTTATGCTACATGCTGTTATAAACAAATCAATTAAATGAAATAGGCTAAACAAACACGACAGCCGTATACACTGTAGGTACAGTGGCCAGAGGTCTGTTGTTTTTCCCTGCCAATTTAGTTGAGGCAATCATAATCATGTTCAAAGTTTTGCCGGAGCACTTGTGCTCCTCACCTGCAAACCCACCTACTGATCAGTAAATTGGCACTTCGGTGAAATCAGCAGGTGTATGCTTGGCTCATGTGTGGCCACTATAAGGGTTACCTCAAAATACAGTTCACTGCAATTACATACTTAAAATTGGATTCAGTAAAATGTTACACAGGGATGCTCAGAAATATATTGATAGTAAAATAGTTGCAGTTACTAGCATGTATAGAATACACAGGTTAAAAAAAAAAAACTATTCATAACAATCCTGTTGCTAGTATTAATAATAATGATAACAAATGTTTATGTCAAGTTATTTCTGTCGTGTTCAATCAATTTGAAATATATTGTTTCAAAAAATCTGACAGCCTATTGCTTCTAATGTATTTGGATTAATCAAAAATGCATACATTTATGTATCTTATCTAACATAAGTACTATGTTATACTGTACTGTACCCATTATGTGTAACAGTCCTGTGTTACTTTCATGTCATTGCACGTGGGTTCAATCGTGGCTAACGTTGCACATCACTGCGTGGGGTTTTGGTAGTCTTTTCAGCTGCCGGTGTCACAAACCCATGAGATGATTTGATGCGATTGTTACTGGTTGCAATGACACCTCCCACCTGAGGAGGATGTGGTGGCGCTGTTTAAAACACCTCCGAGCTACTGGTTCAGTCCAGCGCTGCTGTCTTCCTCCTCTTCTTCTTCTTCTTCTTCTTCTTCTGCGGTTCCTCCCGTGGCTCACTCACAACAAACACAGGGGTTCTTTGACACTTAAGTGCTAAGGCAGTAGGCTATTTAGAGAAATGTGACAGAGTTACAGTTACTTCTGAAATAAATGAGACCGGACGTTTCCCACAAACGTGAGGTACGAGCTAGCGGCCGGTAGCTAACTGTAAGTTGGAGAGCTCGTCAGCCAAACTTAACTGCTCTTGCTAACACAACCAGCCGAACTCTGAGGACCCAGAAAGCTTCCCAGTAGCGGGCTGAGTGAGTAACAGCGTGCCTAGTGATGTCATTAACGGTAGCTGCTTTTCATCGTTGAACTGGCTGAGCTAGTGACACGTTTTGGTCTAAGACCCGGGTCTTAGACTTGCAGTGGGCTCAGAGTCAAAGCAGACTCAGATATCTGGACCGGTTTTACACATGGAGATCGGTGCTCAGTCTGTGAAGACAGCTCTGTAATGTCTGCGGCTCTGGAGGAGCTTTCTGAAGCCTGAAACAATAACCCTGTTGATGTCATCAGGGTGGTCTCGGGTTGGACTTGCACATTTCTAACAGAGAGCCTGCTTTGCAAACTGGGGATGTGGAGTTTGTAAGACATTGGCATTTTCCAGGCTAGGGGTATTAATGAAAGCTGTTAAATTGCATTGTGGGAAATGTAGGATTGAGGATTTTTCAAGCTTGAGCCATACCAGGGACTACAAGTCAGGATGTCTTTGCCTCTGGTGCTTCAGTTATGACTATCCTATATCTCTCATATTTTATCAAGCAATTGATTGCTCAACTGATAACTTCAGCACTAAAACTCATCTGTTCTTTTTCTCTCTCTAGAAAACACAGATGACGAGACTGTACCTGTGATGTAGTCATTTCACCCTACTGGCCGCCTGTCTTAACTGCATTCTGAGGAGGGATTTGAGATCGCTCTCTGATCACAGCTATGGATGAGGACATCCTGACCCTAAAACCCAGACGGATCCAGAATCAAAACGTGGTTCACCGTCTCGAGAGGCGCAGGATTTGCTCGGGCCGGCCCGGAGCCCACTGGTACCGAGTGCGCTGCTTCCACCAGAACCTTTTCCCCAACTTCACTGTGGTCAACGTGGAGAAGCCCCCCTGCTTCCTCAGGAAGTTCTCGCCAGATGGACGCTGCTTCATCGCCTTCTCTTCTGACCAGACTTCTCTGGAGGTAAGGAGAGAGAAACCGAACCGTTGACTCAGTTTTCCCTCATATTTCCCCTCTAAACGTTTGAGTCAGAACCCTTAAATACTTCATATTGTATGATTTTTATCTCCCAACTGTCAAAAGCAACTGGCCCAGACTGGAACAAAACTTGGTCCTTTTAACTACCCAATTTGCCCGAGACAAAGAGATGAGGCAAAAACTGTCTTGTTCCTCCTACAGATATATGAATACCAAGGCTGCCAGGCGGCTCAGGACCTGCTGAGAGGCCAGGAGGGAGAGACTCTTCTAACAGCCAACGACCAGCGTTCCCTCAACATCCGAGGCCGCCTGTTTGAGCGCTTCTTCTCCTTGCTCCACGTCACTAATGTGGCCTCAAACGGAGAACACCTCAACCGGGAGTGCAGCCTCTTCACAGACGACTGCCGCTATGTCATTGTTGGGTCGGCTGTGTACGTCCCAGAGGAGCCGCCGCCTTACTTCTTTGAGGTAACCACACCATCAAGCTTACTACAAATTTACAATTTACAGGAATCTAATTCAAGTGACTAATTTACTATAGATTTACTTCATAGTTTGGCTCAGAAGGTCCTTTTCATCGATATTTCTTCTCTCACCAGGTGTATCGGAACAACGAATCTGTGACTCCCAACCCCCGGTCTCCTCTAGAAGACTACTCCCTCCACATTATCGACCTCCACACTGGCAGGCTGTGTGACACCAGGTCCTTTAAGTGTGACAAGATAATCCTTTCCCACAACCAGGGCCTCTACCTCTACAGGAATATCCTGGCTGTGCTGTCAGTCCAGCAGCAGACCATCCATGTGTTTCAGGTGAGCACGTTCAACGTTTCAAATGTTCATCTGCTGTAAATCACTACTGCTGAAAGAACAGTATCATCCTTGTTCTTTTTGTCTCTCCCCTTCCCAGATCACTCCAGAGGGAACATTTCTAGATGTTAGGACGATCGGGCGCTTCTGTTACGAGGACGACCTCCTGACTCTCTCAGCTGTTTACACCGAGGCTCAGGCCGAGAGTCAGCCGGGCTTCCCTCGCCTGTACACCGACAAAACCATCAACTCCCTCAAGCACAGGCTGCTGGTCTACCTCTGGAGGAGGGCTGAGCAGGACGGCAGCGCCACCGCCAAGAGGAGGTACACAACGCTCCTCTCATGCTCTCAGTTGACTTTTTTTTGTTGTTCACTTACTTTCATCCATCTAGTTTTTTTGCCTCTGACCGGGTCACATGGCGTTCACTTACGTACTGATGTTATTTGGTTTGCATTTCACGACACTAAGGCCAGGGCTGTATTATTGAGATTTCATTTGAAAGTCCTAGTTTCTCTTATCTGACACGTGCTTAAGTGTGTCTGTAAATGTGTCTGTGTAGTAGAAGAAGAAGAAGAAGAAGAAGAAGAGAGCAGCAAAATTGCAAAAACACCTAAAACAAAAACTGTAGCAATAATGTAATGTGTTTTGGGGTTTGTAGTGTAATTTAGGGCTGCAACTAATGACTAATGTCATAGAATCTTTCTGCAGTGAATTGCTTGTCCATAAAACTTAAAAACAAATAGTGAACAATGAGTGTGTCTGACCAACAGTCCAAAATCCAAAAGAGCAGCAAATTCTCATGGGAGAGGTTAAAAGCAGTGAACATTTGATATTTCAGCTTAATAAATGACTTTAGCACTTGTGTATTTCATTTTAGAAAATGATTAGGTGATGTTAGGTGCGCTGCTGTAAAGGTGAATATATTGTCAAGAACTTCCATGTTGTACTGATGTTAGATATTAGCGATCTGCTTAATCCGTGGTGCTCTTGGTCTCCGTGGCATCAGATTCTTCCAGTTTTTTGATCAGCTGAGGAGGCTGAGGATGTGGAAGATGCAGCTGTTGGATGAGCATCATCTCTTCATTAAATACACCAGCGAAGACGTGGTCACGCTCCGAGTTACCGACCCCTCACAGGTAGACACACACACGCACACATCCGAATTCCTCCCTGTGTTCTCTTTGTGTGTCTCTCGTGCCTTTTGTTGTTTGAGCTGTATAACAGGGATTCCTCTTTCAGGTCTCCAAGGACACGTGTCTCCGACAGATTCTGTTCAGGCCTGTGATTCGCTCATGGCGACAATAAATACATCTAATTAATGCATGTTTTATTTACTTGAAATCTCAGCTCTCTTCCTTGCTGATCAGCTATTTTTGTCTCACCAATGACGAATATATGCACAACCTCATATTCATTATAAACATAAAAAGATTGACTGTCCTTGCTGTTTCCGCTGTTGAAGACCAGGGTGGATAAAACATACCTACCCTCTTCTCTCACAGCCGTCGTTCTTCGTTGTGTACAACATGGTGTCTACAGAGGTGCTGGCCGTCTTTGAGAACACCTCCGACCAGCTGCTGGAGCTGTTTGAGAATTTCTGCGACCTGTTCAGAAACGCTACGCTGCACAGCCAGGCCGTCCAGTTCCCCTGCTCCGCTTCATCCAACAACTATGCCCGGCAGGTCCAGAGAAGGTACCGGGGAGAGAAATCTCCTAATTTTAAATTGAAATGCCAAATATTTTCCTGCCAAAACGGAATATGTTTCAGTTTGAACATGTAAGTATGCTTGCAAACTGCTGAATAAAAGAAAAAAATGGCACCTGATGGTGTGCAGACAAATGTCTGGGAGGACTTGAAGATGGTGGTTAGGAAAGGAAGCAGATCAGCAGTGATCGCCTGGAGGCCTGGAGGAAGCAGTTTTAGGACTTAATCTGGATATAGAAGCGAGACATTAAGACAGTCAGTGTGGCTGGAGGAGCTGTGATTGAATTTGGCGGTTCGACTCGCCAGCGTAGGTGACAAAATCCTCTGTGGAAGGGGAAGAGGGAGGACCAGACAGAGGAGGGGACTGGGGACGGAGGAGAAGATAAAGGATAGTTTGAGCGAGGAAAAGAGCTTAGAATTGGATTGTAGAGTGGTGAAAATTGATGTCTGGGAGAAGGAGAGGAGAAATTGAAAAAAACAGATTTGTACCACTTATAACTGGCTAGCATGAGCCCGGTTCACGAGGTTTCAGGCGGCCGCAAAGCGAGTGTGGAGAGACAAGCAGGTGTGCAAGAATGGAGCGCAAAGCGAGGTGAGGGGAAAGACTGAAAATATAGATGGAGAGCTCAAAGGGAGAGAATGGAGCAGGGAAAGTGAGACCACCGAGTCACTGCTGAGTGTCGGTAGAGCCCAGCGAGACTCAGAATTTAGCCAAGTATGTTTGGAAAATAAGTTGCTTAGAATAAACACAATTATAGTTTCCAAGCGAAGAGGAACGCTTTAGGATCATAGGAGCACTTCAGTGGGACGCCGTTTACATCTAGACCACGGCGCCAAAAGAGGCCGCGTGTTCACTAATGAAGACTCCTGTTGCTGTTTAATGTCGCTGTGCCTCCAGATTCAAAGACACCATAGTGAACGCTAAATACGGCGGGCACACCGAGGCGGTGCGTCGGCTGCTGGGTCAGCTGCCTATCAGCGCCCAGTCCTACAGCAGCAGCCCGTACCTCGACCTCTCCCTCTTCAGTTATGATGACAAGTGGGTGTCGGTGATGGAGAGGCCCAAGACCTGCGGAGACCACCCCATCAGGTACGGACTCTTATCAGTCAAATGATTGAAGATTGAATGAAGATTATCAATAAAAAGTCCTTAAAAGAGAAAAGTTTTCATAAGGCATTAGTATTATTGTTTATTATTATTATTATATTAGTTGATGGATCAAACAGACAATTGACTGAAAATCAATTTTGACAATCTATTGTCATTAAAAGTCATTATTCAAGCAAAAATGGCAAACATTCTCAGGGTCCTTTGCTTTTTGTATAATTGTAAATTGAATATCTTTTGGCTTTGGACTGTTAGTTGGGTTAAACAATCAAATATAGGACGTCACGTTGGGCTTAGGAACGCTGTGATGGGAATCTCACAATTTTCTTATAACCGAATAAGCGATTAATCAAAAAAGAATCTACACATTAATCTGGTTTACCATCTGAGAGCGTTACACGTTAGAGTTTATATCTGGTATACTGTGTTTGTCATGTACCATGTGTTTGCCTCTTTGTTTCCTCTTGCCTCTGTAGGTAATGTAAGTGGTGTCTTTGTAAGCCTGTGTGGGCTGGGCAGACATGCACAGTTTTGTAGCAACATTCGCCTCTCACTTCTCTGGAAGGAGTAAATGGCAACATGGGTCTGTATCATTTAGGAGCAGGGGCCTTCAGAAACCAACAGACTGGACTAGGTGAAGACTTTAACGGTGCTACTTTCTCTCCCTCCCCCTCCAGGTTTTACGCACGGGACTCCGGCCTGCTGAAGTTTAAGATCCAGGCGGGCCTGCTGGGTCGGCCGGTGAATCACGCCGTGCGACGCCTGGTTGCCTTCACCTTCCACCCCTTCGAGCCCTTCGCCATCTCTGTCCAGCGCACCAACGCAGAGTACGTGGTCAACTTCCACATGAGGCATGTCTGTCCATGAGGAGCTTGTGTGTTTCTGCAACAACAACAAAAAAACTAGACTCAAGCGAGCCTGTGGACTCACACTATGGGGTCAAATTGCAGGACCGTTGGGCTTCTGTTAGCAGCTACTGGTGACAATACAACAAACACGTCCTCCATCAGGAGGCACAAAACAGTTTGTTCTGTTAGTCGCCCTCTCCTTCTCCTGAGAAATCAGCCGTCCTCTCCCCTGCATTCTCCTCCTGATGGAAACCACTGTTCCTCTCCTCTTTCCCCCCTCCATCACCCAGTGGTCACTCCACTTTCGCCCCCTCCTCCCGCTCCGCAAGAAGGCAGCACTTCTACCTGTTTCTTTCGTCTGTGCCGCTTCGCCCCCCCCCCCCCTTCCTCCACAGAACAAAGAGGGACCTGTAGGGAGGAGAGGCTGGAATAAGTGTAAAAGGAGATGTAGAGAGAGTGATTGATGTGCGACAGAGGTGGGAGCCGTAGGTAGCCGGACCTCATAAAAGGAAGCAAAGGTGTTTTCTTTTTGCTACCATGCACTCAAAGCTGCACATTCATTCCAACAAACTTTTTCTTACATGGATGCGGAAAGACGTAATTTTATATTATATTGTTTTTACACTTTTTACATATTACCGCTTGTATATATTTTATGCCAATAAAATTGTCTAAATTTTTCTGTCTGTGTTTATTATTTAGTTGAGGGTTGCAAAGGGATAAGGAGCCTTTTTGCATTTTATGCATGCAGCTTATTATTTTAAGCTCTTATATATTTATATATATATATATATATATATATATATATATATATGAGTACTTTAATACTGGACAGGGAAAAGCTTGATGAGTCCCATCAGCAGAGTCTTTTCCCATCATGCCTTGTCTATAAGATATCTAATAATCTATTCCTTAACTGGCTGTACAGACAGTGGAAAGCAGCCCTCAAAAAAAAACATCTCACTGCATATCTTAATGCCATGGAGACTTATAATGAACCTGAAATGATGTTTGCGACGCATATGGAGAGAAGACAAGACAGTGTAAGTGTCATCATATTTAATTTGAATACTGATCCCTGCAGTCTGTTCTCCCGTGGTGTATAGGATCATAACGTAGCTATTTTATATCAGGTCCATCTGTGTTGCAGACTAAAGCGCCGGACATCTGTTTAGCTCAAATATGTTATTAAAAACACAGGCAGATATATAAACAAATATGTAAATGTACTAGCACCCACACACACACACACACTCCTGATATGAATGCAGAGTTGCTAATATATGAACAGGCACACATGTATAATAAAGAGACATAAAGGCAAAAAGCACACACCTAAGCAGCTGCATGAGGTCATGCTGGTATGGAAAGCAGGTGCTGAGGGATTAAGTGTTCTCCTAGCCTCTGGTTACACTGCAGTGGACCTGGGAGGTGTGTGTGTGTGTGTGTGTGTGTGTGTGTGTGTGTGTGTGTGTGTCTGAGAGACAGACTTACAGGGGTTTAAGGCAGAGGAAAGAAGGTATTTACGGATGGAGAGATGATGGAGATGAAAGAATTGGAGAATTGGTGACGGGGTGGGGGGTTGGGGGGGTAGACAAAACAGGACGAAGGGAGGTACAGATGTGGGGATCGATGTGTGTGAGTGCAGCCACTGCATTATGCAGCTGCTTAGTTTTGCATAAAAACAGTAAACACTATCTTGCAGATCAAGGCTTAAGGAGGCCACGTTATGTCATTGTCATTACAGTGTGTTTGTGTAAGCTGGTGTGTGACACCATGCTGTGATAATCAACTTATTACAGGAAGCGCACACAGCAGGTACGGACAGGCCTACATACTGTAAAGGGGGGCACTTTGTCTGTTGTCCTCCTCTCTGCAAACACATTGCCTGTAGAAAATATAACGCAGTGTGTACGTTTGAGTCGAGGAGGTGAGTCAATGCTTCCTCTTGTATGTTCACGGTTCTCGTGTTTGTTTCCCGCCACACTTGTGCTGTTTTTCACCCAATCAAATGCTGCTGGGTTTGGTGTATTGTCCGTTTTCTGCAGGGAATGGAAGCCTTTTAACTCCCCTTTTATTATCAGCTGTTCAATTTCCCCACAGACGTTTAAAAGCCAATCAGGATGCAGGACACTGTGGAGTTAAAGTTACTGCTGGAGCCTGCGACGTAAACAGATAATAGATTACTACATGAACCCAGTGCCTCCTAGTACTTAGTCCAATAACAAATATGTTGTATCTGTCTTATTCTTAAGAATCAGGTAAACCCAGAGCCTTCTTCCTGACCTTGGTTGCTACGGAAACATAACCGCTCTCTGCTTGGTAACCTAGTCTTTTCTAATTGCTGTTGTCTTGGCAACAGCGCAACCAATGTAATCCAGAAAAGGCCACAATCCTAAATGTTTCCTGTTGCAGTGCTCGCCTTCTCGGAGCAGTCTCCCAACACACACGGACACATTCAATCATTTAGGCAACGATCACTGTCAAAAATCTAAGAGTTGCTGTGCACAGTGTGAGGTTTTGCTGCCGGAGGACACACTGGCAGGGTTGACACTGAAATACACACAGATGCATAGTAACTGCACTTCTGCCATGTAAAACACTTTTATTACATTGGATTTTTAGGACGTTGTTCAACAAATTATTGGTCTCAAAACGGAGCATCAGATTCTTGACTATTTTCAGGCGCTGTTCTTTTGTTAATTCACGGTCAAAGCATAATAATACAAGCTAGGTCTACTTTCCGAGGTTAAAAGAGCCCTTGAACCCCCCCCCCCCCCCCCCCCCCCCCCACACACACACACACACACACACATATGTGACAGTCGACACATTAAAAACAGAAAGATTGCAGAGCGGCTCAGTTCATTCGAAAAGACAGGAATTATAATTGGATTGGACACCTGAGCACAAGCCTACATGTCACGACTGAGAGGGAACACTAGCTAGTCAGCAAGCGAGAAATGGTTGACCACACTACCTAAACATTGGCAGTTCAATTGTATGAAACAGAATGTTGTGATATCCACTTTCATATAATTGATAGTGTTAAATAACATCCGGTTCAAAACCATCTCAAATGAACACACGCAGAACATGGTGGGTGTTGTCTAATAAGGGGTACTGGAGTTCGCCTGACAGCTTGTCAAACATCGGGAACCTCTGGGGTAGGGCCTGGGGGAGCAGGGGTGGTCATTTTAATCATTTTTTATATTTGGGAAATTGGGGTGGGGTGAAAATATTACAGCTCAAGTCCCTCCGTACCTTCAGAGCTGCCACCTGTGCCGGGTCACTCAATGGCAGAGATAATCGTTATTATTCGTTAGTTGGTCTTTATTCAAAAATGTCATGAATTTCGCAGTTTTCAGTTTTGCTTCTCATGTGTGCAACTTTATTATTGTGGGGGGGGGGGGGGCGGGGTTTAAATCAAGGGGAGGGTCCAAAGAAAATATTAAAAATGCTTTTTAAAAAAGCCATAATTTTCATACAGTCCCTAACTGAAGACATGCTTTGGATACCTTTGGCCTTGATTTAAGTCGCTCTAAAGGAAAATGATTTAAATTGGTGGAAAATGACATGATTGTATGTAGTGAAACAAACATGAGCATGACATAAACATGAGCTAAGTTTGATGTTGTCACAGTGCGTGCCTGACTACCGTTTTCTGCCCGGGGCCCACAATCCGCAGCAGAAGCACCAATCACCTGAACAGAAACACTGATGCAGTGCCTCCGAACACAAACTCTCCCAACTGCTCATCAGTCCTGCCCTGACGTGGAGCAAAAATGTTCCCAAAGATTTTCCCCTCCAACGGGACTGCTTTTAACTGTATATTCAAAATCACTGCATCACCGGCGGTCCACTCCACTCTGGTGGATTTAAGAGCTTCACTGAGAGTAGAGCAGCGACGGGGGCATGTGGTTTAAGTTTACTACTCAAACTGAAAAATCCAAGTGGGGTGGTGAAGGAAGAACGGATAATCGTATGGATACATGGTAGTGGCTGCAAAAAGGTCAGAAAAGATTTACCGGGGGGGGGTTTTCATTATCCCCTGACTGACATATAAAAAGCAGTCAGAATGTGTACTGATGACTGAAGGGCCACAGTTTTATTACTCTGAAGATGGCTGCCATATTTCTTCTCTCTGTGTTTGCTGCCATTGTCTTTTGCTCCACTTCCTTCCAGCTGGACCTGTTGAGGTTTGTAAACTAACTTTGCGATTTACCCATTTGACTGAGTCATAAATAATATTGTACTCCTGTAAGAATTTTCACCGACATTACAATTGTATTGTATTTTTTCTAAATTGCCCCTAATGGTAGCGAGAGTCTGGCCATCTTTTCAGTGTTTTGCACAGAGATGAGATATCCAAGGTACATGGAATTTTATTTGTGCTCCTCAAAGCATTGAAAAATTACATTTTACAAACGCAACAGCACCGAGCCTTTTGTCCTGGTTACTCTGGGAAATCAACAGACCTTACTTTGAGCAGTTTCATTGGGACTATTTCCTTGATATGAAGTAGTTCTTTACACAGTGGACCAGGACATCTTGAAAGACAAGTTGCTGCTGAGGTTTTTTTGTAAAATAAACATTCAGTGCTACAGCACAAGTGAAAAACATGTCTTTTTGTAATTTGTGTGTACTGACACTTCTTCTTCTACTACTACTGCTTCTACTTATCCATGTCTCTTTCTTTAGTTTAACACAGCACATCAATAAGGCTTAGTGGAAGAGAGCCCCCAATAATCTGTACTTCTCTCATATGCATTAATGGGTACACAGTGGGAACTATTTCACACAATGTGAATACACACACACAAGACCCAACCTCCACCTTTGCCCCCTTCATATCCCTCACCTGTTATTGTTATCGACCACTCTAGTATTGTTCCTCCCTGCAATATATAACACTACAACAGTGTCAACATTTCATATCACAGGGATTAGCACTTCAGCCACCTGTACAGCTGATTGAGACACGTTCTGCACTTGTGGAGCATCCTGGTGAGAGCCATGAAATCACAGCACCACCACCTAATGAGTGGAGGGAGCAGGCGGCAGCACACTGAGGAGGGAAGGAGAGGGTCTAAATATTGACACCAAATATTTGATTGAAGGGTAAGGGTGTCCCCTGACTCATAGGCGTGTGCTCGGAGACAGAATGCACACGCGCGCACACACACACACACACACACACACACACACACACACACACACACACACATACCCTCCAAAACCCCAACTAACAGTTTCATGTGTTATCAGCGTCTACAGCTGTCTTTGACTTGAAAAGAGAGGGGTGGATGCTTCATATACACACCTACACACACAGTCCTCAGGGCCTGCACCTTGCTGAGACAAATACACAGCTTCACTGTGGTAGATGATACCGTGTGTGTGTGTGTGTGTGTGTGTGTCTGTGTGTGTGTGTGTGTGTGTGTGTGTGTGTGTGTGTATGTGTGTGTGTGTGTGTGTGTGTGTATGTGTGTGTGTGTGTGTGTGTTGGCTGCAGATCATTTCTAACTGACTTCATATCTGCCGTAGACACACCCAGTTGGGTGCCAGCATGTGCACATACACACAAACACTAATCTCTATGCAACCCTTCAACACACTCACAAACACAGGCGCGCACACCTGACTGGGCACCAGTTGGGGGGTTTCAGGTGGAAGTCCGCAGGGAAGGCTTCGCAGCATGGCCGACCTAAAAATATAGTGCACTGGGAGGTCCTTTGTGAATAAACAAACACACTGTTGCATTAGCCATTCCTACAGAAAGAACTGGAAAATAAAGGTAAAGACGTCATTGCCATGTGTTCAATGAGTAAGAGAGTGACACAAAGACATGTCACATGTGTGTGTTCCTGCCTGTGAAGGACATGGCTATGTTATCAATTAGCATTTGTAAAACGAACTTTAGGCCTGACAGTTGCATTGGCAGCATGTCAGTGTGTCTCTTGCAGGAGAAGCTTTCCTTATCACAGTAAAGGGAAAACTGAGGTCAGTCTGATTTAGAACCAGTTCTGCATGAAGTAAAGAGTGTAGTTGGGTAGACCAGTTCCCTTTGACAGTACAGATTAGCAGCCACAGCTGATCAGAGTTCTCCACCTGCTGGCCGGAAATCAGAACTGCATCTTCTTCTTGGCCTAATTATCTTTGGACTACAACTACCATCAACCCTGACGTCTAGGAGCAGTGATGAAAAGTAATTAAGTACATTTACCCTGGATAGTCCCGGACATAATTACAGTTAAAGGTGCTTTTCTTTGAGTATTAATTCTATGCTCCTTCCTCTGAGGAAAATACTGAATGTTTTATTCCACCACACGTAGGCCTCTATGTACTTCACATTGCAGATTTTACATGCAAAACATATTTTGAGGATTGCTATAGATTAAACTACCAACAGTATACAAAGTATTCAGACTCTCCACCAGTCACTCCACACCGGGAGCAGCTACAACAATATATTTCTGCTTATATTAATAAGTCAATCATTTTCTATTTCAATTTAAGCTTTTACACAGGATGCTTAAGTAGTCTACATCTTACTGCTGATACTTGTTTTACTCAAGTAAAAAGAGTGAAGAGTGACTGGAAAACTTTTCCTTGTAACTGAGCATTTTTCATCTATTGCTATTCAACTAAATGATTCGTCCATGAGCCATGAAGTCAAGGATTGATCTTCCCAGCAGATCTATGAATCTGACCTGGTGGCCTTCCGGTGACAGTTACATTATATCTGACTATGACACTGAAATGTGTTACCTTCCAGGTGTTGTTGCCCTCTCTAGCCAGGAGATGATGCTGAAACGATGTTCCAACTATAAGACAACAGAGTTGCGGTGAAGGGTTGTATCTAAATCTGCTGTTTAATAACATCGTTTCTGGGCAAAAGAAATGCACCAGCTGACAAAATTAGATGCTACAACTCATGCTGCTGATTCCAGTGGGCGAAAATGCAAACACAAGTCATTGCTTGTAGTTCACTGGCTGTTTTTAGAACTAACCTTATGGGCTTATCGCACTTTTATGAGCAATTTATTCATTTTAAAACAGCTAGAAAGCTGCACTAAAAAAGACTGTAGTGTAAAAAAGGGTTTGTCAACCTTAAAAACAAAGTCACATTGCAAAAATCTTCCCTCCCCTCGTGTTTGAGAAACCGCAAATTCTAATACATTTGGTCAAAATTCAAATTCTAGGCATAATATATCCACAGGAAGAAGAACAATACTTAGGGGTAACTGCAAACTGTCTCTTAAATAGCAATGAGGACTGCCATTTAAAGACAGCAGTGTGCTGCTTTATGTAATTGTGCAAAGCACCTTGTATGTACTAGTTTTTGACCACTGACAAAATGTTCCATCATCCATCGGGGTAGCCAAAGTGACATGTGTGATAGTCCTGTTTTCTTCTTTTTATTGCTGAACCTCCCTCAGTCTGCCCACTTACAGTTCCATCTGGCACTAATTCATATAAAGTGGATTCAAATGAAGAAATCAAGAATATACCGGTATAAAGAGTTCATCAAAGGCTGCTGTTGTTGTTCAGGCTTTCACTTGGGATGAGGCTATTGTATCCATAGCTTTTGTTTCAAACTTTGGGACCTTAATAAAAGATGATTTTAGAAGGTGTCTTGGGAGTAAGCTTCCAATAAATGATCCTAAATTCCTTTGAATGATGATGAATGATGCAGGTTCATAAAACCATTCATATTACTACCGTCCAAATGGGAAAACAACATGTTTTTGATTTCTTTGACCGTCACTGAAATTAACTTTAGAACAGAAACGGGGTTTCTTTTTATCCTAACTGAATTAATCACATTTTCTCATTTATTCCTTAAATGGTGACTTGTCCTTTTCTGTTAAGGGAAAACAAAAGAATAGAAATTCAATACAGCCACTCAAAGCCCTACAATTTGATGCTTGGATTTGTTTTTCCAGCGCTAATTAAGTGTTTTTCTCTTTTTGAGAATTTGACACACACACACACACACACACACACACACACACACACACACACACACACAGAGGGATGAGAGGGAGGCGCATGACGTCAGAGGTCAGCTGACAGGTTTGTTTTGCTTGCTCGAGCTCGTCCTGATAAAAACACAGCCGAGAGGAAGGAAGCGACGACGACATCAAACCATCTCTGAGCTAGTGCGCCTCTGTTAGCATTTTACCACTAAACCACCAGCACCGAAACCACGGACAGTTTTGTAATCGTTTTTAGCTTTTATATTGTTACTTTGATACCGCCGCTACCTCCGTTTTTATCTACTGCCAACTGGTTGACTTTGACGCAATATGCCTTCAGAAAAAACCTTCAAACAAAGAAGGACATTCGGTAGGTGTTATCGCAGCTTGTTTTAGCATTTTAACACACAACTCTTCGGCTTTATGGCTTTTACATACTACTGTATGTCTGCAGCTGTCGCCCGAATTCTCCTCTGAACTGTACAGGAGTGCATTACATCGGTCATGTACACAGGCCAGGTAGTCGTTAGTTATTACCCCAGTGGCAAGTTGATTTTGTTCATTTTGTCCAGCCAGTTCGGTTAACAGTTTGAAATGTATATTAAACACACGCAGGGGAGATAATGGTTTGTTTCTGTACTGCTAATTGGAGAAACCCAACCATGGAGGGCTGCGGTCGTGTCAACTTATCCAAAAGAATATATAAAGACAGAAATTGTTCCTACTCGTATGAATACAGGTTTAAATATTGAGTAGAATTGAACAGAATACGGCTATTTACTGCAGGCCTGTCTCTTCCTGAGTGTGTGTGTGTGTGTGTGTGTGTTTGTTTGCATCAGAGCGGTGGGAGAAAAACAAAGTGGTGTCGAAATGCGGGGCAGAGGGAAAAAAAGAGAGAGCTGCAGGATTGGGGGATGGGACAGTTTATGGAGGAGGAGAAGAGAGGAGTTTAAAAGAGGGAACAGACTCAGATGGTACCTAAAAGTGCGGAGCTAGCCGTTATGTGTGAAGGGTAACTTGAGGCCACAGACTGGATGCGGATTATAGTTTCAGTTAGCCGCAGAGCTGGAAGAAGACAGGGCCTGCAGTGCCTTTGCAAATACATTGTAACTTGGTATTGTATCCTCTTGCCTGTCTCTAACATCACATACTTTGTGTTGTTCAATAGTTTAGTGCTTAAGATAACATTTAAAGACAAAACGTAAATAATTCCGTGGATAAATTGGCCTTTAGTTGTTTTCCCCCACGTTTTGTACACCTCGAACAAAGATGGGAACTGTTGCCTTCAGTCCTGGAAATATAATTTCCCAGAATGACTAAAAGTAACCGACTTCCGGTTTAACGTCACGTTATTGGTCCAAATGTACACAGCTAGGGCACGTGAGGGCCAGGCAGCAAAGAAACATCGTGTCACGTGCGTCGAACTATAGTTGAGAACGTGCTGAAGTGTAGCTTTAGAATGACAATTTGATCGTTCGTTTACTGTAATACCGCGATAAACGTAGTGAGGCACAGCTAACTTAGCTGTGTTAGCTACATATAGCCAGTTTAGGACTTGGTATTAGTGGTTGTTTACAGTGTGATAGTGTTCACCAGCTTTTTAGTCATCATTTACGGTCTAAGCCTTTATTTCACCTCTGTGTCACTTCCTTGTGTATACATGATTATCTGGGCCCACATGTAAATACACTTTAAACCTTTCGCGGTGTTCATTACATTGTCACTAGGCCTGTGTAAATCTCAGTCTAAGTTCAATTTCCGAGTGTTGCATATCTGTATAATAAGGTCATAACATGACTCAGGAAACCACAGGGAATCTTCCAGTTGTGCCGGGCGGTACTGACTAATTCCCATATTATGACAGAACAGAAATGTGTGGAGAAAAAAAAAAAAAACCCCAGCAGGCTTTAAGGTCAACTCCTTCCCATTTTTTTTCTTTTATTTGATTGAAAACTGATGACTCAAAGGCTGTTTGTCGCCTGGTCTGGTCATGAACACACAGAGAGCTTCCCTGTTCCCGGGCGATGAACTCATCCTGATTTGAAATGTAATCATAGAACAATGCCTTGCATGTCTTCAAGTTAAGCACGAAAATGGCGCCCTCAGGAAGATAAACATTCGCTAAACATTATGTTAGTTGATTGAATTAGATATCCTGACAGCGGGCGCACAAATTGTCTTCCTCCTAGCAGACATTTTTTTTCAGTGGTATGTCACAAGACTGGATACCAGTAACTCAAAGTCTCAACTGACTCTGACAGCTGATGGGGCCCAGCCTTTGATTGCCTGCCTCTAGAAAATCAGCGCTTACTTTCAGTTTGACTCTTTCTACCAAAGAGTGATGGAGATGGTCATGATGTTGAGATGTTTTTTTTTTTGATCCCATGTTGACCATCAGACTGCTGTTGTTGATGTGGTCAGTACAAAGTGCAGTAAGCCCAAAGGTGTTATCCGTGGCCATTTAGTTTGACCCAGTTACAAATCACGGGGTTAAACCTCAGAAAGGAGGGGCCTGCTCTGCTGTGGGTCATTAATGAGTCAGAGATCCATCCAATCGGCAGCTGTGTCACTGACCTGATCTTTTGAGTCAACACTGTGGAGTGTTGAAGAGGTCCATCTTCAGCTGAGACGCTAACTAACTATAAAAATAAAAAAAAAGCACTGAGGGCCGTGATACCCATCTTGATATAAATACATCAAATCTTATCTTATTTTGCAAATGACACATTTTAGTTTCATTTCTTACACACAGGTGTGGCGTGTGTGCTCAGCATTCCTGCATGTTTGTAAGGCGCGCAAGCCAAACACACTTATGAACACGCACTGGAGGAACTGAGTGGAAAATGAGCAAATCATAATTTTAGTCTGATAATCTGCTAATCACTGTGGAACGACGCGGTTACACCATGAGTGGATTTTTGGGAAAAGCCCATTATGTTTTCACTGGAGCGCCTTAGTCCACTAAGTAGTCTGTTAAATGCATTGTTTCCAGATGTTTCTATTGTTGTTGTTGTTGGGATTTTTTTATTTTTGTGAATGTGTTTCAAAGTAGATCTGATAAAAAAAAAAACAATACATATAGTTGAAGACCAATTACAGCTGCAACATTCTTTGATTAAGATCCCACTCGAATGTATGACACCTCCACAAAGCTGTTGAACCAGAGATTATAACAACAAATGCCTTCGCTGCTCCTCACGTGATCAACTACATTCACTTGATCATAAGGCTGTATGCGGGGGAGGGGGGGGGGGGTTGACTGTTTGTTTATACCTGTTGTTGGTGGCTTCTCTGTCTCTGCTCAGGAGTCTGTGTCTGCTCTGCCTTTGGCCTTGTGTGTTTTTATCAGTGCTAACTGATTCTCCTCGCCTGCTAATCTCTTTGTCTGGTTGGTACATTTCCATGAATCTGTTTTTTTTTTGTTTTTTTTTTCTTCCCTTCAGAACAGAGAGTAGAAGATGTCCGACTGATCCGAGAGCAGCACCCCAACAAGATACCCGTGAGTTCACACGCACATTCGCACATTCACTTGCAATGACCGAGCGAACACCAGTGAAATCCACCGAGGCGACATTATTCTAGAGGAAAAAAACTGTGAGGGCAGAAATGAATCGGCGTGATGTGCATAACAGCACGCAGGAAGACACGAGTAAGAACGCACTGCAACGGGAAGTGTTACCACATGTTTCCTGGTTGTACTCTGAACTGTCTGTGGGACAGTTTTAAACGTCATTTGTTGGCTTCACACACACACACACACACACACACACACACACTCCTGCAAGGGATTTCTGCCCGTTGACATCTGATCAGTTTATATAACGCATAGTTTTTGTGATCAGGCTTTTTGTCGTCGCTGACAGTGGCTGCAGCAGTTGTTTTGTAGCGTAGAAACGGGTGTGACTGCAGCTGCTGATAGGTCGGGTGTCCAGCGGCTCCTAGCAACCGGCGAGAAACAAACGCACACCTCATGTTTCACCTGCTTGTTTTTATCATTTTAAGATAGAGTGTCACCCCAGCCCTCCCATCTGCTGCACCATGTAAGGCCTCCCCTCATCTTGAAAGCACCCCTGTGTGTGTGTGTGTGTGTGTGTGTGTGTGTGTGTGTGTGTGTGTGTGTGTGTGTGTGTGTGTGTGTGTGTGTGTGTGTGTGTGTGTGTGTGTGTGTGTGTGTGTGTTTCCTGTGTACTCTCCTGAGGTTATAAACTGCCATGTCAGTGGTAAGTGTGAGACCAGAGGCAGATGCGCTGTGTCACTGTAATGTAACGCCATCAAGACGGCCACAGTGGAGTCTGTGTGTGGGGGGTCCAGGTCCAGGTCTGGCCTCACTGAACAACATACCTGCTTTCATGCCAAACAGAGGTCCATGCATTTCTTGCTCAAATTTCAGATCAGCAATTTGATTTCCTTTTTGTTACTTTAACAGCGAGAGATTAGAAGTAGCATTTAAAGGTTACAAATGACTTGTCCTGAATCATCATTAGAACTCTGCACTAAATCAATATAATGTCAATATCCCGATATGGACTTCAGTATCGTCTGGGACGTGGTTACTATGCTATCTATGCATCCATCCACACACACACCCATATATCATTTTCATCATCGATTAAATCTTCTTAATTTAATTTTAGACATTGTTTGGTCAATGTAACATCAGAAAAATGCCCATCACAACTTTCTAGAGCCCAAGGCGACGTCCAACTGTCCAAAACCTAAAGATGGTCAACGGGTGGAAATGCAACACAAGCAGAAGCTGCAAATTCACAGCTGAGGAGCCTAAACTAGAGAGTCTTTGGGTTTTTGACTTATTAATAGATTATCAAAATAGTTGCAGATACATTTTCTGTGCATCGACCAAACGATTAATCAAGCAGTCGTACAATCAGTGGTATAAGCTCAGGGTGAGTCAGGATGCTCTGTGGCGGCCAGCCTCAGTGTTACAGTGGACGCATGTCATTTGCACTCGCTGTCGGTGATGAAGTGGTCTGTAAATGTCACACTGAATAAAAGACTCCGTTCATTCAGAGCTCGAGCAGATCGCTCCGGGTACAGAGAACGTGGACGTTCCGTTCCACACGGACAATTCAGCAGGACAGAGGGGCTGCATTCCCTTTTTTTTTTTTAACCATATCATCTGATATGTGTGACTTCATCTCACTATTGATCATGGTCACTGGTGTCAAAACAGTTTCCGCTGTCAGGGTATCGGGTCTAAAAACAGCACAGGAAGTACCGCCTTCTTAGAACTCCAGAAGTCTCTGACTGTGTGTGTGTGTGTCTCCTGTAGGTGATCATTGAGAGGTATAAAGGAGAGAAACAGCTTCCCATCCTGGACAAGACCAAGTTCCTGGTGCCAGACCACGTCAACATGAGTGAGCTCATCAAGATTATCAGGTACTACTTATCAGGAAGTCCTCTGTCCTTTCCTTTTTTCTCTACTCCTCTCCGTTCTTTTCCTCTCCTCTCTTTAGTTTTCCTGTCTTTTCTTTCCTCTCCTTCCTATCCTTCCCCCTCCTCTGCTCTCCTCTCCTCCCCTCCTCCTCACTCTGCCATGTCGTTGTCTCTCCACCAGGAGGCGCCTCCAGCTAAACTCCAACCAGGCTTTCTTCCTGCTGGTCAACGGCCACAGCATGGTCTCCGTGTCGGCCGCCATCTCCGAGGTCTACGAACGGGAGCGGGACCAAGACGGCTTCCTCTACATGGTGTACGCCTCCCAGGAGACCTTTGGCACCGCCACGGCCGCCCAGTGAACAGCCCCCCTTCTTCTTCCACCTGGCAGGCCATTGGACAATTGTAGTCTTTAGCCCCCCTCCATTGTTTCTCGCCACACTCCTCTTTAGTCTCGACTGTAAGAACTAAAACACACACTGCTAAATCTAAACACAGCGTAGGATAATGTCCCGGCTCGAATCGGTTCAGGGTGTCATCTCTATGTTATGACTGCAATGAGCGAGCGAGACTGTTTGTGTGCCACAACACTCAGCCACGAGGGTTGGACAATTCAGCAGACTGTGACTCAGGCCCATAGAGTCTTTTCGTGAGCGTCTCTGCTTCTTTATTGGTGAATCTGGTGTCCGCTGTCATGGCAACCTACAGCCTGTTGACGGCAGTTATTTTCAGTGTTGTGGTTCCGTGTCTCCTCGGCTGTATTTATGTTAATGTATATATACATTTCAGGTAGTGATGTTACATGAAAGTGGTGAGGATATATATATATCTATATATATATACACACACACACACACACACACACACATTAGTCAATGAACAAAGCCAACCTTAATTCTAGGGTTTTTGGAGATGGGCGCTTGAGAGAGTTCACGTGTTTTAAATGGAGGTTTTTATCGCAGTTAAAAGGTTAAACGTTTGGGGGTTTGTAGTCTCGGTCAGAGTACTTTTGCCAGAAGAGAAAAATGCAACATGAAGTAGAGAAGATGCCTGTTGATGTCTCGTCACATTCCCTCAATGGTCCTCCTTTGGTGTTTTTATCCCTCCCTGCCTTGTAGCCTAAAGCGTCTTCGCTGTAACAAAAAACAAAAAAAAGATGTGGGGGAAACTGCTTTTGCCCTTGAAACAGATGATTGTAGTTTGCAAAAAAAAAAAATGCCTTGGTGTACAGATAATGTTGACTTTTACGGCTTTGACTATAAAAAGGGGGTTCCGATGAGAGTGCAACCAAGTTGACTTTGGGCACACTACAAGGAGTCTGATTGCATGTGCGAGCGGAGGATGATGATGATGGAGTCTCTGTAAATGCTGATGAGAGGAGGGGGTTGCCATGTCCTGTTTTTCTTGTTTGTTTTGGGTTTTTTTTGTTGTAGCTCCTTCGTCACAAGTGTTTATTAAGTTGACCAAGGAACGAAGGAAAGTCCAACAAAGAGTGAAACGGGGGCAGGTTGACGAGCATCACGTCCGACTGTCTGGCAGGGCGGATTTCCCAGAGCTGTCTATAGATGGTCCTCTGTCTGTGCTGTCGTGCTCCTCCTCAACATCTTCTTAACAGATCGAGGTTTAGCTGCTTTTATATTGCAGTATTTTATCATTTTTATTTAACATGACTTTTATTCCGTTGTCTTTACTCTTCGCTGTCTGCAGTATGTGAAGTACAAAAGGTGACTTTGTTTTTTCTTTGTGACTTTGTGTGTGTGTGTGTGTGTTTGTTACAGAGGGGTGGAGCATTTGTTCCAGGGCCGTCTCTTCTGCCTGCTCCTCTGTCCCCCCCCCCCCACACACACACACACACACATCCACACAGCAATATCACACAGCCTCCTCTTATGTATTTATGTTGGTCTTTTGTAAACAATAAAAGGAAAAAAAAAAAGTTGAATTGTGCGGTTCGTGTGTTACATCATGTCAGTAGTGAATCTGAAAATGTTCCCTTTCTCTGGCTTCATGCTTCCTCACGTCTGGGTAAAAAAACAACTGGTACTGAAATAATGGCAAAATCGTGAACGGCAACACTAACGTGAGTGTGTGTGTGTGTTTTAGCATCCTCAAACATCTATTCATACATGCGTAAATATGGGTCTTTTCCACTGTCTGCCCTGTAATTTCCTGCGGATGAGAATGGAGTTGTTGTTTTTTTTATCCGTGACAGAATGAGACCTGTAATCTCAGTGTCGCTCCACTGGCTAATTTTAACAGGAGTCCTCCAGTCCGCTGGTAAAGTTTTAGATCTGACTATTTTAATGGAAATCTGATGAACTATTATTGGATTTATATTCAGGCAGACAGTGAAAATATCTAAAGACAAGAGTAGACCTGTACCAAACATGCCCAGAGAAGTGGCTGTTAGAAGTGTTCCATGCTAAAATGTTTGTTGTTTGCGTTTAAAAGAAATGATGTACAAAATCCACTGATTTTATACCTTAGAGAGCCCTTTGTGGCTGCAGAAGGAGCCGCGCGAAATCTCATCATTTGTCTCAAGTGATGTCATTTGAGTCAGCGTCGGTGATATAACTTCATAAATAAATCATATACACATTGTGATGAAAGACAGAATCAGAAAATATTTTATTACTCAAACATGTTTTATCTGAACTTTGAGGGGGAAAAACACGTTTTAAAACACAATAAGCAATATAAAATCTGACCCACAAGTGAGCTGAACAATTATAAACTGTGTTCAAACATTTGCACACAAATATTGCAAAAGTATTTTTGCTAAAGATAAAGAGCAACATGCAGCATCAGATAAAGAGGCCCTACTGTGATTCATAGAGACATGACACAAGGCTTTAACTGCAAACTAAATAGTTCCAAAACTCTCTACAAAAGTGGAGCTACGTGACAAACAGCCCCAGAAGAAGGCGCTCTTTGGTGTGATCTGTGGAGGCTATTTTCTTGTTCTGTGCAAACATTGAAAAAAGTGTCTTTATGCGCCCATGTTGCAAAGGCTGGCTGGTGGATTCTAAGCCCCATACTTCTGTCAAAAGGCAATACTCCAAAGACATTTTATATTAAAATACAAAAGCACATTGTTGACTTGTTTCTAACAACAGACAGAAGTTATAATACATACTGAATGTTCAGTATTTACTATTTTAAATAAACACCCCACGTCCATGTGCCGTGCCCTCCAGGGGTAACAGACAAGAGTTTCATCTGAAGGACCAGCTGTCCTCGGGTCTGTAAAAACTCTGGGTCCTGCCCAGCAGCTCGCTCGCAGTCAGAGACTTGGATACGCCGTGAAACGTCTTTCCGTCTTGCTTCGACTCTTTCCAAATCAATACTTCCTGAATTTTCTTTTGCATAAAGCATAAAGACTGTACATATTAATCACCAAAAAGAAGTTCAGGACTGACGTTCATTCACTGACACCTACAACATGAAAAGTGAAACGTCACCAAACTGAACTGAAAACAAAAAACGTGGCACTTTTGAAATGTCCATGCAGCTTGACTGACGACAGACACGCTGGTGTGAAGTGAACATACAAAGACACTCTGTGCTGACAGACGGGTCCGCCCTCTGATTGTCCTGCTATAGAGGGACAGTGATTGGCACTGGAGGCCATTTTGCTCTCAGGTTGGCTCCGAGGTAGAGAGGCTGCTGGTGAACGGGTTTCATGGATAAGGCAGCGGCTGGTGCAGCTTCCCTCTGTGATCCCCTGCTGCTGAAGAGGGATTCCAGTTTCCAGGTGGGGGGGGGGGGGGGGGGGCAAGTTCATATTTCTCAACCCAACTCATAACTAACGAAGCGTGTCCCATTGAAAACCTTCTTTAGGAGGATACAGGTGACACAGGCGTCCTTTGCAGCCTTCAACATCTAATCACCTACCGTCAATTATTGAATGAAGCATTCAGGTGATCAATGCTCATTGATTACTGGTAAATATGTCACATGGATTAGACCAATGAAAAAGCTCTATATGGATGTACTGTATTTACCATTAACCAGGTTCAACTCGTACTGTCATCCTTGGTATCATGGAGCTCGTTTTTTTCTCGCTGGTCTTTACACTTCACCAGCCTTTTAATGCCACATTGTGCTCACCAACACTAAAATACGAGTTGACATGGAAGCGCCTGAATGCATTGTTAGTTTCGGCTTGACCGCCCGATCAGGATGCAAAGGATCCACCTTCTTGAATCAGGGGGGACTCGCTTCCTTTTAAAAGGTGCCCTGTGGAGCTTTCTTGTAAACAAACCAAAAATAATGTTTACATTCAGTGTTTCTCGTGTATCCTTGAGGTCTAACAAACACGTTGAGCGCATTTCCTTCAACACTAAACTTTGGCGAAGCTGATTGTTGAAATGTTTGAAATCCCGCACTGTTTACATCCATGTTTTCCACTGACTCATCAAAACATCGCTCCATAGCTGATAGCAGCTAAAAACGCACAAAAAAAAACACCACAAGGTACCTTTAATTTTTTTCCCCTCCTTTTGCTCCTCTTCAAGAAGGATGACCAAGAAGGTGATACAACCTTCTCTGTGTCCCAAATCCTTACGGCACACTAATTCTGAGCAGGTTATGAGTATGAAGTGTGTTTGCACTGGAGGAGTGACAAAATGAAGTAAACTCAAGATATATAGTCTGTTGATTGGCATGCTAAAAACACTTGATTTTTGAGAGTGCTGTTGATGGATATCATTCTCCAGCAATGCTGCTCACATATGCAAAACATCAGTTGTGGATGGAAGATAACCTTCTTGCCGTGTTGACCAGGCAGATGCACTCTAAAGTCGCAGCTCGATTGCCTTTGCTCAGTGCAGCCATTGCATCATTTCCTGCTGGTATGAAAGGAAAAGGTTTGCTGATTTCGTGTATACCAGCTGCAAAAAATGGCATATAATATGGCACTGTGTACAATTAATTTGTAGTATGATTAGTATGTAGCATGGAGTTGGGACACAGCTCTTGTAATAAGGCATACAAGAGAACTGCTTTGCTAAGTATCAAAGCTTTAAGTGATATGAGAAGTTTTATACCAGCAGATTCAGCCAAAGGGAAGATAACACGGGTGCTTCGCTGTGGGCTCAGAGAGCTGCACATGTTTCCAAGGTATCCAGTCTGTCACAATAAGGGCATGATTTGATTAAACTGGGTTTTATGTATAGAAGTAAAAGGGCATGTGACTGAGTGCCCGCAAAGTTTAGGATACTGGAGTGCTTTGCCTTTGGTTTGTGAACCATCTTAGCAGACTTTAAAAGCTCAGTTCATTTAGCTGGGAAGCTACTGCACCATAGCTAACATGACTGTCTGCTTGTAGCGTTTCCTCTGGGGACGAGGCAGAGTTCCAGCCACGTCTCTGAAATGAAGCGAGGCAATGCTATACAAATCTCCGGCCCCCCTTGTGACTCGTGTTTGTGTTTGGGGAGATCTGAGGAGGGATGAGAGCGGATCCGATGCCACGGACTGCGACAACCACTCCTCTCTTCCTCTCGTCTCGCCAGTCTGTCCCCCTCTCCGTCCTCCTCTCATCTCTCTGTGAGCTGCTGTACAAGAATTGCCAAAGATACAAGGGGTCTGCGCTTTCAGACCGACAGTCTTTGGACAGACTCGCGTTGCCTCGTTGTAGCCAGAGGCAGGCTGTCTGTCTGTCTGCCAGCTTCAGCAGGAAGATGAGGTACAGTTGTGTCAGGAGTATGACAGTTCACACCCACTGGTGTTCCTGCCGGTTAGTCCCCCGAGTCCTTACTGTCAGAGTGAGGAGTGTACTTCAGTCGAAATGTCCCTGTGAAACACGACAGACACGTACAATTGCCGTGTTAGTACAAGGCCCTCTGCCTGGTGAAATACAGCCTATTCTTATGCATTCATGGATGAAATACATGTAGCACCACATAGAAACAAGATGAGTGGGTTCTAATGTTTCAAAGTAAAATCACAAAAATGAGCTTTCACATCCAGATAAATGGTCTAAACACTGGTGTCTATGCTATTCACTGATAATAATTACATAAATAATAACACATTATTTTATTCCATTTCACAATTCATTCATTTTCATTTTCTGATGGTCACAATGAAAACCGAGGCATGACCTCTGATTGGCCAGCTGTTAGTGGGAGCGGGCCGGACTGCATTTCATTATTGGGTGTCAAACTGCTGACGTGTCTTGTGAAACGGGAATTTCTCGAAATTAAAGTGATCATGACGTGGAAACTGTGGGAGACAATCACTTATGGAGTATATGATAGGCATTAAAGGGATAACAAAAAGTTTTTTTTAACATTTATATTTTGCGATTCTTTTTTAAGGTTTAATTATCAAGTCCTCATATACATTCACTGATAATACTAATAATTTCCCCCTTGTTTTGGTCCTTCACTCACCTTGCTGTGCCGAGTCCATGGGCGGCTGTTTGCACTCCTCCGCTCTGTGCCCGTTGGCACCACAGTTATAACACGACAGGTTCCCTGCTGCCCGTTTCTGGCCTCCGTTTCCCACGATGCCATGGGGGTGGTAGAAGGCAAAGCCCTGCTGCTGGTCATGTGACACTGGGCTGTGGCGGTAGAGGGGCGGTGGCACCATCATCGGGTAGGAGAAGGGCGCGGCCCCGGAGCCGGCAGCACTGGACGAGGCTATCAGGGGGCTGAGATGGAGCAGAGGACCCAGGGTGAAGAGGGAGGGGCCGGCCGAGAATGGCTGCAGGTAGCCGGCCGCTGCGTATCCAGGCAACGCCCCGTAGGCGCCGCAGTTCCCCCGACAACCGCAGGAACTGCAAACACATTGTGACCTGTTGTGACCTGAACTTTGATCCAATGAAGAGGCAGACGAGGGGGAAGGGGAGGGGCTAGAGGTGGGCTGGGGCGGGAAGTAAGTGTTGCCGGGTACCGCAGCCACAGGAACACTGCTTGCTGTTGCCATGGGAACAACGCCACCACCACTACTGGAGCTGCCAGACTTTGTGGAGGGGCAGGAGGAGGAGGAGAAAGAAGAGAAGGAGGAAGAGGAGGAGGTAGGTGGGTAGGAGTAATATCCAGATGGAGAGGGGGATGAAGAGGACGAGAGGTGGAAGTGCAGAGGGGGGTGGGAGACGTGGTGGAGGCTGTTGGAGGTGGAGGTCAGAGCAGAACTGGTTTCTACCATCAGACCCACCGCACCTCCCGCCAGACCACGGCAAACCACCGAGTCTTGGAGTGTGGAGGAGCCGGAGCCGTCCACGTTCAGCCCAGGGAACAGGTTCTCCAGCCTCACCCCCATCCCCACACTGAGCCCCGTGCTGAAGCCTGCACCGGCTGCAAGCAGGCCCGAGCTAGGCAGCTTAGTCCTGTCCTCCATGCACAGGGGAGGGGGCCGGGGCTTGCGCGGGGAAGTCAGGATGCGTGCTGGGTTTGAGACCGGGGAGAGCAGGGTCTGGGGGTAACTGGCCTGTGGGTGGTACGGAGACTGCGGGAGGCCGAAGGAGCAGGAGGGAGGAGCTGGATCGGTTTGGACAGGCAGGACCTGGGCTGTGGGGCGACTGGGGCCCGTGGGGCAGCTGGAGTTCAGGATGAAGAGGCAGGGCCGGTCCTTCTCTGGACCCCCTCCCGCTGCGTCTGGACCTGACACACCTGTAACACAGACACACAGGTGGTGATGCTGAGAGCTCATTGTAATGCTAATGTGTGTATGACTGAGTCAGACAGAGGAAGGCAGGAACGACCGGAACGACAGTCACTCATACGCGGCACAAATATGTTCAATAATATTTCATTTTCTCATTAATAATCAAATCTGTGCAGATTTAAATAGGAACGGGTTCCTGTTTCAGTGTCAGGTGCACATTAATTCCCATAACAAGCTGGAATTAACAGGCGTGTTGCTTTAGCAAAGCTATTCTTAAACCTTCAAAATAGAAATAGAAGTTTGGTCTGGGGTTAGCAGCACCATTGGAATTGGATCCCACAATATCAGCTGAACGAACAATGGACTGACAAACTACAGTTAGTACAGCTATTCAATCCAACCACTGAGTAGACTGCAGAGGACCCAAAGAAAAATGAGTTCCCAAAATGTTTAGAGCTCAATTGCAAGCCCCGTTGTGGTTCAGTATTGATCTGGGATCACTTTTCTGGCCTGGAAAAACAAATTCAAAATCGATGGGTATTCTCCTCTGTCATGCGACACTGTGGGGACATCGACTAAATGGAAGTTTGAATCATTTAATTATTTTTCTTTGAGGGCCAAAGATAGAGAAGGTAGATCTGAAAATTACTAACTTTTAATTTATTTATTTTTTTTAATTTTCTATAAAGCAGTTGCACAACATGAAATAATCAGAAATCTCAAAGAGGAGAATTCAAACCGTGTAAATTCAAGATAGATGGTTTTCAAATTAAAATATTTCAATGACAGACGTTTAATGACTTTCTTTGCTTCGTGGGTTCAACAACAGGTCGGGAGACTTCTGGTCAGCCCGTGCTGATGACATTCTCACTATTTTGTACATGAATGGGAATAAACTGATAAAAGAATTGAGGGAATATCACTCAGTTGTCACTTTCAAAACATATTTGGCATCTTCTCTGTTTTCAGGATTATCCCTTTGCGGTAATTCAGCAGTTGAGAAAACTCACGCCTGTGAATGTCTCTGGTCCTGTCGAAGGTGGAGTCACAGCAGAGTGGTGTTCGGGGGGAGCAGGAAGAGCTGGAGTAGCCCGAGGACGAGCTGCTGTCTGTTGAGACGGGGTGATGGTGCAGCACAGCGTCCACCTCCACTCGCAGCTCTCCTGAAACACATTTCAATAGTCAACTCATTCTGGCAGCAAGCCACTCCTGGTCTCACATCTAAACATTATGAACTTGGTTATGTGTGAATGAAGTCAAATGAGCACAGACAGCCTGAGACAAACCAGCTTTTTTACCTGCAGCGGAGGTGGGATGTGTTGAGGGACCCATGTGACTGGAAGGTGTCACCCTGGCGATGCCGCTGCAGGGCCGCTTCTCCATCTTCATCTCCCTGCTGAGGACACACACACACACACACACACACACACACAGAGGTTTAATCCATGTTGTGGTTCATCCTGTTTTGCGTACATCGCATTTATGTTTTAGGGGGCAAATCATTTTATAAGATAGACTTTTGCTGTGTTTAAAGGAATATTAATGGTTGGTTCAAAAACCTGACAGGAACAGAACAAAACATGCCAAATAGCAAACATTCAAAGTCCTAAAGTCCCGTTAAATTTATGGCCCAGGTTATGCTGGAAACCTGTTTTGTACAACTGAACTCTCTCAGTTCAAGTCCAGGTGTCATGAGTGGCAGGGCAGCTCATTTCCATCTATCACCATCAGGGGGAGACATTGTCCACTCAACATATTCCTCAGCATCCCCAGTTGCTCTTATACAAACATCTGCAAACCTGTCCGTCGCATGGAAAACCACTGCAGGAACTTTCCATTTTCTCTGTCTTGTTTAAGCATGCCCACACCCACACACACGTGTTGTCACCTGCCTAATGGAAACCTGTTGATACTGCAGATGGAAACACCAAGATCAAGAGATAATGAGAGCAAGTTCGCATGTGAGGAACCCAGGTGTGTGTGTGTGTGTGTGTGTGTGTGTGGATGGATGTGTTTGTGTAGGTAAGAGTCAGAGCGTGGAGACGCATTTGCTTGCACATCCATGTTTTTGTGTTTTCGCCTGTGTTTCTGGTGGTTATCTCCTCAGGAGTACATCTTATCTCTGCGGCCCACCTACAGCTGGTTAACCATTGACGCTGTATGGACCGTTACTGCTGCATATTTACTGTGGAAATCAGCAGCTGATCAGTCCGTCTGTTAATGGTTAATAGGACCAAGCATCTGCTAACTTCACCATGCACTGCCACAAAATCTGCACTGTAAAGGGTAATGAAATGAATGGACAAGCCTTATATTCATAGTTCTTGCAGATAAGATGCCAGGGGTATTCTCATGTTGCAACATATACAACATATACTCTGTATGTAGAGTAACGTCCTCCAATGTAAAGCGAGTAGTCATTTTAACTGAAGCTCTGCCTGAGGATAGCAGCAGCATCACTTGCCGGTACATCACACTGAAATCAGCAACTCCAATATGGGAATTTCTTATTGACCAAACTATTATGCAAGCATGAAAACAAATTCAAGCTGTAATTTATGCGCTTGTCAAGATTAGTGGACAGATTTGTAAGTGCAGAATTTCGGACTGATTTTGTGCGCCTTCAGTTCAAAATCTGCTCGCATGATTGTCTCCAGATGTTCCGGCAGATTCTCAGGACGTGACAGGATGCGTGCTAAGCCCCTCTCGGCTCGAAAGAATTCAGAAAGCTAGGTCTAACAGGCTGGCACTCAACTTCCAGGTCAAATCCTGTCATATATTACCTCACTGATTCATTACTGTAGCTCTTTAATTGGTTTTGTTTCTGAACTTCCATACAAACAAGTCATCAAGGGTCCATTCAGCTCATTCATTAGCCACAAACAGATTGATGTAGTACTTTCTTGTTTCCCTGTTTAATTGATTTTGTTCTACTAACAGTGGCTTTTACAGCGGTGGGATTTATCCATGACAGGCTGGCTCTTACTTACATTTCAATTATACCATGACCACAGAGAATACGGTCTTCTGATTGGCCAGAGGCCTCATCCCCACTAGCTTTCGACTTTTTGAAAAGAGTGAAAGGAATAGTTCAACGCAGCATCGATACCACTCTCTTGTCTGTGTGTTAAGTACAAAGCTGAAGCCAGGACGCAATTAGCTTAGCTTAACTTCGCTTCAAGACTAGAAGCAGGGGAAAGCAGCGAGCCTGGCTCTGTCAAAGTTATGTCTAAAGCACCTCTATAGTGGTTTTTGAGGGAGTAACATAATGTAACATAAAGCACTTAGTAGCAAGAGTAATAAAGCATGTAACCAAGATACACACAGTTTGGACTCAGACAAAAAGGCAAAAGAAATGTAAAAATAGTGACATCGGCAGCTTACTCTACTGACTTCTGTAGCTCTAGCTGAGTCTTGAGTTTCTTCTTTGCTCCTTGGGTCAGGTCGTACTTGTTCAGGTCCTCCTCTGTCAGCGCTAAAAACTGTAGGGAACACAGGGAAACATGTTTAGAACTTGTGGAAACAGGAATAACAAACATGTATAAGAAAAGCAGACACACTGGTTTATTTGTGAAAGTAAAAAGCTTACAGATGAGCACAGCTTGAAATACGGATTTTAGCGAGTGATTGAGCACACTTGTTGTTTCCTGTAATAAAAGATATCACAGGACAGGATCTAAACCCGACCCACCTCCTCCATGGTGAGCTGTTTGAAGACAGGGTAATACTTATGGAGCCGAAGCCTGCGGAGCCAGTCCAGGATGCCGTTCTGCTCCAGAGTGCTGGGCTGGGACTGAGATGGCGCCTGTGTATGGGACTGGGAACGAGACAGGGAGTGGGACTGGGGGTATGAAAGGGACTGGGAATGTGAGTGTGACGTTGGCAGGGAATGGGACAGGTGCAGGGACTGCGCACTGGACTGACTGCTGGTCTGCGGATGAAGGTGGTGATGGGGATAAGAGTGCGACTGATTGTGTTGGGGATGCGCCGGGGAGGAGGGATCACCTCCACCAGCCATGGAGTTCTGGGTGGGCAGGGCTGCCACAGGGAGGGAGGACGGCTGCGGGGAGTGCTGGGTAGGAGGAATGGAGGGAGGAAGAGGAGGAGGGAGGGACGAGAGGTGAGGAGAAGGGCGAGTCAAGACAGAGCTGTGGGTGCTGACGACAGGCAGGACGCTGGCCACTCTGTATACCGCCCTGAGAGAGGAAAGACAGTCTGAGGGGGCACAAATGATGGGGATGATGATGAATGACAGAAAAACAAAGAGGGAAAAAAATCCTACCTGTTGGTTCCTCTGTACTGGACCGTACAACCCAGATCTGAGGGACAGAGCGACAACAAATATACCTTCAACATCTTCATTATCATCACCAACAAACAGTTTTTAAAAAACTCAAAGTTTCAATGTGCAAAACTCTGAACACAAAATTCTACACGCCTTATTTTGGCCTCAAAATCATTTATGCAGAAGTCAGGATTTGAAATGATGTGGATTAAGATGAACTTTATTTTGATTGAATATGCTGCGTTATTGTACTGTATACTGTATTGCCAACACACACACAAGAACTCTGAGGATTCATTTGTTGACGAAGTTATCTGTGCGCTCTTATTTTGAGATAAAGTGAGTAAAGAGTTGTCTTGGCCCACCTAGAGTCTGGTTCTGCTCGAGGTTTCTGCCTCTTAAAAGGGAGCTTTTCCTTGCCACTGTGGTGAAAAGTGCCCTGAGATAACTTCTGTTGTGATTTGACGCTATATAAATAAAACTAATTGAATTGAAAAAGTCAAAATGGACATAGAAAAGTTACTGTAAATTAGACTGCCATTTGCTACATTCTGCTGCATCTAAAAAGAAATAAACTCCTAATTGGGACAATGAGCGCCTGTTTTCATTCCTTGATGACCTCTATGAAAGACAGGCCAGGTGGGGAAAGGGGACCAGAGAGGCAGAATCCAGAGGGATCTGTAATTGTATGGGACGATGTGGCGTTTCCCCGTTCTCTTCCAGTCACAGAGGGATTGACAGCCCATCCCAGGGTGGTGTCACTTTTCCTTCCACCTTACTCTCCATTCCCCAACCCCCACAGAGGAATTATTTTCCTCATGGAGGTGGAAAGTTTATCACCACCAGCCACATGATCAGATGTCCCTCTTGGACACAATGAACGCTGGATGTCTGGACATATCTGCAGAAGACTGCCAGGGACGGATCCGACATGCAAAAAGAGTAATTCACAAAATGAAAGTAAAGTAATTCCAGTAATGCAATACAAAGCTATACATATTCACTATGTACAGATGTACAGGAGAGCTACAGATTTACAACAGAGCCAGTCAACACTGGGTTTTACATTTGGCCACAAGTTCTCATCCACGTCACACCCCGTGTCCTCTCTTGTAATCTTTGCATGCCTGACACATCCCTGGTAACCTTCTGCAGATATGTCCAGACGTCCAGCATTCATAGTCTGAAATTGTAAAAAACTGTAAGAGTTTTGCACATTGAAACACTGTTGTGGAAACCGAGCAAAAGCAACTGCGAACTGCTGTAAAAGAAGATGTGCCACTGCGTAGAATGTATAATAGCGCAAAAAGAGTGCTACAAGCATTTTGCCATCTCTTGATCCTGCAGCACAACATTCATGCACTGCTTTACTTTAAGAATTTGATATGCTGGTTTTAATGATTCAGGATTTGGGTGTTTTTGTTACAGCTAAACTAACAAGTAATTAATAGACTGAACTAACGACTACTGGAACTGCATTTTTGTTTTAGACGTAATTTGATCTTCTGTGTTAATTTTAAGTTAAATTGCAAAGACACTATAGTGCTAAAATATTCTCACCAACTGCAACATGTGAATTTTGAATGTATGGTGGTTTCTGCATGAAAAACGTGTGTGAATGGGTCATGAATGCAACTAAAATCCCCAAAATAAACTCATGCAAAGTTTATCAAGGAAGACGGCTTGGGTCAGGCGTCATTTTGTTCTTGTCTTCACTGAGATGCCCCCATGAACGTGAAGCATGCATGCAGTGACCCATGTGTTCAGTGCAATGAATGTGATATTACAGCCTCGTGTTCAGCTTATGAAGCGTGGACTGTGATATATTGTGGTGGAGCTGTGTGTGTTTGTGGAGGCAAATTACAGCAGAGTTAGACACATTCATATTAGCCTCGCCTCCCTGGGGTCTCCTATGAGTCTGGCACACACACACACACACACACACACACACACACACACACTGAAGTAGAAACACATGCAAAAAGTACAAGCACACACAGACATACACTGACGGCTATAAATACTCTCCGGGATGAAGTCACACTCATAGAATCAAACACACACACACCAACATGAGGTCACCACACTCTAGGCTTCCCAACACAAACATGCCACGCTGAATTCCCACACCAGACCAAAATAGACCCCGTCCGCTCCCTCCAACACCTCCAAAACACGAACTGAAAATCCTGCCTGCAGTCTCACCTCCTCACCACCACCAACCGAGACCTACACTCACGGCCTTGTCCTTTCCACTCGCTTCTCTCTCTCACCCCCAACACCAAAAACCCAGACGTGAAATCTTTTATCTTGGCCTTCTTGCCCCGTCCCTCCTTGGCGCCTTCTTCCCCTGCCTCTAAGAATAGTGTGTTTTATATCCCTGCCACCCTCTGTAAAGACTTGCTGCTTTTATAGACTCTACTGCCACACACTCATGACATCTGCAGTTTAAACCTATCTGATGGTTTCTGCTACATGCCATCTCCTATTTCTCTACATAAAAAAAAGAAAAAAAAAAACAGAAATTACATAAAATACAAAACCAAAAACTGAAGAAAAAAAAAGACATCATTAACAATAAAACAAAGACTTACTAGAGCTGGAGGTGAACGGGAAGGTCGGGGCTACAGGAGCCGTAGGAAGGGAGGAGGGTAATGGAGGGAGGGAGGCAGGACAGTTGGGTGAAAGAGGCCTGGTGGAGGTGAAGAACAGCTGAACGCTGTGGTGCTGGAGGACATGGCAGGGCAGCGCTGTCAGACACCTGGGTGCAGGCAGAGAGACAGGGAGTCAGACAGACACCAAAGAAAGTTCAGTGCATTTAAAAACAACTTTAAAAAAGACACCACATCACTACTACACATCACATCTAGCTGCATCTCAGAGAGGCACTAAAGAATTCGTGTAGCGTATATCGGCGCATACACACACACTAACAACCAGGCAAGAGAATGAGATACCTCAACAACACCTTGTTTGTGTTGGAGATGTAAATAAATTCATCAAGTCATTTAGGAAATAATTTAGCCAATATATACGCTATTGTGACAACTGATCAAAGTGATGTTTGCTGCTGGCCAAAGGATAGAATGTACTGGATGTTTGGTATCTTATAATAATGCTGTGTTAACAACAAAGGGCGCTGGAGGACTGAAGGAGGTTTTGACCTCTACGATAAGGCCTTTACAAGGTGGTCCCTCGCACAAGGGAATGTAGAAATACACCAACAATGTCAGTGAAGAACAAGCAAACATAGATGTTTAAATAAACAGTTTAAATTATTTAAAACAGGTGCTTCGCGAATGCAAGGAACAGTAAAAAAAAAACTGTGACTGTACAAAAGTCCCTTAATGACATTCCTCCATGACCCAAACTTTATTTGATCTGTGGCAAGTAGCCAAATTCTCGGATGAAATTCCTTTACGTTCCTCAGCTGGAACACACCTCTCCACTTGATGAGACAGAAGCAACACTTTGCAAGGGCAGAACTGAACAGGTCGGGTGATGGGACTAACCTGGGGTCCAGCTCTATGGACTGAGGGAGGAACTTCTCCACTCCTTCATCAGGAAATGCTTGTGACAGCTTAGAGAAAACAAGTTCAACAATTAAGACGTGAACACATAAACTAAGCACACTGTGTCAGTACATTTCTATGCCGATGATACCGAGCTATACATCCCTATAACAGCTTAATACTTTACAGAATAAAGAACAAATGTATGTTAACCATCATATTTTTACAGGCCATTTTTACACTTAAATCTGCAGAATAGCCTGAGTATAGCCTGAGATTATTAGTATCAATCAGGGAAAGTGTGTTTCAGTGGTGGTCCTGACCTGGGACAGCAGCTCTGTCACCTCCTGTTGAGTTCGGACAACGGATGACACAAAACCATCTGACCAGCTGGCCTGCAAAGGAGGAAGGATGAGGAGAAGGGGAACGAGGAGGTGATGGAGTAGAGGGAGCAGGAAAACCAGGTGGATGGAAAGGGTAAACACATGAAGAGATGAGCAGTGACAATTTGGAAAAGTGAGCAGGAGTCAACAGCGTTTGTGTGTGTGTGTGTGTGTGTGTTACATTGGGACCCACCTCGAACACATATTCACTGGTGTCTTCAGACTTGTGTGTCACTCCTCTCAGCACCACCCTCTCAATCACCACTGGATGAAGCAGAGATCGTTTCACAGATGATTAACCACACACGTTTGAGACAGTGGCTTTAACACATCAGTCGCTCAGGATTTGATTCGTTTAAACGGCCTGGAGGAATTTAAACTTGGCCTAGTCTCAAAAGGTAAGAAGCTACAAGTGAAGTAGTTTAATCATGTCATCAGGTGTACCTACACTGACAGCCCCATGGCACAAAACGACTGCAGTGTACAGTGTGTGGTAGGAGTGTTGACCATCCTCACTGACTCCATGTTGATTACTACTCCAGGTGCTGAGATTTCATTCCTGTATTAAGCTGCTAAATAACACATTTTAACTGCTCAAAGACAACGAGGACAGTGCTCTGACTGGGTGGCCGGTATCGTTGCAGTTCCTTACTCGCCAGCAGTTCAGTAACCTTCAGCCTTCACTATATTGCTTGATTGACAACTATTTGAATTGCCAAACATTCAATTGTTTCAGTTTCTTAAATGTAAGGATTTGCTGTTTGTTTTGTCTGTCTGTTTTCTATATTAAGTGGAATATCTTTGTGTTTATTTGTCTGTTGGACAAAACAAATCATTTGAAGATATCACCTTGAGCACTGGGAAATTGAGACAGGCATTTTTCACTATTTTCTGGCATATTTGAGACCAAACATTTTAGGGGGGGTTACAATATTATGATATATACCGCCAGATGATACGAATTTGCTGACTTTCACAGATTTTGAGGTACCGTTAATACTGTGCTATCTATTAGTTTATTATCTCGTGGGACTGCTTTATGGCAATATCGTTTTTTTGTATGATTTTTTCATCAATTGTGATAATAATATATACTATAATAATTTCATTAGTCAGGTATTTCATTTGCTGGATCGGCCAAAAACTACAACGGCGTATTAGTCATACATTTGCAAGAAAAAAATACATGTTTCTCAGTTTTTTTTTCTTGTAAATTTGCAACTTTAATCTTGGAAAGTTCAGCTTCCTTTCGGTAGTTTCAACCACCATTTACACCTCCCTATTTTCCTGCTAATTCAGTTCTGCTCTCGTTGGACCTCTAGCTTCGTCTTCACCGACCAATGAGCCATATGAACCAAACTAATCTGTGAGGGATAAGGGACAGAGTTCCTTGTCGCGCTTTTCCATTCATCCCTGAAGATTTGTCAGCTGCCCTCAGTACTTGATACTCCTCGACACTTAATGACTTGGACATCTTTGGCTCTGTACACCCGGCAGCTACCTGACTGAGCATTATGTCCATCAGATGAATCTAACATCTGCACTCTCAATTTTCCATCTGGACAGAAACTCTGCCAAAGCCCCCCCACTCACGGCTGCTACTGTACAACTCATGCTCCCCACCGGGGATTCAATCATCCCAAATTCTGCTATCTGTCTGGTCCAACCTGTACAATGTCTACTTGTATGTCTGGATGCATGCCTCAGGTGCAGAGGCAGGTTGGGGCTGCTCCACTGACATTAGATCCATGTCATTACACAGAAGGTGAGAGTGAGTTGAAATGGTGGGAACGCTAAATAGATGGGTGTGTGTGTGTGTGTGTGTGTGTGTGTGTGTGTGTGTGTGTGTGTGTGTGTGTGCAGAGGGTACCCTGCAGGCATCGATTTAGACATATTAGAATCTCTATCTGAAACCACATGGGGCGTGCAGGAACAAGTAGCAGGGGAGGGGAACACTAAAAGAAGGGGGGGTAAAGGAATAAAGAGAGGGGAGTTGCTCTCACCACACAAACACACACACACACACATCACCACCTTGCTGTGTGCCTGTTGGGCAGCTGCTGTGGAGGGCTCTAAATGCCGCCTACCATTCACACTAATCTAGGCTGCCACACACTGAAGCGTACTCCCACACTTTATGAAGTCCAGGACTGTGTGTGCATGACATGCTGATGACATGATATCCTAAAGAGATACCACTATGTATTGATAAAGATCCCTCGTGTTGCCTCTGTGTCTTTATGTCTCCACAACTACGGTTTGTGTATGTGTGTGTGTGTGTGTGTGTGTGTGTGTGTGTGTGTGTGTGTGTTTGTGCAAGAGAAACACATCGTAAAAACCAACACGTGAGGTGTGGCTCATTCTGCCTGGGCTGAGGTAGCAAAAACTGTAAACACACACAGGGTAAATGGCATATAAACTTCATTGTGCGTGCCTGTGGGAGTGTGAGTGTGTGTACACTTTTCTGCATTTGTGTTTTATGGGTCTCTACATGCTGAATACAACTGTGTGTGTCCGTGTGTTTTGTGCTGGTGACAGCTATGTGGTGGGACCATGAGCTAGTGAGATCGTTTAGTATTGTGTTACAGACAGAGGCAGGGGGCCAAGACAATAACAGACGCCCCACCTCAAACCACATACTGTACACCAGCTGGTCACTGGGTGATTGATTTCAAATGAACGGCAATGGAAAATATCCGAGGTAACCTAATCGCTTTATGAAAACCAATGATTCTGTGTGAGTGTGATTCCGACCCTGTACTCTCGTGCTACACCCACAAAGGTGTTTTCACTTTGCCTGTTTAGACCTCTTCACAGGACTGTAAGGGCGTTTACATGCACAATACCAGGACCCCGAAACTAGCTCACCTAAATGTAAAGCAGGCGTTTGTTATCAATTACACCTGTGTTTTTCATGACAATCCAAAATGTCTGCTGTGAAAAATGTCTAGAAGGTCGAGACGTTCTTGGTCCCATTGTATTTCACGTTATCATTTCTAATTATAATAATTAGGATTAAGACACAACAGTGTTCCATTAAAAATTAATATTTTTATATGGAAACTGAATCAAATCCCTATATGTAATATGGTTTGCTCACAGATAACAACCTACAGAGAATTATCACCCAACTCTGCAGCTCTATGGAGCCTTTTTAGCCTCTTTTAGCTCATTGTTTTGGTCTTACCACACACTCATTGAACCACATTTACCACTTACATCAATTCAACCTTGTTTCCAGTAGCAACAGGAAGCTACTTTTAGCAAACAAGTTCAAATAAACCAACTACACGCTAGCTAGTCAGCACCAAATAGCAGACAGACAAAGTTAGCGAGTAGCCAACCAAAAGATCCAGATATTTTTCTAAGGAGTTCCTAACTCCCCGAATCAATATTGTTACATTACAATTAATTAAATGTGTGTAATGTGAGAGGGGTTGCTAGTATGAGATCATTCTCACTAACTCTGCAGTTCTCCTCAGTGGTACAAAAAGTTTTAGCGTCTTTCAGCTCATTGTTTTCGTTTTACGGTCCACAACTTTATAGTTTTGGTTTTCTCTCATCAACTTTGTTTCCGGCCACAGCAGACAGCTGTAATCACTGTACGCTACCTGCCCAGAAGCTAACAGAAGACAGACAAAGTCAACAACTATCTGGTAAAAAAGTCAAATACTTAGCAGCTGAAGAGCCAGATATCTTTCTCAGGAGTTGGTGAGGACCAAAACAGAGCTAAAAAGAGAGTAAATATTGGACTTACATTTGACAGGAGGCCAGACACACGACTAAAAGTAAATGCTAATATTGCTCCACATCTCCTGGATGTAAATACACTAATTGTTTGCCAACACTTAGCTCTAAGAACTTATTGAGGCGATGTTAGGTCGGTGTACTTTTAAGAGGGAAATGTATGTTTAATTATTCTCATTTGATGTGGGAATGTACTGTAGAAAAGCATGACAAGATGTTGATCTATCACACAAAACTTTCATCACAATGGGGATTGTTAATGGTTGATTCAGAAGGTTTGGTGATAACTGCCATGACGGATCACCGTGAACCTGAAACCACGTGCATCCTCAAGTGACATACTACACTGCAGCTCAGACACACACACGCCTGAGCCTTAGGGCAGCATTCTTTAAGCTTAGTTGTAGTGTTCAGATGTGCCAGCATGCCACATCTTGTTCAACCGGGCTTAACTGGGTGTATAGCATGACACACACACGTCATGCCGATATGCACAGATGGAGGGTGGGTGTGAGGCCATACATATATAAATATATAAATACATACATACATACATTCATTCAGTAAGTGAGACAGAGAGACACTGACATCAAGAAGAGCAGGAAGTAAAAGGTAAAATGAGAACAGTAGAGAATATGTCGATTACAGAAGCTCATAGGTACTGTCAACAGTGCAGGGTCATCAGGAGTGTTCTTCTGGGAGTGAAGCAACAATTCTGAAATGTAGCAGGGATACAAAAACAAGCAATGGCTGCTCCAGTGGCTCACCTTTTCCTGCTTTCCCCTGGAGGTTCTTGGTTGGTGCTGCTGCATCCTGGCCTTGCCCAGCAGGCAGAGGAGGAGGCAGATGAGGAGGTGGAGGTGGAGGAGGGGTGAGCTCCGGGCCGACCGCTTGGTCTCGTCGTCCCACGGTGACCCCCGAGCCTGGCCCTGAGACTGCGCCAGCCTCTCTGGTCTGGCTCTGGAGGGCAGGGGCGAGAGATCATTCAGCAGAGGAGACGTTAAAACCACAGAGCAGAGGTCAGGGACAACTAGACACAGTACAAGACAGCATTAACGGCCCCAAGTGCAGCTTGTTTGCACACTGGAGCATGTGCGGTACAAAAATAACAGTGACCTCAAAGAAGGTGGCATGTCTTTGCTTAGAGACGGGCCAACTACAAAAAAGCAAACAGTGAATTCTGCGTACGCTCCCACATGGAAACAGCCCGACTCCTCTCAACCAGTGGCCTTCACAGTCCCACATGGGCGCAAAAACACACACAAGGCAAAAACCATCTAGATGAATGCAACGCTTAACAAACTCGAAACACTAAGCAACGCTCTCTCCGGGGCTGGCATAGTGCTAAAACAAAGTGAGGAGAAAGATCTGGCAGCGCAGAGCAAACCAATATTTAACCAGGCTCGTCCACTGAGAGGGCGCTCTTATTTATAGCAACGCCCCTGAGGAGCAGTTGTAGGGAGAAAAAGTTGACATCCAAACAAACAAACAAATTTAAACCTGGAGCCGCCTTTTACTGCTGGATAAACTTTTCTAACCTGGTCCAGGAACTGCAACTGGCAAATGTAATGTTTTCTTTATAATAATATTTTGAGATATTTACTAGTTTCCTAGGGCGCTTTCACACCTGCAGTTCAGTTCATTTGATCCACACCAAAAGCAAAAAATGGTACATTGCATTATAGTTCTGGTCCGCTTCATGTTTGCTCTGGCTTTTTACAAACTTACCAAGAGGGGCAAACATGACGTTAAACAGACAGCTCATTGATTAGACAGCTTTGGCGATTGTCATCCTGCATCACCAAATCAATTTCTGGTGACTGACCGAAATTACCACACTGTACCAGGGCGGCAACTAACTAATTTGTTCTTAATTCTTTCGATTACTTGATTAATCATTTAGTTTATGAAATATCATAAAATAGTGACAAAATCCCCATCCCAATTTCCCAACAATCATCAACGAATCTACTGAAAAAAATCTGGATCTACACTGTGCACCACCAGCCCAGCACCAAACAGCAGCCAGACACAGTCAGCGACTAGCTGGTGAACACAGTGGAGAATTTAGCATCTTAAGAGTCAGATATTTCTCTCGGGAGTTGGTGGAGAGAGAAAAAAAAACAGAACTAAAAGAGAGTGAATATTGGACTTACATTCATCAGGTGGACACAAACACAACTCAAGACAAACAACAGAGCTTGTAAATCCCTAGAGTCCACAACATTATGGCATATTACTCCAACACAAAGCCAGTGCTGTGAACAATTTGTCATGATAACACACCCTTAATTCCAGATCATCTATGAGATGCAAACACAACAGGAAATTCAAAGCACCAGGACTTATTCTCTGTCATGGAAATTCCACCACTGCCGATCTTCCAGAGTCATTCTTGTGTCTGCCCTTGTTTAAATAAAGGTTACTACTCCCTCTTTTGGATTGCTGTATGTCGTTGAGTTCAACAGGAAAACCCCTCAAAATGCTGATGTTAGAAGTGTGTGACTGTCTATTTTGCAGCGGGAAAACCCAACATGTGCTATTCCCTACAACCCTACACACACACACACACACACACACACACACACACACACACACGTACGAACAGCATGAGGCAGTAGATCTGAAAACAATTAAGTGTGCTACTGCCACATCCGCATGTTACTTGCCCAACCTGCCAACTCTCTGTTCTGTCTGCAGACTGCAAGTGAGGGGAAGGAGAGTCTGACTCTGTTACACTGAAGGTACATGAAGTAGAAACGGCACTCATGAGAACAACATGAATCAGCGGAAAAGGATTACAAGGAGAAAAACAAGGAGTGCGGAAAGGAAATTAAGATACATTCCAGATATTTGGACAGCGTGTGAGTCTCCCTGAACGCTGCTAGTAGCAATCGAACAGTAAAAAGACTAAAAACTATAAAACACAGACTCTCTGCTGACAGCAATTCATCCTGCCTCGGCTACGAAAGTCAGCTTAGCTCTGCAGTTCATTCCGACACTGGCGTTGTTTTTTATATAGATACATAAAGCACTCATATAAATAGGGTGATTATGCAGGTTTGTACAGGCCCAACAGATGTGGCCATTGAACTGTATGTGCTGTTTATACCACTGCACTTCTGCTGCTAGATCCCGCTGGATAAAAAAATCGAACTCAACTCTTTTTCCTCTGGAGTGACTCGGCATCCAGCTGCTTCGTGTTAAAATAAGCTCATGCAAGTTGGTTTCAAATCCTGAAGCGAGAACAGACTGCAGTGGCTGGTGCAGCACTGAAGTCTGTCTTATGTGCAGTGGTGGAAAGCTCAAATGTACTTAAATACAATTGTGAGGTACTTGGACTTCAATGGGTATTGGTATATATGGTGTTGTGTTACTTTATACATTTAAAATATTGTACTTTTCATTCAATTGCACTTACTTTACAGCTGGAGTTACTGCTTGCTTTGAAGATTAAGATCTTACATACAAAATAATGAGCTTATAAAATATTATGCAACAACCCAATAGTATATAGAGTGGCTAACAATTAGCTCCAACTCGAGCTAAAATGCTACTTAGATGTTAAAGAAAGACTATGTCCCATTTATAAAGGAGAAATAATACATTCTTTAGTCTTACAAATAAAAAGTAAATTTCATGAGCAATAAAACAAACCCTTGTCAATTCAGTGCACTGTGAACTGTTACAGCCTTACCTGGTCAGGTATGACCTGTATCTAATGGTTGCTAATGTTAGCTAACGCTAGCTATTACTGGCATTACTGAGTCAGTTGGCTCTATGACTCCTCTCTAATTGTCCTATGGTTGCACTAAATCTAGGATAATTACTTCTAATGTTTAATTTCTAACATGTTTGTTGTTTGCTTCTTGTGGCCTGATCCACTGGCTCTCAGTAAGGTCATCTAATGATAATGGCTTTTAACCAAATAACTCAATGAAGGGAAGTCAGTTGTGACCACAGCTGTTATTATTATTATTATTATTATTAATGATGCATTAAAGGAAGACTGTAAAACAGCTGTTTAGCATCAGTTTTACAGTCTTGCTTTAATGCATCATTTATAATAATAACAACTTTTAAAGCAAAATTTGATCTGCAGGACTTTTACTTAACATTGTTGTATTGTTACTTTTACTTAAAGCTGCATTCGTTGATTTCTTTGGCCACTTGGGGGCAGCGAAACACACAAGTTGTAAACACAACATTGACATACTATCACCTCATAGATTTGTTGCAGTAAACATGTGGACAAACAATTGCCTATTTACAAAGACACGGGGAAACATTAGCATTCATTTGTTGCTGTCTTTCTGCACACCCGAAAAAGTCCAGTCGTCTCTCCTTTTAGCTACGTTTTGGTTTTCACCAACTCCTGAGTGAACGATCTGCCTCTTTAGCTGCTAAATCCTTCACTATGTTCACCAGCTAGTCGCTAACTTTGTCTGTCTGCCGTTTGGTGCTGGTAGCAGACATTGTTGCTGCGGCGTGATGTGTCTGGGCGTGACGATGATGAGTGCTGTGAGAGGGAACCAAAAGGCAAAGTTGTGGGCTAAAACAATGAGCTAAAAGACGCTAAACCGCTGCAGAGACGGATGGTCGTTTTCTGTGGGGTTGATCACTACGCGTGACCCCTTTCGCATTGCACACACTTATCTGATTTATTGTTCACATTAAAACACTGAGTGGTGCAGCTTTAAGTAAATCTTCTGTGTACTTCTCTCACCACTGATTGTATGGAACTCCAGTGATCTCTCCCTCCAGTCTGCTAGCGCTGTGGCTAATGTAAACACTGCTACAGCAGAGATACACACTGTCACAGTCTTGAGGGAAAGCTATAGTGTCAAATATATATCTACAGTAGGTGACAGTAGGCCTGGCTAAAAGGTGCTCTACTGAAGATAATGAATGCTCTGGTTTACAATGAAACCCTGTCAGTCCCTTCAGAGCGCCGAGGGAAGGAAAGAGAGCGAGAGAGAGAGAGAGTGGGAGCATTTATAACTTCCTGGGGATTCACTGGAGACACACACACACATGCACACGCTCACAGACACACACACACACACACACACACACACACACACACACACACACACACACACCACAGAGGGTTGATTTCAGCATAGAGAAATGTGCTGACCTGCGCTAAGCAGGAGCCAAGGGCAACAAAACACTAAATACAAACGCTCCTCTCTGAGCTGGGTACTTTCCCTTCACTGCTCACACATGTTCAAACAGTGTGCCTGCCTGCCTGCTTCTGCGCGAGCATATAAGTGTGTTTACGTCTGCGTGAAAGAGGGGAACAAATTAAGTTTTGCCTCTTGAACTTTCTTTCACTCTCTTTCTCTTGCCCGCGTCGATAGAGAACCAATTTCTTTCTCTTCCAAACCTCCAAAAAGTCCTGATCCGTGTGTAAAGAATCCCTCTTCAGCTCTCTGCAGGATGATGCCACATGTTACTGTAACAGGGTTAATGAACCACTCAGTTCCCTGCATCACTGGGAAATCCCCTCCTCTCCCTCCCCCTACGATCTCCACTTTTTATTACAACACATCCAGGCAGAGCGACCACATTTGGTTGTAAACAACTGCAGTCTTTTTCTTCCTGTCCTCTTGATCATCAATATTTGGACATGCTATGGTTGACCACTGATCTTGTTGTTAGAGAATGGCATTTGTTTTACAAGAAGAGTACTTTTCTTCACATTTCATCACCAGGAATTTGGTTGATGGTTCAAACTCCACATCCAGCTCCACTAGCTTAGGACTACTAGTCATTAGACTGGTTATAAAAAGGTGAAAAGCCAAGAAATTCAGGGGAATGTTGAACTTCTAAGATATGGAAACCGGCAATAGCAGTGCTTCTCAAATCAGGGGCTGCAGATGTGTCACCATATCTGTCCTGCTGCCTTCAGACGGCTGCAGGGATTTACTGATCTGAAGGAGAATCGCTTCATACTATATAAAGCAGCTGTGGACTACAGATACTGTAACAATCACTCATATTGTTTTATAGATAAATGCAGGCTGATTTACCGAAGTTTCAATTTAAACACATCTACAGGCTGGAGATGTAAACATTATTCCATCATTCCTGAGTATCTTCTTGATAAAATCACCAGACCAAAAGACCACACAGACGGACAAAGCAACGGTCAGAGCGCTGCTTGTGTTGCCACAAAAACAGGGCCCATAGTGTACATACTCTAACAAACGTGTTGAATACATTTCCTTCCTTGTTAAAAGAGAGTGGATTTTTTTGATATTTCAAAAAACTTCTTCTTGCCTTTTGCCGGCTACGTTTCTTGACACGTTACCGCCACCAACTGTCAATCAGCGGAGCCTCGGGGGTGTGTGAGTTGAATGCAAGATGCAAATCAAACGAGAACCTGCTCATCAAAACATGGCTCTATAGCAGCACTGGTGGTCAAAAACACCACAGGGTACCTTTAATATATATAACACCTACACAGTCAGGGGAAAATCGCTCTGGGCTTGTTGTTCTGGACTTGTTTTGGTGGAACATTTGCACGTGGGGAGGCGAGTCCTGGCATTAAAATTGTTAAATCCCCTCAAAAGAAAATGCCACATAAAACAGTAAACGTTAGTTACTGTTAAAAACGATGACTTGATCATCGGTGTCCTAGAGGTGAAGCCTACCAACACTTTAGCTCTGGAGGAGCTCACTGCGATCCAAATCTTTGTCAAAACTTGCCATTTTCAACGTGTGGGCTGCTAGCTCGGAGGTGGTTGATGTTGTTGTTTCATGTAGCATCAGGGACTTTGAAAACAGTCATGCGCAGATAGTGGAAGGGGAGGAGAATGTAGCTGCCTAGATACGGTGAGACAGACTGATATCCACTGAACGTCCACATGAATGATTCATATCTACATTTTGTTGACGTTAATGTTTAGTGTATTTCTGCACATTTGCATGTACTTAATATCTATTTTTTTTAATGTTTAATGCAGTTTCAATCCCAATTTAAAACAGCTAAAATTACTATCATACATCAATAGAAATTCAAGTCCTACGTTCTATTTTAACTTGCAGAAAGCTTTCAGTTTGTAGGAACATCAAAGTCAACTGAAGACATAAACTGCCTTTTAGCCAGTTAACCCAAAATATTAATAATACAGAATAAGACTACCAGAACCCCAGACCCATCAATTAAGTCCTTTTTTATACATATTTGTTTTGAACTTGCTCTATTGTTAAATGCACACGAACGCTTAACAGAGGCCACTAAACTCTGGCTCTGCTGCTCCCTACCTTGTGCCAGCAGGTGCAGTGTGTCTGGCAGGGTTGGCAGGCAGACAGAGGCAGGTAGGCAGCGCTGGCATCGGGCAGGGAGCAGGCAGCGGGGGACAACGAGGCCAGAGGCAAGGACGCGGCCTGATGGTGATAGTGGGGGTGTGGCTGAGCGTAACAGGCGGCAGATCGATCCCCGCCAGGCCCTGCTGCTTGAGCCTCTCCTGCTCCTCCACTGCTCACCTGCAACAACCAACATGTTCAGTAAGATGCGACAGTTGTGCCATCTCCTTTTCCGCTTATCTCTGGTCTTTTTATCGCAAGAGATTGGAACATGTTGACGTCGTAGCCTGCTGTGCTGTGTCATTGTAAGAAGAGTGTCTCTGTAAAGGACTGTGGTCCACACTTTTTGGCTTTAAATGTGCTCAATAATAACATTTAATTGACTTATGAGTTATGAATTATGAGTAATGTTCCCATCATTCCGATCGTCACCACACTAGCGCTTAAATTTTATTGACACTGGCTTTACTTCCTCATTGTTTGTTTATTTGTTCTTCTGACTTCATCAAAACCCCAAATTTAGACAAGCATTGAAGTGGTAACCCTTCCCTTTGCCACAAACTGGGCTTGCTCATTTGATGAAGGTGACAAGATACAGAAACGAGCATAGAGTACTGCCATTATACCAGGTACGGAAATATTTCACGTTTTGCATGTTGCATGGGATGTGCATGAATAAATGTATTTTCCTATTCTTTGACAAAAAATGATTCACAGTCAAAGAAATGTACAGTATGTTACATTGTGATGTTACATTGTATTATTATTATGTATTATTTACAGCTGGGGCCTCCAAGAACCCAAACAGAAGTAATCTGTAATAGAGGTTTCTGTAGGGGACCTCTGAAACATGTCATCAGATAAAAATCACATTACTAAGCAATTCTCACAAAATTAGGGAACGTCGTGAAGCATCAAGGTGATAAAACAGTGTATGTTTTTGAGCTCTTGAAGACGGGCCGGGGTCTCCAGGAACACAACGTTAGGGTTAGACTTTAGAATTGAGTGGATGTAACCTGGTTATTTTGGCTGTTTCTCAGCGTTCTTGCTTGATATCAATCAAAACTGCAGCTGCGACAGACGCGTGCCAAAAAATGCAATGTATCGCAGGAGCCATCACAATTGATCAGTAAATGAAAGATGATCGGTTTAAAAAGACACAAATTCTTCTTTTAGCTTAGTCACCTAACAAGAACATCTTTTTAATCTGGCTTGAGCTGTGGTCGACATCATAAACTACTGCTTTCGCTGTCAGCTTTCACCTACAAACGTGTCATTTACTTTGTTCACCACACATGGCTGACTAAAGGCAGTCTGTCATTGAGTGCCTCACCTGTAATTTTGGCGTGGAGGTAACATGTCAGTACGCTGTACTCATCTGTAACATATTTCCTCTGCCAGGCCTCAGTAAAACCTGAAATTAGTTTATTGGCTCACCTGTGACCAATGGGCGGCTGTGGTGATAACTCAAAGCACCCCCGCACTGGTGAATTATCTTTTATCTAATCTTTTATCCTGAAGGAGGCACCTGGTCATGTGGATTCATAGCAGAGTAACGGCCTGCAGCGTGTACACCATGGCTGTCATCTCACCTGCTTTCTGAGCTCTTTCATGTAACGTCTGGTTCAGACAGTGGGCAACCGCATGTTCTCAGTCGGCCATTGAGTAGGACTTTAACTGGTTATTGTTGTTTTGGTTTTTTTGGAGCTGCTTTCACTTCCTCTGACAGAGAGCCCACACCGAAAGTCTCTGTCACTATTAGACTCTTATCAGCGGATACAGTCTGTCCACATATACTTATAATTCTCATTTGACAGGTGCGTTGGCGTCTGAGTGAGCGAATCTATACGAGTTACATCGGATTGGTGGAAAACAAGCTCTGTGTCAGATCATCTAAATGTTGAGGGTGTTGTGGATTTCTTCTCCTAATGTTTTCCGCATTTTTCTTGACCTATCCATCTACATAGAATTTGGCAAGAATTGCATTCTCTGCGTTGTGTTTTGAAGCACTATCTGCATGATTCCAAGTATTTGCACTTCACTCTACTAGTATAAATAAAACGAAGAATGCAGTTTAGTGTAGTCACATTGTTGCAAATGACTGCATAGGTGTTAAAATATTTTCAAATGATATTTTATGCAGTCTGACTGGGCTGTGCTGGGCTGGGCCCCTGCTCCTGAATGTCAGGTGTGAACCTTCTAGTGGCTCCCTCCACTTTGAGCATCCTTCTCACCTGCAGGATGTCCTGGATCTGGCCGAGCTGCTGCCTCAGCACCTGCTTCTGGTGGAAGCTGAAGGCCGGGTGGTGAGAGGCCATGGTGAACAGCAAGAGAAACTGCTCCTCGGTCCTCCCGTCGTTCAGCGCCAGGCCGTAGTTATTAATCACCGTGTCTATGTGAGTCAGGGTTCGGTACAGGACCCCCGCCGCCTCCCTGTTGTCCGAGCCGAGCAGGGCGAGGGACACCAGCAGCTTGCTGCGCACCACCTCGTCCGTGATGTTCGTGAGGCCCGAGAGGTCGGCGGGGTTGTTGGCTTTGATCTCCGCATCCCGGAGGGAGTGGTAGTCCTTGCGGGCCAGGTCCTCCAGGCAGGAGCCGAGGAAGCGGAGCTCGATGGGGACGCAGAGGTCCAGGAGGCCGCACAGGAACTCGGCTCTCTGGGCTGAGGTGAGGGAGGAGAACCAGCGGTACACCCCCTCCCTCTGGACACAGCTCCGGCTCTCCACCATCCTCACACATCCACGCAGACTGAGCCGTTACTCTTGTGACAATAACCGGGATTAAAATGTCACACTTTCAACGGAGAGTAAACTTCACAGCGGAGGGAGCGCGCGCGTGTGTACGTGCGTAATTGCGCAGGCGCGCGTGAGCAGCGCCAGTCTCGAGTGGTCGTAAAGTCAGAGCTAATTAGTCAACTTGAACTGAAGTCAGTGACGCCGCCTCTCACTCCGCACCGTCCGCGTTTGTTTGCACGCGCTGTGGCCACGGCAGCGACATGGAAGAAGCAACAGTCGTTTCCTTTGTTGGCGGAGCAGCGGCGACTGAGCAGCAGGCCTTTCCATAAACCATAATCTCACCAAGTCGCCTCATATGCAGCCAAAGTGCTCCGGTTTGTGCTCGGCAGCCAGGAGTCCCTCCGCCGTGTCCCTCCCCGCCGGTCGGACCGCTGCCCCCCTGACGGCACAGAAACAGCTCTTGCAGAATGGCAGAGAGGATCAAAACACACCGCCCCATTCAAGGAGACGCTCAACCACACAGAGACTTTTTGATCGGAGCCGCCCCGTTCTCCTGTCCCGCACGGCACAGCAAGCCCTTCCTGTACAGTTGTCCCTTCGTCCTCATGGTTTTCCGCAACTTGTGCGAGGAGCCGTCGGCTGAAGTCCCGACAGCTAGCAAGACTGTGCTGGGGTTAAAGTTTAAAAACAGAACTAATGTGTGTCGCCACTAGAAATAACATTATAACATTTCCGACACATTACCTTATCAAACGCCGCTGTAGAGGGAAAACCTCACTGATGAAACAAGACCTTTTGTTCAGTGTCCGTGAATGAATTTAGTGCAAATCGTAGTTTTACGCTCCCCGCATTCTGCCATGAGTCTTGAAATCGAGAAAAACAGCTGTGTATAACATTATCCCAACTCTGGGACCAAGACCAACCCACAATACAGAAATGTCTTCTCTGATTGGCTGCGAGTCCCGTCTGTATTCGAGGGCTGTTTCGCGATTGGCTCAGACGGATATCCGCTGCCCTGCTATTTCACATCTTTTTCTCATGCGCTCATACATATCTTAGCTTAGTTGGTGAAGCTTTAAAGTGCCAGATACACGTGAAACTGATGCTATATAATCTGTTTAGTAAGACAGTCTCACCAATAAGAAAGTTATGGTCTATATCCCCTACGACTAATTTAGTTATTACTTTTAGTATTGTTTCTTTTTGAGTTTTAAAAGTAAGCTAGCTTATTCAGATATGAAAGGTGCTTCAGCTAAAGAAAGGGAATCTTATTAGAAAGTTACAGAAATATTTGTTTTCATCAGATTTTAGAATGCCATAATTAAGCAAAAAAAATCAACCATAAAGTCATAGTGATGATGTCAAAGGGTAATATTAGCCTATAGAAATATAGTTGTGGCAAGGGATGAAAGATGTGGTCCAGTAATTTCATGTCAGCCCGGCGGGTGGTTTACAAAAGCACAGATTAACATACTTTATGTCCTACATGACAGCAGCAATAATTCGTATTATATTTATAGTTAAATAGTATCGTTATAGTTAACTCCGCAGTGTGCTCTAGTGAAGCCCCTTGGTGCTGTGATTTTGTAGTTCATGTCTAGGACCAGAAGATGGCGTCAGATGTCCATGTTGAAACATGATGCAACAGCACACTTGCTGATGGATGTGGCGTTGCATCCATCATGACACCTGAAGATGTCTCATCACAGATGATAAAAAACATACTAAACTAATTAATATATATTATATATTTTGAAAATGTTGATTAAACACAGCTTTACTTGATGTATTATCTCTGGTTCTCCCTCACCTGCCCTTGTTCCTCACTTGTTTCTCTTCTTCCCCGTCAATACAGCCTCCCTCCATCCTCCCTCTCATTGATTACATTGGTCTCTAGAGGTAAGCCCCGCCCCCCAGAACGAGCCCCGCCCCCAGCTGACGGAGGAAAATTCACTTAAGGTTGCTATAGCAACCGTACCCCTCCCTCTCAACCAGGCCTGTACCACTCCCTTTCTGCATCAGGGATGCTGCCTGACACACAGTCACACACACACACACACGCACACAAAAAAGTAGGAAAGGACAACACAGCAACACAAAGAACGAGAAAGATTAAAAACACAAGAGCCAAGAGTCATTTTCTTTCAAACACTTCATTATTTTCTCCACATAACTCAGAAACAGAGTAATTCCCAGAAACATAAAGAAAGAAAGAAAGAAAGAAAGGAAGAAAGAAAGAAAGAAAGAAAGAGGAGAGTCAAACTATAGAGAGAGAGCTTGGCATGCTGTAGCATGCTGCGGACTAACAGGGTGGTGCAGGGCATCGTCACCAGGCTGATGGCATACAGCAGAGCTTCAGTCTGGGACCCAAATGAAATGAAAATATATTGTTCTGCCTCTCGGGGTGCAGGCACATTAGACTGTACTCTTGTTATAATGTGGGGAAACACCAGAAATGAGCCTACAGCCAAGTTTGAGTTCCAGTCCATAGTTTGAGAAACGCTGTCGGACAGAAAAACAACAGCGAGCCACCCTGCCCCCTGGAAGTTGTTACCGATGGCAACAGGCTCAGCCATCCCATCCCATCACGTGTAAGGAGGAGGATGCACACACATGTTCTCACCCTCAGATGAGCGTTCATGTGCACACATGCAAACAAACACAGAGGCTGGTCTGCCAGATGGGTTTGAGAGACACACACAGACACACAACCAGAAAAAACTCAGTGTCTTCACTCAACTATAAAAATAGACAAATTGTGACGAGTGTTTGTGACCGTACTTTAGTCTGTCTGTTTGTCATTGAGGGTCTTGGATCATTGGAGGGGTTACAATCTGACCTCCATCCTGGCCACTGCTTGCTTCTACACTGCAACAGACTTGCATCATTTCACCAAAATCCTTTCGAATAGTTTGTTCCTGTCAGGCTGCTTGAGAGTACCACTTAGCCACACAGAGAGGCTTCAATTGGTTTCATTTAACCCAGAAAAGATCAATAACAGAAAATAAAGACATTTTGACTCTGCCGTTTTTATCCCAGCTTCACGATCAGTGCTGAATAGGCTTCTCTCCAGACACTGCTCCTATCAAAACCTAACATGTCGCATGTGCTTCTGAAGCTTTTCTTTGGCTTTCAGATTCAACGCACAGCTAAGATATTACAGTACATATGCATGCATTGTTGTACTTTTATCAATTTGCGCTACAAAAGCAAGGCAGGTGGCGACTAGTATTGTTTTCAGACATCTTGCAAGTATAGTATAAAAGATGTTGCCTTCAGGTTACGTTTTGAGAGAAGCAGTGGGAGACACTGACTTATCAATATGATATTGTCTTTTAAGCCATCTTTCTGGTGTTGCATGCACAGGCTTTGCTTCGGTGAGTGCAGTATTGCCTCTAAATACCTCTGTTAGTGGTACCGTAGGCGCAGGGCTTTGCCAAGGACGGTCTGTCTTGAACTACCACCAACTCAGAGGAAGCTCCATCCTCTGACTGGTGTGTGTGGAGGTGGGAGAGAGTAGGAGGGAGAGACGGAAAGAGCACAGCTGTCAGCTGATGCTAGTAGGCTAGATGTGGATGAGCAGTGACTGCGTCCTCATGAGATGCTCTTGTAAAGTTCATGAACAGCGTGAAAGGCCACTGAGCTACTTGGGAGACCACGCACACACACACACACGCACACACACACACACTCACACACACACACACACACACACATTGTTGGAAAAGACATACAGACACATCCTGCACAAAAACCCATTTACACACATGCACACTGCCAACATACTGTATGTACAGTGCAGATACGCACGTACGCATTTGTTCACACACACACACACACACACACACACACACTTTCTCACTCCCAGTATGAGATAAAGAATGAGAAGAGATAGACATCAGAGCCGGGTAATGAGACGGGTGAATGAGAGGGATGGGGTAAAAGCAAAGAGTGTGTATATGTGTCTTACACAGACCCACACACACGCGCGAACACACAGCTTGAACCATCGGTAACAACACCTGGGCAGGCGGAGGAACCAAAAGGCAGGAGTTATATAAAGAGGGGTGGAGGGTTACAAAATAAAGAATATATCCATCAACATATTGTACATGAGAGAAAATGTTAATAAATAAATTATAAGTTACAAATCTGTTGAAAACTATGATTTGAAGATGAAAAAGTCTGTCTCGTCAGTCCTGTCGGCAGACAGTGGAAGCAGACATCTCGCTGTAATGCCAGCTGCAGCTCGCATGGCCTGGGGATCAGACCAGTTCAGCCCATTTGAGTTTATATTCAGTCCAGTTTCTGGACTATATTATCTCCCTGTAGTCCAGTTACCTGGACTGCTTTACCCTTCTTTCGTCCACTTCTCTGAGCTACGCACAGCATCTCTTTTAGGAAGACTGGGACCAAGCTCAGCCGAGGTCAGCCCGGGTTAGCCGCCTTTAGCCCAAATGATGGCGGAGCCCTCCTTGGTCCTAGACTTCCTTCAGCCGGTTGCGGTCCTCTCGCCAGGAACACGAAAGGGCGGCAGGTTCGTCGTAATACTCTATATGAATTTATAGTTGTTGTAGCATAGATAGGCTGACTCTGAAAGCGGTGCTGTCTTTAAATAAAAAAGTGGATAAACAAAATAGCCACTCCAATGTTGAGCAGAATCACCATGACAACCAGGATAGAGCTGTAGGCCTGCGTGGGAGAGAGAGAGAGAAAGAGAGAAAAGGGGAGAGTGTCAAAAATAAGGACACACACACACACGAGGCTGTGTTCATACAGACAGCATATCTAACCTGCTAACACATACAAATATACACACTCAATTATATGCATCCCTTTACCTTTTTAACCAAAGCAATGCATAAGACACGTCTTATTATTTATTACACAGTTGGTCATTAATATGTCGATAAACATGATATGCAGTACAGGGGGAACAACTGAAAATAAATTAAGGGGGAACACAAACCTCCAAGTGTAGGTGGAAAGACCAAACCACTGTTTTAAATGGGTGAAAAGCTTGATGATTCTCCTCTATTCTATAAATGTATTCCTATGAAAGTGTTGGTGTTTAAAAGTTTTTTTGTTTGTTGTCAAAATAATTTCACACTTTTGACGTCACGTTCTTTGGACCTTGCACAACTGCGTGCACATCAATCACCCCACCGCTGTCAGGTGAATTCTGGTAACTGTCGCCTCAGCTGGAGGAGGCTCCCTTTCTGGTTCAGAAAATACTACAGGTTTATGAAACCTAATGAACTCAAACACATGACTGTCAAGTTAAATACAATGCTGTGACATTTTGAAGATGCAAGGTTTTCACCTGACAGCAGCAATATTCTCCTGTATTGAATACATGTTGATACTGGCTTTAGTAGCTACCGTGAGGTGCAGCTTTTTATGAGTTAATGTCTGCCACAGTGTGTTCTCTTTAGATATGTGGAGAAAGCCCACGTCTTTTTCTAAGTATTGGGTATATTCACAAATTCCCACATTACTTTAGAAATAGTATGCAAGTAAGTAAACCTTGTTATAGCATTTTTTTTTAAATCCAGGGTTACAAAGTGCTTCACATTTATAAAAAAAAAAATTAAAAAAAGACAATACAAGGAATTTGAATAAATATTTAAGTCAAAGACTTAAATACTACTCACTATTAATAGGACGGGGCCAAATTGTGTAACGCCTTTTAAGCAATTAGACAAAACAATGTTGTTCGAGCTGTTTGAAAGATAATGGGGCATGGCTTGGCAATGTATCTTAATTGGAAATAACATGACTGAATAACTGACTTAAGATGTTTCATAGGAATCAGAAATGACCCCTTTAGGTTACTGGAAACCACTTTTGAGATAGAAAAGCCAGGGACCCTTTGTGATCCTTTGAAATATGTCAAAGGTCTGATTTGGAGCAAACACAAGAACTTCAGGCATTGATCTCATTAAAAACAATTATGTTAAAATAGCCAAATTGACAATTTCTGCTTTCGCAAATACATTAAGCTGGACATCATCGGCATAGCTATGATAAGAGACACAAATTGATGGAAAATGTGCGCTCAAGGGAGCGTGTAAGAGTAAGTCCCAGGAATGAGCCTCGAGGAACTCCACAGTGTGATTAGATAAATAGAGAGGAAACCATTCAAGAGCTATACTAGATATGCCCTCAGACAGTCTCACACGATATTATTACTTAATAGATTCACTTTCCACTAAACCACTCTTATCATCTGGTTTGCATTGTGTTGGTGGTTTCTGGAAACGTGACATAATAGTCAGGATTTCATCTAACACAAAAAATGTCACAAAAAAGGAATAAATTGTAACGCAAAATATGAAATATTTGCAGTGGGGTTTTTTTGACATGAAGTACACAAGCCATGATGATACATGTATGCAGGGCAAGGATGAAGGAGCGATTTGCATCTTAAGACAAATAATAGCATTTTTGATCCCACAGGGAAGCCCACCGTCTCCTGACAGAGTGAGGTCAGAGGGGCAAGCTCTGCTGCAGAACAGCAGCCTGGAAGCAGTGTCTTGCTCGATGACACTTCAGCAGATGCTTGCTGACAACCTGGGTCATGTGGGTGAAGGCGAGTCCTTCTGACCACCTGTCCACTCTGGCTAAATATGTGAAAGCGAATCTAGTATAGTCACTGACATTATCACTGACATTATCCTCAATGCAGCAGTTTTGTTGGGTTTTTTTTACCCCACGCAGAATCCCCCCCCACAAAATTAAACATTTTACTAGTATCTACGTAGAGTGTATTTTGCTCTTATTAAAGGATTTAGCAGAAAAGGAGGTGCAGGAGACCTATGGTTTTAATTAAGTCTACCTCTAAAATAATTTTAACAATAGCTGCACTGGGAGAGGGAAAATGGGACTCTGAGTAACACTACGCACTGATATTAAGCAGCATTAGTGCAGCATTGTTGTAAGTGAATCTGTCCAGAGTGGCTGCTAACAAGGTTTCTGCTGATCAATCCGGTGATGGGCTTATCACAGATCTGTGTCATACATGATTACCAGACCCAGTGGATGAAATCCTCTGATAATCAGCCTTTTCTACCTCGATTTAGTAAGAAAATCTGTGCTTTTTATGTATACATGCACTGTCGTACAATTCCTGACCTATAGATATTCACACCCATTTGCTGTGGTTCTTACACTGGAGTTTCCACTTTTTACAAGTGGTTAGTTGATGTTTTTCACTGTAATTATTTCATTTGTGACGAAGGAGCATAATCATTCACAATTAGTGTTTTCAATGAGTATATCATATGGAAACTCTCAGATCTCAGCGACAGGATCAGCCTCTCAAACGAATAGTTGGACATGTTGGCACTTATTTGCTTTCTTGCTGAAATTTAGAAGATCGATGCAACATCTGTCCGCTAAATATGAAGATACAGCCAGCAGCCGATTCGCTTAGCTTGTAACTTGTCGTTTTTGCTCTTCGGTTTTTGTACAAATTAAACAAACAAGTTATAACGTGTTAATTAGTGAGCTTTAGAGGCGCCGGTAGGCAGATTTTCTTACCTTTGGACAGAGCCAGACTAGCTGCTCCAAGTCATTATGCTAAGCTACTGGCTGATGGCTGTACTTTCATATTAGCATACAAATCTCATCTAACTTTCGGCAAGAAAGCCAATAAGCACATTTCCAAAAATGTCTAAGAATTCTGAACAAGTGAGTATTGTCCTGGGAAACATGCTCACTAGAGCATCTTCCTGTGAAATAGGACATCACTAGGAAAAGCTAGTTAGTGTGTCCACGCTGTGTTTTGGTCGTGAAAATTACAGTAGTATCCACACCTAGTCTATTGCAAAAGTACAAAGTTCCCACCAGTTTTGGGGGTATAAAAGTACAATCTGGACTTTGGTTAAATCCACCCCCAACGACAGGAACTGGTGAAGCAGTTTACTGTGCGCTGATGAATTTTAAGCCTATCTCCCACTGCCTTTTATAAATGTTATAATTTATCTACAACATGTGACTCTGAAATCAGTATTTTCTACTATTATTTTTTCAATCATCAAGTATAACTACGTGAATTTGCAGACGTCCCACCAAAAATTCTGAACTCACCACCTATTTCTTCATAACTACATCAACACAGCTGGTTCATTCTCAATCCTCCTGCTGTGAAATCACGAACATGCAGAGAGCGCAGAGCAGTACTCAGATCAGGTTAAGTATAATCACAGCACATGAACCCCCATTTGGCATTCTTTCCCCTTTGCTTGAAACTACTATGAAACACTTTGCTGTCGTCAAAGAGAAATGCAACTTAATCTCTCCACCAGCTCCCTTGACCCCCCAAACACCTTTTAAAACAGAATGCGTATTATCCTGAGGATGAAGTGCAGGCAAAGTAACACATCATTTTCCTGCTTACTGACATCTTCCCCTGGCACTGAGAACTGCCACTGTGAAACATTTCTTGAATAAAAGTAACAAGTATTCTATAAAAACATTAGAAAGATAGCTATCAATAGCTATTTTTACCTTAATACTTCACCCATCAATAGTTTTTATGTTAATAATTAATCTAATGACTACGTGTAATGTATAAATGGTCGCTCACAAGTGACCCCCTGAAAATGATCACCAAACTCTTCCAAAATAGAGCTAAAAGGAGACTGAATATTGGACTTTAGGTGGCTAGAAATGAATGCTGATGTTGCTCCGTATCTGTTGAAGGTGTTAATAGACAACTCTTTGCTAACACATTAGCCATAGAAGGGCAATAATATGTCGGGCTCTGAGTATTTCAACTTGTTGTGGAGTTATTTTGCCCCAAGTGTCCAAAAATAGTCTTGCCAAAAGTTTGTCTTGTATGGCTTTCCCTGCTCAACACAGCAGAGAGACTTGCTATACGATGTGAGGCTCCATAGCAACAATTCTAAATTAGCCTTAGTCTCGTCTGTCTCTTAGTGACCACTTCTCTGCCAATATTGACTTATGGGATGCCCCAAGGCTCCATTCTAGGACCACTGTCGTTCAGACAGTGAAGAATTACAATCATTGAAAATAACTTCAGTGAAGTTAAGAAGACAGTTAAGAAGAACGTTAAGTGCAGATCTGGGACAAGGTCTCCTGCATGAAAGTGACACGTTACCATCCTCCCCCACCTTATAAACTGCCTCAATACATAAAGGGCACACTACTTTCCTACAGCTGATCAAAGGCAGAAGTTCTAATAATTAGAGCACAGGCTCAGAGACAGAAGTTGTGCAGAGACGTAAAATCCTTGACACAAAGCATCCAGCCCCGAGCTAGTAACCTTGGTCTGCTTTTTTGATCCTCATCTGAATTTTGAAGCTCACATAAAAAATATCACCAGCACTGCCTTTTATCATCTCAGGAAATACTGCAAAAAGTACTGCCATATCTCTCCCACGCAGATAGCAAGAGACCTATGCGTGTTTTCATGACTACCAGGCTTGACTACAGTACTGTAATGCTTTCTTTTGTGGCCCACCCAAGAAAGCATTGGACTTACACTGCAGACCTACCAAAATGCAGCAGCATGTGTGCTGACCAGAATCAGCAGAAGGGGACAAGTTGTGTGTACATACACCTGTTTCTTTGTCTCAAGTGTCTTTGGTGTTAGATTCTTTTACATTTGAAGATTCTCAAGCATTGGTTAAAGAAAAAGGTTTTAGTGTCTATTCGGAGCCAATGGCATCACAATCTGTCTACATTTTCAAGCAAAATCTTAAGATGCTATTTTTAGCTCATAGTTACTGGTTCATCTGCTAACCCGTTCCTTCATTGTGAATGTCATTTCTTTACTTTCAAACTCTCTTTGTCATCATGTTAGTTTTTGTTATTGTGGGCCATAAAGGGCTCGGGCGTCTGGGGACCCATCTTACTGAGGTGTTGTTCCTGTAAATATGAGCCTTTGGGATGCACAGAGGTTCATTTCGGTGTTCCATGATGACGACTGGTTGATGTCTGTGAGTGGACACAGAGGTGCAGCGCTATTTTGGTACAGAGGTTTCGTGCTATACTAGATACAGTACGAGTAAGCATCTTTTTTTTTGTTTCTATATAATGCATTTTGTGTTGCAGTCCTGCACAAAACACACCATATCAATAAAGTTTGATTAATTAATTGATAAAGAGAGGTCCTGTGCATGTGTGTATGTGTGTGTGGCTGCACATGCCTGTGTGTCAGAGCAGCCCCAGTGTTCCCATGGCGTTCGCAGTGTTCTCTGTGTATCTATCTGAGTGTGATAGTATCTGTGTATGCTGTGAACCTGCCTTACACAAATCTCACTTGCTTCTCTGCGGCTGCAAACACACACACACACCCACCTCCACCAATACCCCCCCCCCCCCCTGTCACTGACACACGCCCACCGATTGGCCGCCGTTGAAGCAAGGCATAAGCTGTTCCCTAGCAACAGAGCGCTGGTTAACCAATAGGGGGCCTTCTGTGAGGAAGGGGCTAGTTTGCCAGTCTGCTGTTACTAAGGTGCAGAAAGGACCGCTGGGGTTCTCTCTCTGCCTGTATATCTGTGTGTGTGTGTCTGTGTGTGTGTGTGTGTGTGTGTGTGTGTGTGTGTGTTTTAGGCCTCATGTATTTAAGTAGCAGGTAGCAGCAGCAGCCACTAAACTACTAAATACCCGACTTCATTCACTGTGCCAGAGCCACCACACTGCTGCAGACAAATTTGTATTTAAGTGAGCAAGTTCTGTGAGGAGTATGAAACTGTATTTATTCATTTATGTGTGTGTGTGTGTGTGTGTGTGTGTGTGTGTGAGAGAGAGAGAGAGAGCTTACATTTGTGCTCAATGCATGTCTGTAGTGTACGATGTGTGGTTTTCACTCGCTGCAGATTTTCCCGTTGGTTTCATTAGCTAATGCTGGGACCGTAATATCATCCAGGATTAGTGTGGTTGGGGCTGTCCACCAGCCTGAGTCAAGACGTAGCCAAAAAATTATATTATAACAGCGTAATCCCCGCTGCTTGCTCATAGTACAAAAAGTCTTTCTTTATTTCACAAGGTTAAACCTTGTGCCTCTCCCCCAGGATTATCTTAATATGTGGGATAACATTGTGTTATGTCACTGGGGATGGAATGTATCCTCATGACAGTGGGCAACAAATCCTTTTAGTCAAATCAATGTGTGGCAGTGACACGACAGATATGACAAATTCTCCGTACAGCTCCTATCCAGGGCGATATTAACTACTAAAATTTGCAGCTTCGTGTAAAGAGAAATGTTGCTTTTTTTATGGTTTCGACTGGCCCTCAAGTTCTGGTGAGGAGAAATTCCTTTCCTTTTCGAACGTGACGATGCACCCGTGCACAAAGCCAGGTCCATAAAGAATGGGTTTCCCAAGAACATGTCTCATTTTTCTTGTGTTTAAGCCATCCTTTATATCACTTATCATAATAATCTACCCATCAGGTTCATTTGTGGAGCTACAGCGATGCGGAAACATCATTTCACAACGGTTCATCAGGCTTAGCAACACAAACACTCAGACCCCAGTTTAACTGCATCAGTTAACAGTGAAAAAGCTGAACATTAAGTTGTTTTTTGCCCTAATGGACTCGGCTGTAAAGCTGCGTCTAGCTCAGGCACCACGTCCCCAGATATCAACAATGAAACAGGTGTGTAAGTAATTATTAAAACTAACAGGAATGACGGCCACATTTACAAAAATAACACAGTAGCAGTGTTTGTGTAGACACTGCGCTCATTACCTGAGCTGAACCATAATATATGAACAAACAGAGAAAATCTGCTGAGTGTGCCAGTCTGCTTTGCAGCTGTTTGTTCCTGTGTGTATTTAAATAAAAAAAAAAAAAGCTTTCAGCACAGATTTGTCAGTGCGATGCTTGATAGGATAGATGAGGGAGTTCATCGCTGTCACCGCAAATTCTCTGATAAGGCACAGCTCTTACTCGACACGTGACACACAGCGATGCTGACACCTATTCGAGTGCTACACCCGTGATCGCCAGGGGCGGCGTTTACGTTCTCGGGTTTTAGATCAGACCTCACGTAAGTATATTTCAGTTAATCCAATTTCAGAAAACAGTTTTATGAAATGACACCTGACCATCAAAATGAAAAGTCTTATTTCAAAATATTCTAGAAAACTTGGATTCTGTGGAAGAAAAAAAAGGCCGTAAGGATTGGACTCTTATAAGCAACCGAATACCTAATTGCTACTGAATACTTAAACATGCAATAATGGGTTTTTTGGACACTTGGGGGCTGTGGAAGCTGTAAACACAACACTGTTTCTCATTTCTGTGTGCAACATACATTACATCAGGCCCCAGTTTCACATTTTACAGCTGTACTGAGGTGCCTTAAGTACTTAATCACATAATATATTCTATGGAACCAATTTGGCACTGAGACTCTTTTTAGTATTTACTACAATACTGATTGTCAGACCTTCATGCTTCACAAGGGAAGTCCACGGCTATATGTTGGCTGATGTGATAAACTTCAGTATGTAAGCGCTTGTGATCCTCAGAAAATTTGCGTCCTGACCGTCTCCAGAGTGGAGGCTCCCTTCTCATGCCATGCCATGGTGCCACCCCCACCACCCCCCACCCCCAGACAGTACACCGAGAAAACCATTTAATCCTAATCTAATTTCTGAAATATTCACAGGGTTGAGAGTTATGTGTTCGTAGTTGTAACAGTTATTACGTTATACAGCTGGCTCATCAGTGAGGTCTGGTTCCTTTATTGCTGTAAAAAACAAACAAAGATTTAAAGCTGCAAAAGGCTCTTTCGGAAGACTGAAAGACTAAAGTCTAATTTTATGGATGTCAACTGTTTATTCACACTGGCTGGTGAGGTGAAGGCAATGATGAAGATATTCAACCGGGTTGAGTGAGGTGACTGCTTACTGTTGGTTAAGAGCCATTATTTTCTATTTTTTTCTCCCACATTTCAACTCAAACTAAGATCCCAGCCATCAGCAGTTTTGTGGAACAAAAATCTTGCCTTGTGCAGCTTTTGCATCTTTCAGAATTGGTTAGGTGTTGTGTTTGTGTGCTCAGTACGAGTCTTACTGAGTTGCCTTTGCTCTGCATGAGGCTGTGGTCCTGCTGCTCCGGTGTGATGGGGGAGGACTTCAGAGGGGGGGAGAGGGTGAGGTCCCGACGTAGAGGCCGTGAATCCATCTTTTCCCCCGGCCTGTCCAGCTTGTGCACTGAGTCTTTACCCCCCTCCCGCCCCTCTTTGCCCTCCCTCCCTTCCCTCCCATCACGGTTCTTATGCCTCTGTCGCTGCACGGTGTGCGAGCGCCCCTCTCCGTGAGCATGACTGTGCCCGTGCCTCTCCTCCCCGTGCCCATGGGGCTTGTGGGTAGTGGAGTCTCTGGGCTGTAAAGGCTTCATCTCCATCTCATAATTGCTAATTTTCTCCTCATCCTGCTCCAGCAGCCGACCCCCCCTGCCGTGCACGCCCCTGTGCCCAGACGTCCAAGAGGCAGACGAGGACGACTCTGTCCACCTGTCCCCTCTGGCCTGTCTGTGATTGGATGATCCATGCTCCCTGGACTTGTGATTGGAGGAGCTGTGTTTGTGTCCGTTGGCCCGGCTCGCTCCTCGTCCGCTGATTCCTCCTTTTGACAACATCCCTCGCCTCTTGTCCTCGCTCCAGCTGTTGGCCCGTGGGTACTCCCCCTTCCCTCCTCCTCCGCCTTCACCTCCCCCACTTCCCCCCTCCATCAACACCTGGATCTCGGCCTGCCCCCCTCCCCCACCTTTCTCACCCCTGTCTCCTCCGTCCTTCCCCCTGTCCCCGTGGTCCACAGCGGTCTGCCGGTGGAAGCGGGCACTCTTGCTGCGCTGGGACGGCCGGGCGGGGGGAGGCGGGGTGTGGGGCGGTGAGGAGGAAGGGGGGCTGAGGTCGGGGGTGGCGGCGTCATTAGAGGGGTCGTCAGAGCCCGCGCTCTTTACGTAGAGGTCGGGGCTGTCGGCGGTGCCGGCGCTACTCGACAGCCCCTCCCCCTCCACCTCGCTGGACACCTGACGTTTGGGACGCTGCACCTCCATGCCTGCAACAGATAGATGACATCAGATCGATGACAGGAACTTTGAACTGTACAGACAACAACGACATTCATATGATTTCAGTAGGAATGTTAGGAATTGTACAAAAATTAGGGCGGAGAGGGAGGTTGAATCTTTTATTATATAAAGTATAACCCCCTCCAATATTACTTAATTTAATATTATTATTATTATTATTATTATTATATTTTCTTTGGACCCTACCCCTGACATGAAATGCATTGCCTTTAATATCTCAAAATGATATAATTATGGCAAACAACAAAACTGGTGAATATTCGAACACCAGCTCTGTGGCTGTTGATGGATTTCAGCAGTATTTTACCCCCACCCCGGATTCCATTGAATCAAAATATACATGAATCGACTGACTGATATGTAATATGCACTACTGGCCAGGCGGGTTGGAAGCGCTTCTTCCAGACAGCCTTAACAAGGGGTGCAGTGTTCAAATATGAAAAGCCGTCTTTGTGATGTAACTCTTTAATCTTTTTAACATTTACATTTGCAATAAATCTCACTATGAATGAATCTGGGACGAGAAAAAGTCGCTCCACCAAAACATTCAAACCACCCTCCCTTCCCCTCATCCTTCTCCCCCTAATAGTTTTTCTACAGTCCCTTAGTTTTTAACTGCAAACAATTGCGAAGGACACATGATGATGTCCAGGATGTGCGTATCAACAGAAACATGTTGCCAAATGTCAGCACTGATACTTGTCGACATAGATCACACAATAACATGGAGTGCTGAGAACCAGACTGCTGCTGAGAGCAGAATAGACGGCAAAGGAACAATCACTGTCCTCTCAGGTATCTGTGTGTGCGGGGGGTGTACAGTACGTATCATGAAGTCAGTGTGTGTGCGTGTCACTGCGCTGAGTAGTGCGTGTTCTTCTGGGTTGGATACCTGCAGTGCTGTACAGGTGTGAGTGACGGGGGCAGAAACGCAAGGCTGGAGGGTGGTTTACACTGACCTTTATCACCAACCCTCATATCACACACACACACACACACACACGTGTATGCGTTTTGCTTGTTCACGCATGTGTACACACACGTGTTGTATATATCTGCTTGGCTGGGTTGGCGTGGGTGTATGGGTGTGCAGTATATGTATGTTGTGACTTCGGTGAGTGTGTGTGTGCCCACCATTTCCCGGGTGCTGGAAGGAAGGGGAGAACTGCTTGGCGGTGACCCTCGCCATGCGGCTCTCCTCCTGGGCTTTCTGAGCTGCTCCTACTGCTGCCTCTGCTTTACCCTGTGCATGAGCCGTCCTGACACACAGAAGACAAGGGACAGAATGCAGAGAGTACATTAGATAAATCCAACTTTAACTTTAAACCTTTAGAAATGAGTAAGAGAATAGAAACAATCATTGGCAGTGGCGTCCAAAACTAATTCCTTTAAGAAAAAAGTGACGCAGGTAGGAAGGAGATAAGGAACTCTAGTTCAAAAGAAGAGAATAGAAGAACATTGTCCAAATATACTGTAGGTAAAACAAACTCAGTAACTGACCTTTGGAACAATAAGAGTGCCAACAGTGCACCAGTATTTCAGTTCTTCACTGATACAGGGGTATTTGTTGTTGAACCCTGGTTTATTCAGGACCCTCAGAACACAACCAGTTCACCTCCATTAACTTTGTTTTGAATTCTGTCCACACTGACCCGACATTTTTCTCACCTGAAAACAGATCTTTAAGTGTGAATGAGGAAAATGGGGCTTTAGGAAAAAGGACAACATACTGTCAGCCTGATCTGGGACTGTGTGGCAGCAGTGTAAAGTGTCAATCGCAGATCACACGATACAGCTGCATTTGTTTATTTTGCTAGATGACTTTGCAGTCATAAAACAGTGATTTGACCAGCATCTGAGAACAGCAGCAATGTTGTTAATGTTAATGTTCCTCTGGTTAACAGGTAGCATCTATAAGATGCAAATTTTATGCTCCTTCAGTTGTCTAACAGAACAAACAAATATGTAAGTGAGACCAGCTGCTGTAAAGCATGAGTTCGGCTGTATGAAGTCACCGTACAGTTGATCACAGAGAGCAGTAGAGGACAGAGCAGAGATTTAACAAGCTGAGACTCAGCAGAGGAACCAGGCTGTCGGTACCACTCACCAGGTGTTAGCTATGATGCACAGGTTTGTTGTTTGCCAACTTAAAGGGGTCTTTCAGTGTGGATGGAAAACTTTGTGAATAAACTTCCCTGCTGGAAAAAGCCGCTTGGACCAACAAGGATCAAGCATCACTTTCCGTTCACACGGACGCTGCGGTAGCGGCCGCAAGGAGCAGTTAACGTTTTTCCACGCCGATCAAAGGTAGCTAGCTAGCTATGCAGGAAGATGATCTCCCCATTGTTAATCGCAGCTGCTGAGATCTAATTGGTCGACTGTTTCTCCAAACAGCTGTCAATGAGCACGACACCAGACTGATATGGCTCACCAAACAAATGATCGAGAGGTGTGGAACCAGGCCAGTGTGGGTGCAGTTTTAATGGGAACGTATTGCGTTAAATTAGGCTCTCATCTTAGCCATACAATTTTGTCACTATGGGGGAAATTTTCTAGAAGTGCTGGGCCTCGGCATGTTACAATCACATAAAGGAAACACCATATATTACACAGGTCCAACCTCTTCATTCATTTCAGCGTATAGCGCTTTGGAGAAAACGTTGTATGTTAACTGCTGTTTGCAGTCCGTAGTGACACATTTTTTCCCCCCTGTGAATATGGAAACTACATACACTACATACAATCACATCACCGTTGTGCCCATAAAAAGCATTTATTCTCGGGTGACACCATTAAAGGAACACGCGGCATACACCGCCTCATTCATATCTGAGTTATTTGTTCCATTGTGTCTTGTTATGGCTGAAGACTCTCATTATAAAAGACACCTGAGCCAGAGGGTGAGAAACACACACAAACACACAAGACCCTGAGCGGCGTGGAGGCATCAGCATAATACATGATACCTCACAAGTAGCTATGGGAGGACTGTTATTACAGGGCTACAGGACGACGAGGTAGTATGTATTCATCTGTTTACGGGCGCCGTCATCTTTTGCTTGAAGACGCGCTTATTATCACAAAACAACTCATCTCGGTGCCGCTCACATCTCCTTCATCACTCTAACTGCTCCTTCACAGCCTCCTTTTCATATCTCCCTCTCTCTTCCTTTTGTTTCCGCCTGTGTTCCTTTCTGCCTCTTCCTAATTGCTCCTTCCTTCTTTATCACAAACCCCTTTTCATCTGCCTCTTGTGCCACCCTCTCTTTCTTTCTTTCTCTCTGGTTATATCAAATGGATCTTTCTTTTTTTCGTCTCAATTACAACCCTCCTCTCACCTTCGTCCCTCTCCTTCCATTCGCCTATCTTTCTCTGTCTTTCTCTGGGGCTCTCAACTCATGTAAAATAACCTCTCCCTCCTTCCCTCCCTCCCTGTCTTTTCTCTCTCTGGGCAGTAACAGTCTTGATGCAGTGTTGCATGTCGATGGCTATTGATTTTTTGCTCTTCGCCTCTCTGTTTCTCTTTGCCCCTCTCTGCACTCTCTGCCAGCGCCGCTATGCCAGGCCCACAGTATACTCAACACCAGCATGTGTGTGAGGGCATGCCTGTTGGTTGTGGGGGAGGTGAGGTGCAAGGAGAGAGAAGAAGACTGTCTTACTGTTTCACATGACATAATCACATGTAGAAATTTGGACAGAAGCCTCGTGTTCGTGTTCGTTTAAATGTCATGAGTGAACTGCTTCCCACGCAAACACACTCTTGCTAATCTGGCACAACCTGCTCTCACCTTGGTGCTCGCACCACAACACGAAAGACTCTTTAATTTCCCTCCCTCTCTCTCTTTCATCCTTTCCTCCACAACTTCCTGTCCCGCTCCTGTCTTCCCCAGGAACAACCTGTTTCTGGATGAATCAACTGCCTGGAGAGAAAAAAAAAAAGCTGCCTGGTCAATGGGGGCTTGATTATACAACACAGCATCCTGTCCAAAAGGGAAAAAAAAGAGTTGCAGATGGAGGGCAAGGAGAGAGAAAGGAAAGGGGGAGGGCGCGAGGTGATGAGGAGGGAGGGAGGAGAGCGTGTGACAAAGACGAGGTACAGAGGGTGTGATGGAGAATGGGAGCACGGGGGAGAGACTGAAAGGGAAGAAAGATGGGAGTTAAAAGGTGTTGTGCGTTTTCGACATCAATGAATCATTACCAGATTAAATGTGAGACAGCGTAATTACAGCAGTGCTCAAAAGATTGACAACCTCTACATTAAAGAAGGGGGGGGGGGGGGGGGGGGGGCAAGCCGCAATGTCTTCCTCATGACAGGACAGGAACCGGGTTCATGGGAAATATGGTTTTACTGTAATTTTGAGAGCCGCTAGCACTGAAAATACCTCTGGCATTAGACAGGGCAGCTTTGTCTCGGCTATGTTACAGTTATCGTGTATCGACTTTCAGTTGTATTTCATAGTGATGATATGACCATTTTGTGTTATGAACTCCATGCAATTAAATTAAAAACAAAATTAGTTCATGAAGGTTTAGTTTTACATTTAGAAAGTTGTTCAATGTAAAGCATAACAGTAACAGTTTATTGCACTGAACATTCATTTGATTATTTTATTTATATATGGCCAACTCTCCAGTCGGGTGCCATTAAACCTTTGCAGAAACAAGATGGCGTAATTAAGCGAGCACCAGTCGAACGATTTAAAATGACCTAAGGTGATAACCTACCTAGCCTTAACCTAAGGCTGAAGCTAGCTGTCCCAGGCAAAAATCCATGTAGGAGTCACAGAAACTGGAAGAAGCATTGTTCCATGTATTGCAGGGTGAAGCTAGTTAGCTCTAGTATAACAGTACAAAAAAATAAATGTAATAATTGTATTTGTTGCAACAGAACCCAGTTTGGATGCTTACTATAGACAACACGGTGGTTGTTGTCCAAACAAATACAGAGCCGCAATCGCTCCTCTAAACTCTGACGACGAAGCATCTTGGCTCTCACACAAAGGATGTGCCAGTCCTGAAAAAGGCTGTGACTTTTCGAATGTAACTTGTAGTTCGACAAGACAATGTAGTTAGCCAATGATATGACCCTTGGGTTTGGAAGTAACACTAGGTTACTACTGTAGCCTAGCATTAGCCAGGCATGTTTTCCAGCAAACTGTTTAGCTTACGTTTGAGCAGAGAAACACACCGTTTGGTCATTTTGCTGCTGTGTTTTTAATTTTGGAAAAGCTAAAAACCAAAGACACAACCCTCAAAGCAATTTATACACTCTTACTACAGCCCCATGCCAACCACGAGGAGGCGTTTCGTGTAAAGAAACACATACTCATTGATAAAGGTATATAGATGTTTCAAATGCTACATGTGGCACCTTTAAAGAGGACAGAGTGATTGAGCAGGGACGCCGAGGCCAAAAGGACGGACAAGGGGGGAGATGAAGGAGGACAGCGAAGGAGAGGAGAACCAAAACAAACACGAGATGGAAGAGATACACACTAAGGAAGACAAACACGAGCACACTGAGGTGAGGCGGGGAGAGAGACAGGGAGAGAAAGTCTAATCCAGGACTCACGCTAAGCTCGTCCATCATCTCTGTCATTACTCTGAACCAGCTGATGATGATGATGAGGATGATTCATACCTGAATATCTAAGAGAGATTTCCGGTTTGCATCACAGCCATGTGCTTGTGCGTGCGCGTGTGTGTGTGTGTGTGTGTGTGTGTGCGTGTGCATGCGTGTGAGAGAGTGTGTCGGGCTTTAGGCTCGCTGATGAAACGAGGTCACAGGATTGCAGTGAATGGCTCCGTCCACAAAGCACAGTGAGTCACTGGTGTGTTTATGTGGACCGAACTAATCACAGGTAGCCTGACGCCACATCAGTTACATCAACACATGTGACAACAGCGATCAGGGCACATCAGCCTAGTAGCTATCATATACACACACATACACACACACACACATATATATACAAATCCGGGATTTACTGTAATGTCAGGCACGTGGACAGCTGACACAGAATGTTTGGACTTTCTGGAGGCAAACCTGACCTTTGACCTCTCTGCCTCCCAACATGGATCACACGCATCGGCATTAAGAAGTTTGGGACAAACGAGCGTATGAACATTTTTTTGGAAACACGCACACTCCAGGGAAGTTGGACGAAAAGCCGCATCATCCTTGAACCAGATTGCCGCTTTCATTTAGCTCTGCAGCAAATATCCTGTGACTGTGTTTCACCTCTCAGGGTTTTTCCTGGTGTTCCACAAGGAAATACCCTGCTGCTCTGTTCTGGGACAGAGAGAGAGAGAGAGAGAGGGAGAGAGAGAGGCTGTCCTGTCCTGGGCTTTGCTGCTTGTCTGAATCTGGGTTAGACATTTCTGTGTGTGTGTGTGTGTGTGTGTGTGCGCATGTGTGCGCGCATGTGTGTGCGCATGTGTGTGCCACAGAGAAAGAGCTGGTTCAAAGACCAGGCTGTACTGTATGTACAGTTTGTATCATAGCAAGAGTGTCAAGTTGGATTTCTGCCATTATCCAAGAAAACCAGCAACCTGCATCCCCTACCTGGACTTTCTGCACTGAACTTGGCAAATATTCAGAGCATCACCACTCTGATACTCATCGAATTAGTTAAATCTGCACGTTGCCTCCCGCTCCTGTTTATTCTGCTGAAGATTCAGCAGTGTGGTCAACACTTAATGCTCCTGTTTCAAAAACCTCTTCTCTTATGTTAAAAAACATGTGGTTTTTAAATCTGGAATACATTAGGACTATTTCCAAATGTAGATGTCAGCTGTTTCTGCAGAGATAACATCAATATCGCTACCTAACCTGTTAGCATGCTAACACGTTAAAGATGTGTTAGCATTTAGCTCAAAGCACCACTGTCTTGTTTTTCCTCTGCTACCCTGAGTGCCCTCATGAAACAGGTTCATTCCAGCACTTCTTTGTATTGAGATCTGGGTTTATCTGCTTTAAGCATGCATAAAGTGGCACCCTACTTTAAACAAGGACACTCTGTCCCTCCCCAAAAATAATTTAAGCACCCCCCCTCTTGTGCATGAGCTCCTGCCCTCCAAATATCCGAGCACAATCCTCCTCAGCATACATCAGCTGAAATTTGCATGACCTGACTGTGTGTCTTCATTTCTCTTCACGGTGTCTTAGCCCTGCCACATCCACCTGTGGATCCAAATTACAACCCATGTGGCTACGTCAAACACAGAACTTTTAAACTTAAATGGTTTTCAAGGAAGAGCGCCAGGTGAATGTCAGGGGACAGAATAAAACAAAGACACGCAGACAATCGTTGTTACAAAATGAAACAGAGAGAGAGAGAGACAACCCAGATCACAGATAGATACCAAGAGAGAGGCAGAGAGACAGAGACGTAAACCAACAGACTGACAAAGAGGCAAACAGTTTGACGAGCAAAGAGTCTTCCCATCAATAAATCACTGGCATATTAATTTGGAGGCATTAGTATAATTACTGTAAACAAACCAGACCACCTTCCCAGAGTTTATGGGAACGGTGGTTGTACATTTGAGAAGAACAACTGCTGTGAGATAAATGCTATAGCTAATATCTTGACCATTTGTTTCAATAATCATATAAAAATATCAAGATTAATTTGACAACTGATAGCTAAAATAGGTCGTCATTATAAGTAATTTGCTGGTTTTCTGTCATGTAAAAAAAAGTCAATGCCAAGGAATAGGTCTAGAATGTGTTTAGCCTAGCTTAGCACAAAGACGGGAAGCAATGTGAAAACAGCTAGCCTCCACCGCAACAGCAACAAATGTGTCTTCCAACAACTCCAAAATTGTGTTACAGACATGTTTTACCTTGTTTGCTTGCATACTAGCTGCCAATTTGTCGGAGCTTTGAGTTTGGTTAGGGTTAGGAGAGCGGGAAAAGCTGATAAATTGACTATTAGTAGTCATTTTAGAGGTTCAGTGTTGTCAACAGACTCAGCAGTTACTTGTCAGTAAATAGAACCACAGTGTCTACTTCTCTACATCTAAATACACGGGATACAATATGGAAATAGGAAACATTCATTTATTACAGTTAATTGATCCTGAGAGGAAAATTCAACATTAAGAGGTGTAATCGCAAAGAAGCTAATTCATCAAATCCTTATCTGTGCCTTCTGACGACTTTCTGCCTCGTTTATTCTGGTGAATACCACCATAGCTCACAATGAAAACTAATGCACAACAAAAAGGTTAACAAGGTCAGAGAAGGTTAAAAAAAACAAACTATGAATTATATTAATAATCTGCTTTCTCAAAGCCAGAGCTGTGAAACTATTATGAAACGTCGACCAGAAAAAAATCAAGGGAATAGAGTTTACCCTAAGTCTTAAATATCTATGACCTAAACACAAATGTGCAGGTTTATATTTGTGGTTGTTTATTGCATTGTATTGATGACCAGTTGCAGGACTTTTTAATATGCTCTAGAATAGACTCATGTCTGAAGTTATCTCACCCTATAACAGTGCACCTGTTGCTGTAAAGGCACACACAGCAAGGCAAAGCATTTTCAAAACATAAATCATATTACACCACAATGATTTACACTTGACTTTGCTTAACCATAATGCTCTGTTGAAATCTATGAGGAATATTACAATATTAAAAATATTTGCTGACAGGCTGCCCCAGCTGGTCTGGGATGAGTACAGCAGCCTCTGGACAGAATACGTTGCCCTGATGTTTCAAAGACAGATTGGATGTCGCTCTTTAGAATTTCATTTCGTCACTTTCTGTGGGCAGAGAAAATCACGCGTCTCAGCCGAGATAGGTGGGACTGGGCAAGTTGAGCCTGTGTCATGTTGATTGGTGCTTGAGATTCTGTAGGACAGTCAGAGCAAAATCATTGCAAAGGAGAGTGATGCACCTGCACCAACAAGCCTTACCCGCCGTAAAGCAGGTTGTTCACAATTTATACATTAACATATGCTTACTGTCTTTGTTGATGCGCTTGTTTACAAAATGAATTTCCGACAGTGCATTAAAGTTTAATGTAAACATGGCCAGTTACAGCCTCCCAATTAGATTAGTCTTGGGATATCTGGTGTTTTACAGTGAAATCACTGATGTTACACTATATTTAAATTGACAGTCTGCTGCATCTTAGACATGACCTAACAAAGCTGAGCGCTTGCCACTCCCCCCGGTCATTCATACTGTATGAGCACAGGCCGCCTCTATTAGAATGAGGCTACACATGTGACAAAGTGTTGGTCCATCCATCAGAGTATTTCTGGCCATGCTTGAGGTCTCAGTGGTACGTGACAATCTGTTCATTACAGGTCTGTTACGCTGTAGAACATACGAATCGCTACTACAACTTTAAAATGTACTATTATACATGAGGGGAGGGACCTAATCACCTTAATATAAGACAACCCAGTGACGGATGTGCTCTTTAATTTGTCTACATTTCTTTCCGTCTTTCTTATCAACAGTGTGAGATGAGTTAGGTGAGCAGCTGCAGCGAGCTGTGGTCACACTGGCCTCAGCAGAAGACTGTCATCAGGACTAATAGGATTGGATATTTAGTGATTCAGCTCATGTATCCGCTTGTATGTCCCTACAACAAACACAGGCATGTTCAGCAGCTGCATTCACATAGTACACAAGTAAGCTTATAAGCATATAAGGAAGAGCAGGTTGTGTGTGTGTGTGTGTGTGTGTGTGTGTGTGTGTGTGTGTGTTCAGCCTCTCTGCTCTCTCTCAGGCTGCCTGCCAACGTTGTTGGCATAATGCGGAAATCTCTCTCACTCTCTCTCACTTTTTCTGTCTCACTTTCTTATTGTCTTTAAATCTTTAACTCCCACTTTTACACTCCCTTCATCGCTGTAGTTTCACTCTTTCCTATTGTGCAGCATTTCTTCGTCGCGCTCCTGTGTTTTCTCCGTCCCCATCTTAACAAGCTTGTCCATCGAAGTCGCGACACTTGTGGAAAACAGGTGATCTACTCTTAAACACATGCAAACACATGCATATACACTGTACATAAGCTACAGTTATTGACCATGATGTCAGTGTGCAACACATTATCACACTATTGATCTGTTCCAAGGTCAGCTGCTAATCAGATAGTAAACCTAACCCCTTTTCATGCGACTGGTTCATTCACAAACTCAGTATCGCTAAGCCACTGTCTGAGGCTGCTTTCACTCTGCAGCCATTTATCCCAGTTGTTGCTCACATCTTTCCTTTGCAGGACTGGGGTTCCATTCATTCTTTATTGTACAACACTTCTTTTATCAATAATTAATAATTATATTTACATAAACCCTAGGTTTGCACACAGCCTCATTACTGACCTTTACACTGCACTTTTTAGAACTGGCCCAGGCAAGCCGTCTTTTAGTGGATATAAATTGAACTGTGGAATGGGATTCCTGTGAAGCCAGCAGCCAAATTGCTTGTTCAGTTTCCCCCTGGATTGATTTCTGTGATAAAACATTATCAAAATGTTCACCTTGACATTTGTTGAATTTTCTTATCCAAATCTTGCCGTACAACCTCAATCTATAAATGACGTTTAAAAAATAAAAGCTTTGACTGTAAGTATCCATGGCCCTATAACCTGGTTCCTTGAAACAACAAGGTCTGGGACCAAAATGGGTCATAGGCCTACTTCTGATGGGTCCCCACGTGACATAGTATCAATGTGTATCCATGACTACAGGTCCCAGGACAGCTAATTAATTTCTGCTTCGAATCTTTAGCTGAAAAACAAAAACTGTTGCTTCATATTCCTGTCCAAAAGTTTCTAGCTGCAGTAAAGAAGGTCAGGGCACACCCATTAACACCATAACCCCAACTGTGCTCATTGTTTTGGTTCAATGAGCAGAGATATAATGAGAGCAGGCTCTCATTTCCATTCAACAGAGCAGCTTCCTCAAAGACTTAACCGCTCCTGGCGGTCTCGCTTCACTTGCTGTTTCACTTGTACCAAAACCTCCTTAACCCTACTTTCACCTTAACCTTAATCCTGTTCTTAATCTGTCATTGATCTCAATTATAACGTGGAGTGGAGCCATCGACAAGTGTTTACAGGTAGAGCCGACTTCCGCAATGATTAAGACACATAGAGCCATCAGTAGGGGGTGGACACTGGTGCAATATAAAGACAGTGAGATAAGCTCTACAATAAAGTATGACCTGACTTTACCAATGCTTTCGAATTATCAACAGGAGCACCTGTTGCATTGGACAGCAGTGTTCCAAACTCCACTATCTTTAATGGAAAATAATCAAAATGTCACAGTAATTAGTCTGGTTTCAGACCTCTCACTTGAGACCAATGTCTTTGATTTGTACAGCCATTCATACAGGTCTGGGGCTCTGTCCTTTAGAAATAAGTGATAGAAAAATGGCAACAAGCAAAGATGAGACTGACGCAGCTGCAGAGGTTATTGTAAAGTAACAACAAATAACAACTCTGAAATCAACATATCTCTTTGGTCGGCTGAAAATGACTTGAAAATTGTATAATTTCCCCCCGGGGATCAATTAAGTATTTCTGATTCTGATTCTGATATAGAGGGGCAACACAACGCTAAATATTCCCCATCCCCTAAACAGAGATCAGCTAACATGAACACGATGTCAGACTGGACAAATGAAGTGGAACTAAATAGCAATTCAGTCCGATTATCAGGCTTATAAAGAGTAGCATAGCCTTCATTTGTAAGACTGTAGCCTTTTGGGTAATATAATGGACGTGTTCTTTCTAGGCAGACAAATCTTCACCGAAAACCTCATTTCAAATCTCACAATCAATTAATGTGCGAAGTCTCAACATCTTGTGCTCTCTGAAGAGTGGTTATTAAAGCCTCGGAAAACGTTTCAAAATACTCTGAAAAAAACATCTATACTTATCGTTTGTTAAGCGTGGGTGTGGTTTGATCAGATTTTGATTGATGGTTTTCCTGATTGGTGTGCAAAAGTCGATGACATCACCTTTTCCAACTGAGCCCCACCCACTTCAAACCAGTGAGACGAGAAAAACAGGCAAACGACGAAAAGAGAAATCTCCCCCGTGAAACAAACAAAATAATTTTTCTGACAGACAGACATACAGACTGAAACCACCATAAAGCCACTACCTGGACAGAACTATCTGAGCCTTCTGCCGGGCGATGTCGGCTGCTTTCTGCGCTCCCTCCACGGCTCGGTCCACCTTCTCCCTGATCTTACTGGCCCGGAGGGGGATCAGGTTCTTCCTTTTGCCGCTCACCAGGATGTTCTGTTTGTACTTCCCTTCCTCTTTTGTGCCATCAGGAAACGTGGTGCAGCCGTAGCCGTGGCGTTTGTTGCTAAGCCACTCCCCCTCGTACTGCAGCCCGTCGGACCGCCGGCTCACGCCGAACCCCGTCCTCTTGTCGTTCTTCCACTCCCCGCAGTAGGTCTCAGTTGCCGTGGCGTCCACGTCGTCGTCAGCGACGGCCAACTCTGCGTCTGCATCTCCGAGACTGGAAAGGTGAAAGGTTAAATTGGTCAATAATCCTACATCTAACTTTAAGAAGAACAGGAATAGGTTTGGTTGGCAGATAAGCTATGAGAGCTCTGGCATAATGTGAGAGAAAATCGATGGCAGATACCTGCAACGTTAGAGGCTGCTGATGAGTACGCACTACACAAAGCTCTCTGAAGTCACTCAAATGTACCATCTCAGCCTCCCAGCATCCTCATCGTCTTCCCTCCCTCTTTCTGTAACCTGGTAGTTCATCAGACTACCAGCTTCTACTGAAATGGAGATCCTGGTGTTCTGAAACTCACCAAAGAACTTAAACTGAAAACTCAGGTAGTTCCTATTTCCGTGAAGACCACCATCGAGTATGGTCAAAGGAAGGGGTCTTCTTAGAACATACGAAACCAAAGAAGACCAGAGATAATTAAGGATTTTCTTATGAGGGCAGTTTGAAACTAGGGTGACAACCTAATTGCTTGATTGTATATTCATGATACTCGTTTTAATGATGGTAGCCAACAAATGGTAAAACTGAAAACTGCTCATGGTACCAAACCTGACAACAAGACTCCTGGAAGCCTGACTATTGTTTGCCAAGAAACACTTCCAGCACAGAACTCCAAAACTCCCCTAAAACCACATTTGTTTGTATATTTCTGTTTGTACACAGATCACATAAATGAGATACAAGCTGTAAATTGAGGTGGTGGACAAAGCCTCCTGTTTCCAGTCTTAATGCTAAGGTAGACAAACCATGTCCTGACTCAAGCCTAAATACTTATCAGACAGACATGAGACTGGTATCGATCTTGCAAAGAAAGCAAATAAGGTCCTTTCCCAAAATGCCGAACTATACCTTTAATAATTTTAGCGTGAAAAACATCCAGAAGAGAGTCATGTTCAAATCCAAGAATCCCAAGTTGAAAATGCATCTTTTTTTTCCGAGGATGTCTTGATGAAGAATGTACATCTCAAGAATTTGAGAACAGACAGCATATTTTCCCCCATTCCCTTGTCCCTGTCTATTCATATGATACCAATCCCTCATAGTCAGCCACTGTACAGTTCATCTGAAGTTGGTAGGGAATAATAAGTGTCTTGCTCAACTAGGATTCACATAGGCTTGTTTTCATCTTGCCTCCTTGGGGCACATTAATTAGATCTCTCCTTCGCTTTAGTATGTTTTCACTGGCCCAGCATAAGGCTTACCACTATAACATGTTCATTATATGCACCATAAAATGATAAAAAAAAAAACTAAAACATCAATAAATAATTGATCAATTCCAATACATTACATACAGATGAATTATAAATTATTATTATTATTATAATAATAATTAGTATTTTATCATCTTTACAGCAGTAGAATGGAACCTAGAAGATTCTCTCCTTGTCAGCCTTGCCAATAATTAATCAGACCTGATAAGCTGCTGTCAGCCACTTTGCCAACAAACAGGTTAGGAGCTGCTGACTCTTGTCGTCAAGTAATTGATGCCTTTAAAAATAAGTCACCTCAATCCAGCGTACTTGGAATTTTACGCTAAGCGCTTCCAGTTGCACAGGATTGATTCAAAACATTCAAGTCAAAGATGCTGTCGCTTACGCGATGAATGAAACAGGCTTCAACGTTTCATTTGTATTTCAGACTACCCACCAGCAAGTCCACACTGTGGACACTGTGACTCTGAGCCGACGTGTCCAATATGATTGATAAGACAATGTTAAAAGAAAAACAGAGTAGACAACAGCGGAGCAAAGAGACAAAGACGAAGGGCTTATCACTGGGTAACACAATGTAAAACCGGAAACTTTTCTTTATCAGGCATTGAGCCAGCTGACCAGTAAACTGACCTTTTGACCTACGTGCCACTTTGGACTGCATGCCAATCCATTTTAAAGACACTTAAGGAGGATAGAAGCTTGTTGTTGCCTTGATGTCCTCCAGATGAAGGACAGTTCCCTTTCTAAGTACGTCATCCCTCCTTGTCCTCTCACTCCACCTTTCTCCCCACTTTCATTCATTTCATTACCTCATGACAGAGTTGATATGACACACCCTTCACAGTGTCAGCCGGTACACTATGTAGGATTCAATGATCCCATGAAATTGCCTTGACATGCTGCTTTGACATGTTTCTGTGTGAAACAGGATATTGGGGCAGAGGGACTTGATGACTTGAAGACTTGAGGAAGGGTTCACGGGTTGCCCCAAAGTTGGCTGGAAATTCTATATATGATGCTGAGTGAAAGATGCATCAGGAAAGGTTTTTGACATTACAGACAAGGGGTGTGATTTTGACTTAATATAATATGTGAAAAAGCTTTTTTTGATGTGTACTTTGTGTATAACAATCTTAATGGCAGACAAGAACCTTGATATCGAACGATTCTGAAAAAATCTAGGTTACGTTCAACGGCGAGATTTAAACATTTCTCTCTTTCTACATGAGATGCACATAGAAATGACAGTATGGCTAAAGTTAGGGAAAGACAACATAAAACATGGTTAAGGAACAGATAGGGGTAGGCCACTGAAACACCAGGTTAAGGTTAGGGAAAGACCACAGTTACAGCTAGAAAAAAGACAAACACTCACTCTACTTCCTGAATTGACACTGAATGTTGGAATTGCATGTAAATTGTGAGGTGCGGAATCTTCTAATATGGATGTAAGTCCTAGGGTACTGGGTTGGGATATAAAAACTTTCAGTGTATCCTTTCAGTTTTTTTTTTCTAGACCTTCAGTTTGAAGACAACCTCACTACCTTGTAGGCCATAAGGCTACCTGACCTGCAGTAGAGCTTGCCCACCCCACCCCCTCCACCATCTACTCCTGTCATTACCTGATAGTAGAGTTGATATCAGATGCAGCAGAGGACACAGTACTCATCCCAGCCTCGCTCCTGAACGAGCTCTGTTTAGACCTCTGGGAGGCCAGAGAGCTCCTGGACTCGGACTTCCTCAGCTTGAGCCCGGAGAGGATGGACCTCCGGAAGAGACCGCCTTTTCTCTTCCCCTTCAGCAGCTCAGCCTCGCTGTGTGCCGTCAGCACAAAACCTCCACGAGACACAGCGGGGCTGCTGCCGCTGCTGCCCGTGCTGCACATGGACACGCTGGTGGTCAGAGTGCCGGGAACAGGAGGAGGACCAGGAACCACCGCCCCGGTCCGGTCCAGCAGAGCTGTACCATTGCTGTGCTCCGAACCGGAGCGTAGAGAGTTTATGGAGGTACGCAGCGGGGAGCGGATGACGGCCGCCATGCCGTACGGGACACTTTGACGAACTCCATAGCCATGCCGCATCCCGCCAACCCACTGGCCCTGAAATGTTCCTGGAGAAAGAGGAGAAGAATTACCAATACCAATTCTATAGAAATGTTTTTTCTGTAGTAGGCATGTAACAGGCCTTGAAATTTTGACAGTCTCAAACGGGGCTAGCTAGATGGGTAGGAAGACGACGTTCCCATTTATAAGGCATTTATATGGCAGAGCTAATTGTCAATGGACACCAGACCTATCTGAAACGTCAGTTTCAGGACTTCACATCCTCTCTGTGGTGTGTATACAGCCATATTTTTGGTCCAATATTTTGACAAAGTAATAAGTTCAGGAGTAGTACTGTACATGGGAGTGGCTTCCTCTTTCTCTCGTTCATCCATTCCCATTCATTCACACCATGTCACTGCACTACCCGCACTCACTGCTGCATAATAGTCCTTACATCCCCATGATGCTGAAAAGTAGGGCATCTGAGTGTGTGTGTTTCCGTCATTCCTCTCTCTCTCTCTCTCTCTCTCTCTCACACACACACACACACACACACACACACACACACACACACACACACACACACACACTCAAGCGGAAGTGTGTGTTCCAATAGGAGTGCAAGTGATCCATCCCGCCTGCCCGTACCTCTGATGTAACAGCACTCTGATTCATTCTGTGGCAAACGCATTCGCTCTAACCAAACTACATGACCATATAAGGACTGCAACCACGTTCTCCGTCGCTATCGCAAACACACACAAACATTTCCCTTGTGGGCTCAAGTGTCCATGAAGTGCTGAATGGAGCCAATGTTATTAGCCAATCACATTCTTGCTTACGTTCTAAGACACACTCAAACACACTCACACAGACACAACAAGCACATCCACAGTGCTGTTAAAAAAAAAAACTTGAGTGAGAAGTGGTGTTGTTTCTGAACCTGCCCTCGTCATTAGGACGATATGCTGCCTTTTATCCCTAACACACTCACACACACACACACACACACACAAACAAAAACAGAGTCTGTGTCATAGACAGCTGGCCAGCACATCTGGCCGGGCCTTTGTAATCATGTCAGTACACAGCTGTACGACCATATGACAGACAGATCAAAGAACACACACACACACACACACAAACAAACACCCGTGCAACAGCATGACAAGATTACCATGTCATTAAATGGCCGCCAGAATGCTTGAGCAGGAGAGTGAGACAGAGGGCAACGAAGAGGAGGGACCTGAGTATCCAGAGGCAGACAGAGCCTCACCTGTGTTGCTGTGTGACAGTGTTTCTGCTACAGGTCATATTTCCGGTAATAAGATTTCTGAAAAGTTGATGATTATAATGAGAAAAACCCCTAACTGATTGCAGTACAACCAAAACAATAGCCTTGTCCCAAACCCATACCACACACAGTACGCAGTCTGTTTCCACTGGAAAAGTGACAAAATAAAGTAAACATGTAAACCAAACAGCATGCATTCTAAAAAAAAACTTTGAAATGACATAGAGGGAACAGCTGGATCACAGCTACATTTTTGTAAAAAAAAAAAAAAAAAAGCTGGTTAGCTTAGCGTAGCATAAAGACTGAAAACGGGGGAAGCAGCTAGGCTCTGTCCAAAGGGAACAAAATCAGCCTACTAGTGGCTCTAAAGCGCATCAATTAATATGTTATACCTTGTTCTTTATTCCATAGCAGTTTTAAAGAGGGTTTGTGGGACTATTTTCTAAACTCTGTCGTCACCGTGAGGTTGCCAGGCAACCGGTGGAGACTCCAGGAAGTCAGTGCTCCTGGCAAAGAAATAGGCCGCAACATCATCCCCATGAAACAGCGTTTTTACACTTTGGTTCATGTACAGATAAAACAAACAAGACACAGTACGTTAATTAGTGCACTTTAGAGGTGCTGAGAGGCGGAATTTGTTACCTTCGGATAGATCCAGGCTAACTGCTTCCCCTAGTTTCCAGTCTTTATGCAATGCTAAGCTAGCTGCTGGCTGTAGCTTCATATTCACCAAACTGACCTAGAGATTATTTTAAAACTTCAGATGTCACTCATCCCAGGAAATATGTTGAGCGAGAATCCATCAAAAATGTAATTGAATGAAACTACACTCTATGGTTTTATGGCTACCTACGTGTTCGTAAACACAGTGTTTCGAGCATTTTGTCCACATCATTTAGACTACTGAAAATAGTAGAAAAACCTTCAGTATAACACAACACAGTTCAACAGCAGCACAAACCACAGCCTCCAAAGTGACCATAAAGTTGAATCAACACCTCTCTGAAACACTTTCACCAAAAACTGAACTTTACACCCTTCATGAAGGTAAGATTTATTGAAAGGCTGTTGTATCAGAGGGCATTCGTTTTTGCTCTGTGTACCTAAGAAACTGGCAACTGAGTGTGTGAGTGAATAAATATATGTGAGGCAGTGTGTGGGTTTTTGCTTTTTCATGACTTCTTGGAAGCATATACAACCCTCAATCAGTAATGCCTGAGTAAATCAAACATTCAGTGGGGCACTGGGCTGCTTTTCCAATGTGGGCCTGTCGCTCTCCATGGTGCTGAAAAGTACCGTCTGAGAGGCAGGCTGGTGGTGGCGATATTCCTTCAAACGTTTTTATGTGAAATCAGTGCATTACATGGGAACTCTAGAAAACACGAGCATGTGCCAGAGTGAAGGACACACTTTACACAGTCAGAGACAAACAGCAAATTTTTTGTACTAAAGCTGCTTCTTTGAACAAACACTTGTGTCAAGAGAGATATGCAACAGTCGATTATGAAACTGTCACAGGTGTATTGAGGAAAAAAAAAAACAGACTTCTGGATATGTAAAGGCTTCAACCCCAGGCCTACGGTTGTGGAGAGAATCCACTTCACAACTCGCATGCCAAAACGATTTCACTGATTTTGCCTGGAGGCCAGCAGGAAGCGCTCTCAAATCATATGGGCCTGTAACGCAGGCGGGGGCTACTGCGGGCACGAGGCGGCCGCACAGAAAGGGTTAACGCGGAGAGATCAAAGCTGCGGAAACATCACAGAGGCACAGCGATTTGATCACGCGCCAACCCCCCGGCTGAATTCATAATTGTCCCTTTAACAAATGCGCGCGTCTGTTCTCTATTTCTAGGTTAAAAACCATCTGTCTCTTAGGGTCTGTGTTTCAGTCCAAGGATACAGCAGTAGGAGACACTTGTCGAAATCTGTAAATTCAGCTTGTTTGTGTGAACTCCGCTTCACCTTTTCCATCTTTTCATTCATTCTACAGGCCTCGAAGTAGTTCATGTGGGTCCATATTATTGCGTAGTAGCCTCGGTCACTACTTTGCACCTCAAAAAATTGATTTGTGAGGCACAGCAGTAAGAAAGAGAAAGCATGGAGCGAGAAAATTGTTATTTTATGAATTATTAATGTGTTGTTTCACTATGTCAGCACTTGCATGTCGGAAGAGCGTCTGCGTTTGTGTAGGCGAGAGAAATGGGGAGGGAGAGGAGGATTAGACGACACAAGGTCAAGTTTTCTCAGATTGTTTGTAACAGTGATTTTAATTCTTCAGTTCTCATCCAATGCTCCACTACCACAGCTAAGAAATGTGTAATCACAACAATAATCGGATGAAAAGGGACTGTATAAAAATGATGCGGGTGGGTGGGGGGCTGAAGTTTTATTTAATGTTATAAATATAGTTTATTTACACCCTCCCCTTGACTTAGAAAAAAAGCTGCAATACCCTTCCCCTAATATCTCAAAACAATTTAACAGTACTGTACAACTTAATCCATCATTAATAGCATCATCATTAAACCTTACAACCAACATTTAACCTTAATATGTTAATGGAATAATAATTTTCAAAAAATTAAAAGACCACCCCCCCCTCCCCAAAATAAATCCAACTTTTCTGACACTCCTCTCCTGCTATTAATTTTCATACAGTCCCTGATAATTAAGAGTTTTAGAGAAGTTGCAGCACTGTGCCATCCCAAGCGCTTCCAGGGCAAACTCCCTCATTAGTATGGCCAGTTGGGATTGTATCAGCAGTAGTGCAGGGCAGACCTCCAAGATAGATATTTAGAGTTTTCATGTTTCAGACAGCACCGCTAATCCTCACTACAAACATCAAACTACTCCCATTACATAAGCTAAAGCCTGCAGTGGGGCTGTTGTGGTAGTAGAGGAGGTGCGTATTAGCAATGGCCCTGAGAGGAAAAAGAAAAAAAGAAAAAAAAACACCAAACAGAATGCAAGTGGCACTTCTGTATGCTTCCTTCTGCTGTACAACTGGAGCGCGTCTGTGGAAAAATCCAAAAAGCGATGTACAAATGCTGAGGAGGCGGATTTTCTCAGACCACACCATTTATGGGTGATGTGTCACTCTTTTTAATGTGCAATGCTTTTAGGAGAAAGAAGTAAACCTGGTGAGCTACACGTGTAAGTGTGTGTCCTCAGATGCCACTGGATTCATATTTTGTGCCACTTGCTGCGAAGTGATGCGTACTGTGGTGTAAGAAAACACCAAAAAGAGAGACAGAAAAAGAGAAAGATTTGCCAGGATCACCCATAAGATCAGGTAACACGCCAGCTGGAGAGAAAAGCAACAACTGCTCAGGCAAAAGGAAAGACAGATGGTAACTAAAGACAGGTAGACAAGACAACTGACAGGCAACAAGCCACACAGGCAGGCCGGATAAATAGCTAGACAGACACATCGCAGATATGCTGGACAGGCATGCAGACAGACAAGCTAAACTATGGTCAAATCACTGGACACTAAAAGCAAAGGAAGTCAGCTCAAACCTAAACCTCTGCCTGTGTATGGGACCGTTATCCGTTTAAGAGATTTTGCTTAGGCCCTTTTTCTGTCTGAGTCTTTCAGATTTCCATTTGAGGATTATTTATCTGCTGGAAAAAATGAATGAAAAAAAAAAAAAAGACCCATGGTAACATGGTGGATGGTGGTACGCCGTCGCCCTGAAAATGTCCACACTTGTTTTGTCATTTCATAACCGATGGTTCTTGTTCTGCTGACCTCTAGTATTATATATTATCATGTATATGTATTACAGACCAGTATTATTTGTAAACACAAACAACTTTGTAGAAATACAAATTTCACAGATTTTATCACATATTCACCTTTTGACTCCCCAAATCAATTATATGTATATACAGGATGGAGAACAATCCAAAAAAGGCCCCTACAACATCAAGTTGCTGGCAAGAACACCAACAGCACCCTTAAGAACAAATAGGTGGTTGAATTTATGAAATGTTTGCCTTCTGAGACTACCAAATATGCACTCTACCAAGACACAGTTAAAGAAAAGACATACTGTATCTACTTAGAACAAGTGTTCAAGTACTGAGGATGGATTTAAAGGTACCCTGCAGCTTTTTTTTCTTGTAAACAAAAATATATGTTTACATTCAGCGTTTCTTGCCAAAACACATTGTGTGTGTCATTGAGGCGTCACAAAACATTTTCAAATATTTCTAATCCTGCATCGTTCACAGCCATGTTTGCTAGCTGGCTTCTTCCTGCAAATTTCCACACTTCCTGGCATATAATCGGAAATTGTATTGCATCACTGGGAACTCATGAGCTTGTATGTGTATCCTAGTACATTGAAAGGCAAATGTGAACAGGTCAGTAAAGAAGAGCATCAGGAAAGACAAGCACAGTTACGCTGATGACCAAGCAGCACGGCACAGTAACATGGCTGCTAAGAAATTATCAGGCAAGCAAAAAGAAGCCTTTCGCACCATGGCGGAGAAGCACCACCTTCTCTTTCAGATCACGAGTGCAATACAGGGCAACTGCGCAAACTACAGAGGGATCACGCAGCTATCCATACCAGGCAAAGTGCTTAACAGGATCATCTTGAACAGAATAAAGGAATTAGTCAGCATTCAGCTACAGGCGGAGCACACTGGATTTCACAGAGCTGTACTGTACTGACCAAATTACAACTCTGTGTATCGTGACTGAGGGATGATGGAATATAGCTTCCTGCTCCATATCCATTTAATTAATTAAGGAGTATTTGACGGCATGGATAGGGAGACTTTTTATTGGAATATTCTTCAACATTATATTAGTCAAGTGTGTCAACATTATCAAAAAGACGTATGAGGCAATGACCTGCAAAGTAGTCCATAAAGGGCAACTCACAAATGTTTTTAACGTGAGGACTGGGGTCAAGCAAATTGACAACAATCAAAGACATTCACAGCGTACAAGACTTTGGACTGGACAACCTGTACTTGGCATTACTGGCCCACACTTATTGTCAGATGCATGAGAAGACCAGTGCAGTCGCACCTCGCTCTGCGGATGAACTGGACTCAACGACCACAGAGGAAAGATCCTCAATTGATGGCAGCGCAGCTACAGGTTAGAGAGAGGTGGAAGACGTTCACGCATCACATGCAGCAGTCATGGACAAGTGAGGAGCACAGATGCTGCCTTTACAGCAAGAACTGGCAAAGCAAAAGCAGCTTTCCAGCAGTTGAACAACATCAGAAACGTCAAGAAACTGCCCTTGCAAACTAGGATTAGGCTACTTAAGACCAGCAACAAGTCAGTCCTGCTGTATGGAGCAGAGACACAGAGGGTCACTATGAAAGCCATCAATAAATGTACTGAATACACGTATGATAAATACACCTGTAGAATGTGAGAATGAAAGGATGAAAGGTCAGAACAAAGTCAAAAGAGAAAGATGGGACACACCTGATAGGGATGTCTGAGATAGCTCTTGTTGGTGACCTACCCCCCAGGACCTAGGGACCTGCTGTCATGCTAGGGACACTAAAGCAGGGTTCATGTTTGCTGACAGAGGGCCATGAACCCGCGGCCCATCGGTGCCGTCTGAGACTCTGACTTCATATGTCTTGGTCTTGTCTAAAATCTTTTTGTCTTGAAAAGTCACCAGTATGACACAATGGTGATATGCAGTGCTGAGTGTCAAAAAACATCTCCACCATAACCCATCTCCATGCACAGCTGAGTGGTCCAGAGAAACATGTCGTAGTTACAGGGCGATAAAAAAACAGAGGGTCGCTGTTAGCTGAAGCGCTTCCTCCCACACGCTCCAATAGGCGGCAAACATATTCTCTCCGTCTTTTACATGCACCTGTCATCGAGCTTCCAGCGCTCACGCCTTACCATTACAGTACATGACCCAAAGGGAGCACGTTTTCGGCTTCATTCGGCCCTCCTGTCATATCTCAGTGTAGATAATCGTTTATGTAGTTGCTGAGTGCATCTAAACGCGAGATGTGAATTTATTATGTCAGCTTACATCACATGTTCAGGGCTGGAGTAATTACTGCACTGATAGCGGCCTTTAGGAAGCTAGCAAGATATGTTAATGTAGAACAATTATAATGTTGTTGTAGCGTATTTGCCAACAGCTGGGGGACAGGAGGGAGGTTCCAGGATGCTGCTGAGCTGTCACGAGCCTCCTTTAATGAAGCGTCTGTGACTGGATGTGCCTTGATACAAACGCTGTCACACTTTTCCTTTTCCTTTCAGCGTTCGGTGCAGTCTTCATACAAGGTTGGAACAAGGGATAGATGAGCGACTTTCTGTGTGTTTGACACTGTGTGTGGCGTATTAGCTCGTCAGACACAACAGCCGCTGCTGCTGTAATCTTTAGCAGTTACCACTGTTGTACACAGTGACAGTTGTAATCTCTGCCTCTCCCTTTGTGACTCACTTCGTTTCTCACTAAAATGATTACTGAGGCTGTCTTTTCTTTTTTCTACTCCTTTCTCTCTCTCTCTGTGTGGTTGGTAATCAGTCAGCTTAGGTCTTCATCTCAGTAAACACCATTAGCCCGGAAGGCCAAGCCAGCCAATCAGAGCCCGGTAGAGCCGGCTGGGCGGCCAATCGCAGAGAGGAACGCTGAGTCCCTCGTGACACGCTGACCTGCTGCATGTCGGTGGGCGTTGCTATGGAAACCCTACTGTACAGAGCGGCTCCGTGGAAATGCGGCGGAGCGAGGGAGGAAAGAGAGAGGTGGGAGGAGAGGAGAGAGAGGAATGTTGGCAAACGCAGGAGAGGAACGAAAAGCCCAACAGCAGTGATCAGATAGAGGAGGAGTGTTTCCTAGAAATGTGGCATCAGGTGTAGTTGGAGGGGAGAGTGGGACTGGCAGTCACTTCAGACCTGACTGTAGGAAATGTAGCTGGCTCTAAAGTGCACAGCAGGTTCCAAAAGTGTGTAGGCAGCAGAGCATCTTTGTATGTTTTGGCTCCTGACTCTTATTGCTTTGGACATGACAGAGCCCTGAGGTTGCAAAGATAGACTGTCAGCTTTAACCACTTAAAGATGACCTTTCCACGGTGGAGTCTATTTCAGAGTGGCAATGGTATTTGGACATATTAACATCACATTCAACAATTTTGTCATTTTGATTTCACAAATAGGCCTAGTCTGCCAATGTGGCGACGATTGTAGTCTGCATAACATATGCCCACCTTTGTGCCTTATTTAGCAAGAACTCTGTGGTCTGCAGCAACTGCACTTTAAATGCCAGTCCACATGGAAGATCCATTAAATCACAAAAGGCTGACAAGTGAGTTTCGTGACAGTTCGAGGTCGCAATCGTTTTGTTCATTGAAGGTGAATTAAGGTAACAGTAGGCATCACTGTAACTCAAGGCAAAGGCAACACCTGTTAAATGATGTCAGAGTTCAGTGTAACTGTAAAACTGTATTAATGACGTGGCTGTCGGGACCCTCACAGGACAAATATGCAACATCAGCGGTATGGGGTGAAAGTGGCTGAACCACCAATTCACATAATTTAGCAAATCAATGTTACTACTACATACTGTAAAGCTCCATTAATCAATGTTGTTGTTTTTTGATTGACACTGGGACCAAATGACTCAGTGTGTAAATTGTGCTTCTGAGCCTTTTTTGTTTTAGTTTAATGGTACATTTACTTTCAAGTCTTACCGTTCTCGTCAAGTCAAGTGCCTTTTCCATCAGGAGCACAAAACCATTACATGCTAGCTGCCCAGCGCCCAGAGGGCAGACAGACGAAGTGAGCGACTAGCTGGTGAAGAAAAACCAACATTTAGCTGCTAAAGAGAGAGCGAGAGAACAAACTGACATTAAACTCACATTTGTCGAGGGGGGGGGGGGGGGGGGGCCACAAACACAACTCCAAATGGATGCTGACGCTTCTCCATTTCTGCCCGAACGTGTCGAAGTCAGGCGGTTGTTTGCTAGCTAGCGCCAAGCTACAACAGGTCCAATCTGTTGCATGTGAAATGTGCTCTACCTCGTTTAGCCTTTTAACAGCGGTAAGACGACAACGCTTCCCCGTAGTGTTCAGTTTCTGTACCATTACCCCCCTGACATCTATAATCTTTGCCTCCTCTGTGTGAACGTCCAGGAGATATTGCTATGTGGGTGTCCCCTGCCACACCAAGACTGAATGCACTTCTAGAAAGTTCTTTTACATGAGCCTCGCTCTTAGCCATGACATGCCATCAAGCTAACTTGATACTAGATTATCATCATCACTATCATTCTGAGGTTATTTCTTATCACGTTTCTGTTACATTCTGTGGTGTCGTGCTCCAGCTTGATCACTTACTTTTTATTAGAAACATTTTAGTTTGACATCTCATCTCATGGATGTATATAGAGGACAAATGCATGCTGTTATAATAAAGGACACTGTGTACTGTTGGAGCAAGATAAACACTCATAACTAGGCCAATCTCTGCTGCATTTACAGTATGTGGGTTCAAATACTTCACAGAGCCACAGTGTCTCTCCGACACGTCCCTCTCTGGGAGGTTTTCTTATCACTTTTTTTTTTTTTGTCTTTCCCTTTCTTTCTGTAATGATCTCACTCATCCCCTGATTAGAGCCTATCTCTCATAGAAATCATGATAATCATCCATCTATCCAGTCAGCTATCTCTCCACTATCTGTTCATTTAACTGGTCCTTTCATCCATCGGTCTGTGCATGTGGCAATTCATCTATCCCTCCGTCCATTCGTCCGTCCGTCCCATCTGTCTGGTTGTCTGTCAAGCCAACTTCTTCTCCTTTGTCCTGATTAAACCCCTAAAACCAGTCTGGTCTAAGGATTTTATCCGGCTGCTCGGGACTGTGTGTGTGTGTGTGTGTGTGTGTGTGTGTGTGTGTGGTCCAGATCAGCATTGTAAAAAAAAAAGGCCTGCTAGTTGTAGAATTATGTAACAAAGCTTAAACTGCATGTATGCTACTGTCAGCTCTGCTGCTCAACCCACACCACCAGATTCCACGTGTGTGCATTATTGCACGCACATCGTGTATGCTCGGGTGTGTGCGCGTGTGCAGCTATTTTTAAGCAGGAATCCATATGTTGTGTGTCTCATTAACGGTAACTGAACTGAGCCCCGGCCTAAGAGACTCAAAGTGCATTGATGGCATTGATTTCAATTTCAGGGCAAATCTGATGCTGATTCGCAAAGATCTACAAATTGAAGGTCCAAAACAGAGCTGTCTTGTGAATCATAAGAATTTTGTTATAATATATTTTATAATTCATCATTTAGATTTTTACAGCACTTAATTTGGCATACCTGTCGGGGATTCATGTTGCTAGAAGATACTGTACTGGCTTTGGCTGTATTTTTAGGTCTAGTGATGGCAATGTCGGTCTGGTGGCCGGTCAGTCCATCCACCACTTTGGTCCAGACTGAAATATCTCAACAACTACGAGATGGATTGGCTCAACATTTTGTACAGACATTACTGGTTCACCGAAGGTGAGGCCATTTGACTTTGGTGGTCCTGTGACTTTTCCCCTAGCGCCACCATGAGGTTCACATTTGTGGTTTTGAGTGAAATGTCACAACAGCTGTTGGATGAATTGTAGTAACTTTGATTCCTTTGTATCTAGCGTTTTCATCAGGTCAAAATCATTCATATTTAATACCTGCAAAACTAATGGCATTCCCATCAGCCTCAGCTGTACTTGCATGCTAACAGGGTAAACAAAGGTGGTAAACATGGTAAACATTATACCGGCTTAGCATCAGCATGCCAGCTTTGTCATAGTGAGCATGTTAGCATGCTGACTTTGAGCATTTAGCCACACAGAGCCACTAATGTCTGTAGACCCTTAGTCTTGTTTTGTCTAGACAAGAAATAATTAAACTGTGACTAATTACATCTCATTTGCAGTGAATATTTGAAAATTAGCCTCCTACACTGCCACTGAAGTGTGAATCTTTTGTTCAGTGGAGTATTTGATCAAATATTTTACAGCATACAGGAGTAATTAAACTGTCATGGTGTATGTAAGTGGGGGAAATCGAGGGTGAAGACGTGGATTTGATGTCTCTACTCTTTCTGTTAAATGATTCCAACATCGTAATCTGTTTTCTAAAACACTTTGTTTTCTTGGGACTTGTTACTTGGGAGCTGCTGTCCTCCTCTGTCCCTCTAACCTTTCACTCATCCCTTAAGACTGCATGGCCTAAAATTGAAGGCCTCAAAGCACACAGTGTGTCCTCATGCAGCCAAAGTGAGGGGTGAGGTTTGGGAGGAAAGATGATGAGGAGGGAAAGGACAGAGAGAGGAAGAGCCAGAGGTTGAGAATCATTTTCAAAGCCTGTCCTGATGCAAGTGTGTGTGTGTGTGTGTGTGTGTGTGTGTGCGTGTGTGTGTGTGTGTTTGCGAGGCAACAAAGAACAGCAGAAGAAAGGATGACCCGAGAAGACCTCTAGACAAACTCCTCCTACATCTGTCACCTCTGTAACTGTCAGTCATTCTCCACTAACAAGTCGTTTTCACAGAGGACAGCTGTCATATTGCTCCTTGACAGGCACTGTTTGGTTCACACATCCTCACATACGCACACTCAAACCCACCCCCAAAGCACCCACAATGCATCTGCCCGTGTGTCTCTCCTCCCTCTCTTACCTCCATCTGAGTACGTCTCTGTTCCATATCCGTCCTGCAGCCCGTTGTTCCACGTCCCCTCATACTTCCCGCTTGTCCCCGTGCTCTCCCGCAGGCCGTAGCGTCCCTTAAAGCCGTGCGTCCACTCGCCTTTGTACACCCAGCGGCCTTTGTTCTCCACACCCACGCCGTGTCTCTTGCCCTGAGCCCAGGTGCCCTGGTAGGTGTTCCCACTGGGCCAAGTGTAGACGCCCAGCAGCTCGAAGCCATGGGCCCAGGACCCGCAGTACTCGCCCTGGCCCTTGGGTCCTGTGCAGATCCCGTGGCCGTGCGCCTTGCCCTCCTCCCACCCTCCGCAGTATGACCCCCCATCGTCAAAGTTGAACCTGCCGCCAGTGGACATGCATGAAACAGGTCTTGGCAATTCCCCTGAAGCCTCGACAAAAAGAAAAAGAAAAGAAAAAGAAAACGAAGGGAGGAAAAAGAAGGACAGGTTGGTGCTAGAACCAACCCATGGAGCTGAGTTTGGAGGTTGGTGAGGTCAGGGGTGAGGAGGAGGAGGAGGAGGAGAGAGTGGGAGGGAGGGGGAGAGAACTCCCACACAAATCAAGCAACCCCTGTTTTCAGCTGGTTTGGAGAAGAGGAAGGAGAAACGAGGTGAACAACAAAACTTGGCCCCTCACAGGGGTGTCAGGGGTCTCCCGGCGCGGTGGGAAAGGGTCACGCTGTTCACTCCATCCTCTTGGTGGGCTCTTTATAGCATCGGCTAGCACTTTCCAGCTTCTCCGTGGCAGATGCAGGTGAGAGAGGAGGAGAGCGGGCCCAGAGCTGCCATTATCCTCTCTCAGCAGGAGTTTAAACCGCCAGGCAGCTCCACCGGCCTGCCATCGGCCTGCCTACACAGTCTACGACACGCAACTCTTCCTCCTACTCCTCTCCTGCTTTCCGCTCAGACCCCCGCGTTCAGCCGCCTCCTACCTGATGATGCCTCCACCTCTCTGGGGTGTGGAGCTGAGAAGTCTCCCCGGTGGCAGCCCTTCAAACCTCCAAGCCTCCAGCATAGAAGCCACCCTTTGGCTCCCTGATCAGCGCCCAGGCCCAAACTGGAGCTGTGACATGTTGCGTGATGGAAAAGAAAAGAAAAGAAAAAAGAAATTGTTTTTTCTTCGAGCCCGCTCCTGATGATCAGACCGAAAAAAAAAAGAAAAAAAAGACCATTTAAAGTCTCAGAATCTGTAGCTCACTTCAGGCTTCACCATCCTCTTCTTATTCTCAGCCACACACACACGCACACACACTGTGCCTGGTTGCACAGCGAAGGAACACACACATGCATAGAGAGACAGAAAAATGGGGGGGGGGGACAGAAAAGGTAATCTGCTTGGCTGCCTTCTTTTTTTGTCTGTCCTGTCTTGCTGGATAGCAGCAATGCAGTCTCCTGCCTTATGCACGCACACACTATACGAAGGCACACACACACACACACACTTTCTGACAGCGAGTGCGCACACACAGACAATAAAAATAAACAACTGAATTGATTAATTTCCCCTCCTCTATTCCCCCTCTCCTTCTCTCTCTCAGTCTGTCTGTAGGTCTTTAATCCACTGCGTCCATAAGTGGTTTATCCTCTGCGTGGGCTGCCTTCAGGTTGTCTGCTTGATGAAATAACATCCATCTATATGATCCTCTTATGGTGTGTTGTGTGCTCTTCAGCATCTCCTGCTCGTCTCCATGTTTCCCTATGGAGCGCCGGCTGACGCACAGCCTGCCTTCCTGCCTGCTGTCTTGGTCTTACAATCTCTTCTCCTCCTACGGCTGGATCTCTGTATCTCTCTCTCTCTCTCTCTCTCCTGATCTGTGTGTGTGTGTGTATGGCTCTCTCTCTCTCAGAAAATCTGCTCATTAGAGAGGACTGTTCCAATGCAGCCAACCGACCCCCCACCCCCCACCCCCCCGCTCAATAGCACACTCCAGCTCTTAAAGAGACACACACGCCGCACAGAGACAGGCTTCTCTCGTCCTCCCACACCTGTAGCTTTTTAACATTGACTCACCCTTTGTCTTGCTTTCAGTCAGCAGACAGGGTAACCTTAATGGAGCAGCTCAATAGCGAGCAAGTTTGATTAGGAGATTGATGCCGCTTTCATGTCTGTATTGTAAATGTGAAGCTACAGCTGGCAGCTGGTTAGCTTAGCTTGGCATAAAGTGTTAACTAGTGAGCTTTAGAAGTGCGGGTAAACATATTTTTTAACCATCTGGACAGAGCCAGGGTGTCTGTTTCAAGTCTTTATGCTAAGCTAAGCTGATCAACTCCTGGCTCTAGCTGCATATTTAGCATACAAACGTGAGAGTGGTGTCAATCATGTCATCTAACTGTTGGCCAGAAAGCGTAGTGTATTTCCTAAAATGTTGAATTATTCCTTTGTGTAAGTGTAATTAAGTTTTTGTTTTTGTTGGTAAAATACATGCATAGTCTGTTGTACTATCAATTTCTTCTGGTCACAGTCTATATTGGACAACAATTCTTTACCCTTTTCAAAGAGAATCAAGTAATTCTGCCCTTGAGACCAAACTATTTCTGTGAAAAATCTGTGGCATTGCCTTGTACTCCCCGCCCCTCAAGTACAAGGCAACATCACATTCCCGTCAATCTGGGCGACACCCAAATATCAAAACATGTAAACACAGGAATAAACTCTCAGTGTCGAGAGTAAGCAAAGAGTAGTAGTAGCGTACAGATTTGAATTAAAGGTTTGTTCAGACAGAACATCAAAAAGAATTTTCGCCCAGCAATATTGATGAGGATTACGAATTAGTGCAGACTGTGTTTATTCCATAGACTGTATGTAAAGATGGACGACATGACAGCTCCCTGAAAGTGAAGCCAAAACATCTCGATCGCCCCCTGGTCGCTGGCTGCAGTGTGGGTCATAAACCCCGCCCCCTCCATGTTAGCGGATGGGACGTGGGCCCAGCTAAAAAATCAAAGTACACATCAAATAATTTTTTCCCAAAGATGGTTTCTGTCATTTTAGGTAGTTCTTATCACGCTGATGTTTGTTGAAGTGTTAGTACGTTTGGTTTTAATTAGTTAGTTGATGCCATAAAAAAACAGGGTGAAACGTCGTGGTTGACAGCTGAGATTGACGATGGTGTTCTTGGGGTGTGTGTGGTTGGGTCGCGCGGGTATATGGGCGAGACCTCACACCACTGACTCCAAATGACGTCGCCGGCACAAGATGGCAGTGGCCGTGTCCGGGATATTTTGTCTTCATTTTCGTACAGTTGGTGAAGGTGGAGACGCGTCGGCCATCTTTATATACAGTCTATGGTTTATTCACCCCAAACAGCCAATATACCAACTGTACAGATGTTAGCTGTAAATTTGCTTGCACAGTACGTACTGACAGTATGTATAATATATACCTGTGTGTGTGTGTGTGTGTGTGTGTGTTCAGCTCAGCCTCTTTCAGTTCGTTGTGATATTGTCCTCCAGTCTCTCTCCTTCCTCTCGTCTCTGCACATTTATTATGTAGCGCTAGATTTGCAAAGCTCTAGGTAAAGCGCAAACTCTTTGCTCAAGTTGAAACAGTTAGAGCTTGCATCATCATGTATTTGTGTCACCCCAGGCGAATTTGCATCTCATCGCGCATCATTGCGTCTTTAGCAAGCACGCTAATATTTCCGAGGTCCATTGACTTTGTTTGCAAACGCATCCTTTCTAAAGTTCCCCTGGCTTTCTGTTTGACATACCTTAAGTGTTTGGGGCAAATCTACATCTTCTCTACCACTCGGATACGTCCCCTATCTTGGAGTCTGCTGAATCTACAATAACGTTACCTGGCATTTAAGTACAACTCTAAAGAAAATTGTAAGCAATGGACCTCTTGGCCTGAGAGGCGGAGGACAGACGCCAACTCACTGTCACTGCTTTCCATGTAAGATAAAAAAGACTAAGATAAAAAAAAGACCTAAAAAACGTAGCTGAAACATGTCCTGTGTAGACAGAGGGTATGTAGCCATGCAGATAGCTTTGGTTTGATGTGCCAAGTTTTTTTATGCTTAAAGCATTGAAGAATTACATTTAAACATTTCTGCAGTGACATCAAGTAGTGTTAGACTGCATAATCCACATTGCTCATTGTGTTTGTAGGAACAAAGTAGTTCCACTTAAAGAAACCAGGGCATTGTTTATGGAAAAACACTTTTCCAGCTGCTAATTCCAGATGACAATTCCGTACAGTTTGCGTGATTAATCCCTGTACCTAAAAAGCTTTCTATCACCAGATATTATTTTATTTATTTTATTTTGCACAGTAATTAAGTCTGAGATTGATTGAAATCATCTAGGATCATACAGGAGTCAGTTCCCCTAAAGATATTTAATGTTACAGTTATTGACTAGTGCAGTGCCCATTCGGAACACGTGCCCGTTCAGAGCAGGCCAGTTGCTGGGCCCCCAGAAGTGCTGCTTGCATCCCATCAACTTCAAACTCGACACTGCACTCCCTTGGGTCCTCAGCGATACACCTAGTGTGATCGGATGAAGGTCGTCCAGAAAATCGAAGGACAGACATACATACATACATAGAGACACACAGACAGAGATTCCTTCCTTTATAGTTAGATTAGATTGTGTATGGCATCACGGGGCATCACGTGACCTGCAGTACCAACTGTGGCCACTACGCCAAAATCGCCTTAGCAGGGATTCAGACCAAAAACAGTCTTGCGTTAAAACAGTGCAGGGGGCTGCGTTGGTGGGTGCGTGTTGTTTAAGATAATGGAGAGACAAAGACATACAATCTAGTTATCATGGTAGCAACTATGTACTCTACTCGCGGGGGGGTGTGACAGCTTCCCTTTGCTGCACCGAACGTCTCCTCGTGTGCACATACATGCAGTCTGCTGTAGTCACGTAGGGGTATACACACAGAGCAACTTTTGTGTGTTAGAAATTTTGATGCATGCGCACGTTGACCTGGTTTGATAGCAAGTGAGGTCAAAGGTCAGTTCACATCGGTTCAAGGCAATGTCACAAAAGAGGATATTAGATTTCTTTTCCCTCCCTCTGAACCAGGCAAGCGCCCGAGAGAGGGAGAGACACAAATGGCAGCTGACAAGTTGACACCTGCACCTCCCTGATCTGTGCCAGGGGGCAACAGGGGCAGCAGCTAGCCCCACTCCGTTGTGCTACTACTCTTCTTCTTCTTCTTCTTCCCTTCAAAAGGGCTCATCAATAGCTCAGCCTAATCAGCGCTACTGTGTTAGACAGCACTGTCCAGGGTGGGGCACCACAAAAGAAGTGACAAAGGTGCGAGGGGTGGCCTTGTCTATGTGCGATATCTACAGCACCCCCTCCTGTTGGTCGGGGCTTGGGTCAAACATGTTGCACTTCCTCTCAGTGATGTCACGCTGCTCTATGCCACTTGTTACACAACACAGCAGCAAGGTTGGGGAAAACACTTTAAATGCAGGAGTGCAGGTGGCCCATGAGGCGGCAGGTATGACATGTTTGACTATCAGCTGATAATCAAACAGCAGCGGGCGGTGGAGATGCTGTGATAAACTTTAGTTTCATCTTTTCGTAAGTTCTAAATGTTGGCAGAGACAGTGGTACATGTTTCATTTGGATCTCAGTGTGGGCAGAAAGGAAACACCAAAAAATGATTATCGACTCCCCTTTGAAAGTCTCACCCCTCCTGCTTCTCCCCGACTGTCCTCTCATCCTTCCTCTCTTACACTTCCTCCCATGTCCTCTCTTCCTGTTCAGCTCCTCCCTGCAGCTGTCCTGTTGCTGTTGTTGTCCTTGTCCTTCTGTCTGCCAGTGTCTGGGAGAGCTAAGCCAATTCCAGCCCAGATTACAGTAATAAAATCACTGTGAGGCTGGGGATTAAGGTTTAGGCCTCTAAACACACTGGTCGTACAGGGTGGGGGGGGGGGGGGGGCGAGCAGGTGCCTGAGAGGGCAGGCAGGAGGAGGCGCATTTAGAGTGATTTCCTGATCACAACAAAGGGATTAGGATTTAGAGAAGTTAGTAACACAAGTGTCTGCGCTCACAAATCCATGACTTCATCTGAACAGAGTCGACCGGAGTCAACTAAGAAGGCGCTGACACAGTCATGAATAATGGTTACTGGGTCATTGTGTTACATATTGTAAAAAGCAGAGCATGAGTAAAATTACATATATGTATGAGGGGCCGTGTAGGTCACACACAAAAGTAAAATTTGTCCCAAAAACAATATGTATGTAATGTAATGTGTATGCATTTGTGGCAGCTATTTCAGTCATTTCAGTGTAGTTATGTTTCCATTAGATCAGTGAATCAGAATACATTCAAGCGGATGTAACTTGATTACATAACTAATCTAGCAGCAGTAACTTTAGTAGCATTTAATTGCTGCACCAACAATCCGACAAGCACTCATCTACAGTAGAAAAATGAAAGGTACATTTGTTTTTTGTTTTTAAAACTGATTTGTTTTGTCTGCTTTGGGAAAATGGAAACAAGCTGTAAACACATCACTGACATATTATCTCACCCTTTAAGTCAATATGACAAAACCTCATAATCCATACGAAAAGGTGCATATGGCAAAAACATCTCATTTACACATTCCCCAAACACGGCGCAACATTATCATTCATTTGGAGCCGTGTTTCTGGCCCCCTATGAGTTTAAGTCCAACATTGACTCTCCACCAACTCCAGAGGGAAATATCAGGCTCTTTAGCTGCTAAATGTTCCACTGTGTTCACCAGCCAGTCGCTAGTCTTAGTCAGCCGTTGGGATTTTTTTTCTGATGAAGAAGCTGTCTGTTGCGTTTCATCCGGAAAGAATGCCGATGAGATTGGTGAGCGCGAACCAAAACAGTAAAGTTGTGGGCCGTAAAAAAGTAAAAAAAGACGCAGAAACGCTCGTTGTGGAGTTGAGGACGACTGCAGAGTCAAGTGATAATTCTCTGTGGGTTCAAGCAACACCTTTCACGTTACATGTAGTCATTTGATCTTTGATTTAATTTCTGCTCTTGTGATCAAAGAATATATGTATGTAATGTAGGTAAGATTCCCACTAGTTTGTGTGTGTGTGTGTGTGTGTGTGTGTGCACTTTCAGTAATATATGTGGTTTCAATGAAATGTGTGAGAAAATGAACCGTGTGAATGATGGCTTACATGGCTCCTCATAACCTCAAAAGTGAAGTAAAATGTGTAAAAATGTGCAGCCGCTGCTCAGTCTCAGTTAAAACGCTTCTCTGTCAGGCAGCCTTCTCCAGCGGCTCACTGTGTTTGCTCGCCATCTGGGTCGGTCTGCACAGTGTGTGACATCTCCACAATGAGGGCGCTCCTCTGGGTGGTCAATAGTTACGTATAGTCAAGTGTGCCTTGGAATTGTGTACCTCAGGATCAACAAGACCACCAACCAGACTTTGTGTAAAATGAATAAAAGATCTGCTTTCAGGTCTAAATGACATTTCCTCTGGTTTCCTTCCAATGTCAAAAGGGAACTCTATGTTGGGTCACTAGTTTTGGGCACTTTGACAGCCAAAAGTGATTCAGTCCTCCTAAATATAGAGATTTTATCAATACCAAGTCTGACAATTTATTCTTGCAATATAATGTACACCAAGAGAGCTAGAAATATCCTCCTGCCTCGAAGTGACGTACCCCTATTCTACAAGTTTCTCTCTCTCTCACACACACACACACACACACTCACGACAGACGTATCTCTGACGATTACACGCTACGTGCCCCCACGTCAGCAGTGCACCCAAAAAAAAAAAAAAAAAATCTCTTTAGTTATTTATAAAATCTTTTTTTGTCCCGGAGTTAAAATTAAAAAAAGAAAAAAAGAAAAGGGGGTCGCAGGAAAGAGGGAGGAGAGGGGCTGTGAAGGAGGGAGAAGTGAACGAGAGGAAGGCAGCCTCATTCTCATCCATCTCTCCTTCTCCTCTATTATTCATCAGCCTCCTCTCATCCCTCGTTCAGCATGCTGATGGAGGATAAAATAGGTCAGAGGGATAGGCTGGTGCTCGCACGGTGACTGATGTCTTCCCTCACACATCGTCCCCCTCCTCCTCCCCTTCTCCCCCTTCTTCCCTGCTGGTGCCGCCGCCGTCTCGTCGTCCCATCTTGCTCTCTCTACCTTCTCCTCTCTCCGACACTGCTTCCCCTGCTCCCCCCCCCCCCCCACGCCCCTCTCATCTTTTGATGATTCCTGAACGCTGTCACTCCTCCGCTCAGCTCCCCTTCCCCTCTCTTTCTCTCTTCCCATTCTCCCTCTTGCTCGTCGTAGAGGAGTAAAACTCAAAGTACATGTGTTGCTGCCAGCTATCTGCAGGGGGCACACCAAACCATCGTATCCATGAGGCAGTCATCCTGGTATGAAGAAGAGAAGGGCCGGGTAAGCAGAAGAGGTGGGGACGGAAGCGACTTAGCGTGAAAGATGAAGAAGATAACCGGTGTAAAGCAGGAAAGTTAAATCAGCTATACTCCTTGGAGTGCTTTCCTCTACTTTCTGCTCAAACCTCCAATAAAACCCGTGGTTGTTATTAAAGGTACAGTCTGCCATTTTCAGGTGGGACTTTATTAGCAGGGTAGGGATTTTGCTTGCATATCCCTGCAATATTTGCAAGTTGCAACAGCAGTCTAGGCGCTGTTACCACTGTTCTCCACCTGTGTGATTGACTGCGCTGACAAAGATGTCCACCAGATGGGGACATCTCCCCTCTAGAAATATGGATTTTTTGTGTTAAGTGTTTGTTGTATATCAGATTTAAAAGAGAACATTTGCAGAGCAAACACATTGTGGTTTAATCATTCCTTGACTTGATGTTCATTGTAAACTGTGAAACAGTTTTCTCTTGCAGCAGGAAACAACTCCTTCTGGATGCATGGGTGCATAAACAAAAGATAACGTGTTTTATCTCCAATGGGCCTTAGAGCGGCACTAATTCATATTATCATACTAACAATGCATCAAATGACTGTGTGTAATGTGAAAGGAGTTACTCGTTGGTTTGGTTTCAGGGTCCACAACTTTACTGTTTTGGTTCACCACTTTTATCAACTTCATTTCCAGCTGATTTCACTAAAAAAAAGAAGCTCTGCTAAGCCCACTGTACACGGAGCCACTACCTGGTGAAAATAGTGGAGCATTTCACAGCTAAATATTTTTTCTCAGGAGTTGTTGGAGACTACGACAGCGCTAAAAGGAATAGAAGAATATTGGACTTCAATTGGATGCTAATGTCTTGTTTTGGAAAAAAAAATTTTAATGCAGATTTAAGCGTAGACAAGTTGTAGCTCTGGTACTTCGGGTCTGTGCAGCAACACAGGCTCTCTGTACCTCTGAAGAAATCTGAGACGCTTGCATGTAAAACTCCCGCTGTGAGATCACTGATTGGATTGTGACCAGAACTATTTCAAAGATTCAAGCGGTGGTCGAGCAGCAGTTTTCCCAGCGCGCTTCACTTTACAACAGTAAAGGAGGAGAAGAATTTAGCATATGTGTAAACAAGGAACCACGTTATGGAGAAGCTGTACAACATCGCATTTGCCAGTCGTCACGAAACCAAAACTACATGCAATTTAATTTCAATGCTCACCTTCTCCTTTCAGCACTAATTTCTCCTTTGCTTTACAACACTGGTCTCATGTTTGACAGCAGCAACATAGCTTAAAAGATGTTAACGCTATTTATTATCTAGCAAAGTCACAGAATAGAGTTGTTTCAGTGAAAAAGAGTGAAAACCGTTCTCTAATCACAAATGGAAAATAGTCCATGTATTCATTTCTGCTGTAAATTGAACAAAAATTCAACTTGCATTGCTGAATTATTTGCAGTACAGTTCAAATGACATGTTTTGTAAAAGATAATTACAAACAAATACTTCTCTCACACACACACACAACACACACACACACACACACACACACACGGTCACCAGTCACTCAGACAGTTTGGCACATCCCACTACTGGTCTTCATAGAAGACTTTAGCCATGGAGAGGGCGACCTTGGCGACCTTTTTGTCCTTGGCGTCGGAGCCCATGTTGGCGCGTGCCAGTGCTATCCAGTACTGCTCCGTGCGGATCTGGTAATCTGTCACCGTCTCTCCCTCCTGCGCGGCGGGGTGCTCGTCTTCATCTGGAAACACACATCACGGTCACGTTTACTGAGAACAGCCTCTAGCTGATTTCCTGCCAAATCAAACATCACCTTGAAGGACGGAGCCTATCTGCTCCTCAATACCCAACCAGCATATTTCATAGATTCAGGTGAGCAGGAGGGGCAATGGTCAGGGGGAGTCCAACCTTTTGTTAAAGGGAACACTCAACTTATAATGGCTCTGGAGGAGCTTAGTCAAATCTGAGAAAATAACCCATTACAGTTATCTCAGGCTGGGGCAGGGAGTCTACAGGTTTTTAACAGAAAGCCTACGTTACACACACTGGGCATGGAGGGAGAAAGATGCAATCAGTCGCATTACAGCAAATGCAAGAGCCGGCGCTTTTTGAGCTGAACCCACACTAGGGAGTAAAAATCCGGATTACAGCCCCACCGATACTCTTCTTTCGAAGCAGATACCAATGTCAATATTTGCTGATGGTGTTATATCAGACAATGTTTATTTTTGAACATAAACAAATAAAATATTCACCCGTACCGATACATTTGCAACAAGTTGATATCGGCCGATACATTCAATTGATATTTCAGATGTTTAGAAAAAGGGTTAGACTTAAATCTAGACCTTTAGCGCCTCGAGTCACCTACTGACGCCATAAGAGATTTCATATTATACATGTTTTCACGTGTTTGGAAGGTTGGTATACCTTATATATATATATATATAGAAATATATGTGTTTAATATCAAGCATATCCTGATGTTAAACAGATCCGAGATGCTCATTATAAATCACGCGAAAGGGTAAAGTGGAAAAGAAAGAGACAGATAAGTGCAAGACAGTGAAGAGGCACAATAATCCCTTGCCTTCCTCATCCTCGCTTTCCTCTTCAGACTCCTCCTCCTCCTCCTCCCCTTCTGCTCCTTTCGCCTCGTCCTCCTCCTCCTCCTCCTCCTCATCCTCTGACTCAGACTCTTCCAGCCACTCCTGGGTCTCTGTGGAGAAAGAATCATAAATCCAAATGAAATCTCACACCCTTCTCTCCCATCTTGTCGTCCTCCAACTGCTCTCCTGCGTCACAAGATATTCAAACAAGACAAGTCAGCATACTGGCTGCTGTGGGACTACCCGCTGAGCCGACGCTGAACACATTGATATCCTTTCTGTGTGTTACTACTCATGCTTTCCTAACATGTCGTCTTCACTCACTTGGGTCCATTTCAACCAGAACATCCCACTGGTCCATCTTGTGGAGGTCCAGGCAGTAGAAGTCGTTCAGGGTGAACTGGCGGTCGCCGACCTCGAACATCCCCCCGAATAGGAAGAGCTTGCCCTGACGCACCGTTGCCATGGCGCTGGACCTCGAGCAAGGCTCCACCAGGGGGGCCGAGGCTAAACGTGAGGGGATTAAAAAACACATGATTGTCCAACCTATCCCATATTATCTTAAATTAGTTTAGTGTGTGTTATCTTGCCATTGTCCTCCTCTTCCTCTTCCTCTTCCTCCTCCTCCTCCTCCTCCTCCTGAGCTCCAGGGATCACTTCCTTGATGGTCATCACCGTGCCGTCCTCGGTGACAATCTCCTTGATGACCTCAGTGGGTGCTTGAGGTGCCGCCGCCTCCTCCTCCTCCTCCCCCTCCTCCTTCTCTGCCCCCTCGCCCTCCGCTCCACCCTTCTTCCCCCTCCGTCGTTTCTTCTTCTCTGACTTGTTTCCCTGGACAGACAGAAGCAAAACGATAAACTATCGCAGACAGCGGCCCGAGCAGTTAAGCTCCACTTCATATTGTAATGCTTTGGTCACGTGCCAGAGGCTCTAGTCAGGACTTGAGGATTTAAAAGGACAAATGATGAAGGTAAACGATCAAACAGCAGTCAAACGTCCATAAAACAACGTGAGGCGTACATAACTCATTCAAAAGTCAATACTGACAGTCACCATTTAAAGATTCCTCAGAGCACGTGCCAACTTTAAAGACAAGCCTTTATAAAAGAATATGTGAATATGCATCATAATGTATTAGTAAGGGGCATGGATGCATGAAGTGCTATGTATTTTTGCTTTCATTCAAACACTCAAACAGGTTCATGGGCTTGTCGCGTACCCTGAGCAGGCCGGGGAACCAGCGGTTCTTCACGGTATCATATAGATAGAGGTCGTTGTAGAAGTCGCCCTCCAGTGACTCCTCCTCTTCCTCATCACAAACCCCACCAAACAGCACCGCCCGCCCCGCCGGGCCCACCGCCAGCGAAAAGCCCGAGCGAGGAGGGGGCTTGCTACCAGAGGGGTTCACCCTGGACCACGACCATTTCTCTGGAGGAAAGAGAAACAGCAAAGACAAATCACAAAAAAAAAAAATACCAACAAGGATAGAAACTGGGTAACTTCTCTTCTAATCTTTATCACCTGCACTGTCTTAAATGAAGAAGTCTTTTGTACCTTGGCCATCTTTGCCCTCTCGCTTCAGAAGAAACATGTCAGAGTGGATGGTCCCCTTCTCTACATCCTTCTTGACTCTCTAGATAAACACACACAATTATCAGCCAGACCACATCACAAAAAGTAGTATATTAGTAATATAGGAGAGGCACACTGGCACACGCACACTCACCACTTTAGAGTATCCCCCGTAGACTATGACGCCCGTGCCGTCGGGCGTGGAGGTCATCTGACAGGCGGAGCGTGGGCAGGGCGCGGAGCCTGACGGAGTGAGGCGTGACCAGGAGAAGGTATCCAGGGAGAACGAGTACACGTCATTGTAGTAGATAAAATCCCTGCGGGGGGGTGGGTAGATAGTTATGTTTCTGTCCACCTGACAAATGTAAATTCAATATCCGCTCTCCTTTTAGCTCTGGTTTTGGAGTCCACCAACTCCGCTCTTTAGCTGCTAAATGTTCCACTATGTTCACCAGCACGTTGCTAACTTTGTCTGTCTGCTGTTTGGTGCTGGGCAGGTAGAGTACAGGGGGTTTATCAGAGCTTTTCACTGAAAAGAAAATGCCTGCTGCTGCAAGCAAGGTTGATGAGAGGCCATAAAACCAAAGCATTGACGAAAGACACTTAAATGCTCTGTAGAGCTGAGAGGAAGTGCAGAGCGGGGTGATAATTCTTAGTGAGTTTGTCTCTACAAGTGACTCCTTTCATGGTGCACATCATTTGACCCATTCTTGGCATAAAAATATTGATTAGTGCAGTTTAAAATATATGTACAGTGTCTCAAGTAGCTGGAGAGGTCATGCTCTCCCACTAGGAGTCAGTAGCGTTACCTGCCCACTGTCCACTCCCTTACAGACATATTGTCCTTGTTCATTATTCAGTAAACTTCTGCCTACCTGGTGCTCTCGTGGAATCCTCCGAACACCAGCAGCTGTTTCTTGCTGAGGACCATCCGGTGGCCGCTGCGACCTGATGGACCCCCAGGCGCCCTGGAAAAACACAAAACTTGAAATCATTTCCGATCGCTGGTGTTTGTAAAATGATCATTATGAATACAAAATAAAAATCCACAGCAGTACGCACCTATGGGACCTGTTTTACTTAATCAAGCTTTATGAGGCTCTTTATTCATTTAATATAAAGTGGTATTTCTGGCCACTCTCAGATCCCTGTACTCACACATTAAATCACTGCCTTGCATCCATCATTACATCTATTTTTATGACCGTCCCCACATACTTGATGTTCTCCCAGGTGTGTGTAGCCAGGTGCAGCACCCACAGGTCCTTGTAGTGGTAGAACTGTTCACCGTTTGGGGAGGCAAACTCTCCCCCAAACACCCAGAGCTGACCCCCACCCTGGGGAACTACCACCGCCTGAAGGGAGGAGAGGAGGGAGGAGTGAGGCAGAATGGAGGAAGACAGGAGGGGAGGGAGGGGGCTGCATGTACAGAGAGAGATAAGGAGGTTTGATGTCCTCAGATTTAATTGGTTTTCTTGCAACAGGCCGTCAGCCGTGATGACTTTGCTGATAAGTCTAAGAAGAAGTTCCCCCTGATTGGCGCTACAGCAGTCTGCCCCCTAATGGCTTAAATGAAGAATCACACAATTGATCGATAACTTCCAAGCAAAATTATATTCCAGTGTAGCAAATGTTTCATTACCAAGGTCTATCAAATATAGCTGTAAACGTATTATGAACACCTGGCATTTGATTAATGCTAATCAGCTGATCTTTGCTTACTTGGAAGCGGTGCAACGTCACTAAAAGTGTTGCCGAGAACCGAATACTCTCATGGAAAGCTGAGAACTTCCACGGGCAGAGGGACAAATAGCGAAGAATGAGGTGTGTGATGGTGACTGTGATTGTCAAAGGCGGTGAAAGGATCCTGTTTGTGGGCAGTACCTGGTGAGAGCAGCGTGGGGGTGGAGGGTTGGGGATCTCTGATTTAACCCAGCTGTTCTTCTTGATGCTGTAGAAAAACAGATCGTTGTACAGGTACGTCTGCAGAAAAAGGCAGCAACACGTTTTTAAATCAGGAATTCGTTTAGTGGAATTTCTGCTGCGACATATTGACAAAACTGTGTGTGTGTGGGTATTGTTTACTACCTTCTTTCCATTGAAGAATTCTCCTCCAAACAGGATGAGTTCATCTTTCTCAGGATGGGCAGAAAGAGACGCACTCAATCTGAAACACATGAGAAGACATCAGAGACACGTACATGACTGACAGGCGTGATTCAATGGTTCATGTCACAACTCTGAAACGTCTTCTTAGCCACGCTAGCAGCATGGCTCTAGGGATGGCAATGTTGGGTCCGTCGGACTGAAATATCTCAACAACTGTTTGATGGATTGTCATGAAATTTGGTACAAACGTTCATGCCCCCCTCAGGGTGATTTGTAATCTTTCTGTGTTCCCCTGAACTTTCATCTAGCACCACCATCGGGTCAAAATTTGGTTTATGACCAAATACCCGCAAAACTAATGACGTTCCTGTCGACCTCAGTTGTACCTTGTGTTTAGTGCTAATTAGTAAATGTTAGCATGCCAACATGTTAAAACCTACTGATGCCGATACCTGATACATGCTATCAGCATTTTAGCATAACACCACCAATAACAATAACACCAACCTTGTAAATTCATTTGGAAGCTAAACTAGTTTGGGGTGTGTGGAAACCTCATGATACTCATCTACGACCGTATGGTGGAGTCAGTCATTACATTTTCTGTTATTTCTTGGTTTGACAGTCCCTCGACAGGTGGCGAGAACAGGATCCATCACATAGTTAAGAATTTGAGCTTCTCCCGTCTGGCTGGAGATTCAGATTTTCCAGGTTTAACAGGGCAAGAAATCACTTTGTCTCTCATGTCATTAAACATGTTAAATGCTCCAGATGAGTCAGCGGATGATCTCGCACATAAAAAGTGTTGGCTGGCAATGGTGACGTTGTTTTAACCGTCCTGGATGTTGATGTACATTGTTTTAAGTGAGCTAGTGATGCATTTGTTTGATGTATTTCATTATGTCCTATGGTCAAGCCTGTGTGTGTGTGTGTGTGTGTGTGTGTGTGTGTCACTTGGCTTCAAGACAAATTTCCCAATGTGGACAATGAGGCTGAAGTTGAAGAAAGAGATGCGGTCTTTCACCTTGCTGACGGAGGTGGACATGTTGTCTCTACCACTTGGGTCTTCTTTGCATCCAGATTCTGAAACTCAGCAATCATTGCCTCCAAATCGTCCTGGAGACAGAGAAGGAAGGGAGGAAGGATTAAAGGTAGAACAAAACCAGGAGGATGTTAATGGAGTTCAAAAATAAGCTAACGTTGGGGGGTCTTAGTAATATTACAGTTGTGTTACCTTGCACTGATTTAGTTAGCACTGTGCAGTGAGCATACCAATAGCTAGCTAAAATAATGTTTAACTAACATATTAACAGTCACTTGTACACAGCGACAAAGCTGACGTTAAGTCCTCTTTGTGTCACATGAAAAGTACAAACATGAACATATAAAGTTAGCGTTAATCATTTAGTCCAGTTTGTGAGTGGTACCTCCTCTCGTTTGGACCTCTTTGAAACCTTTTTCTCCATTTTGGCAGCAGTCTTCTCCGCTCCCTTCACCTTCTTTTCTTTCTTGCCCTTTTTGCCCATGGCTGCCGCTGTGACTGCACCGACAGATATCGTTAAATTCCCGGGAGTTTTATCAGTTAACGTAAAGTAACTGAACTCACATGGACATCCAAACAAACTCGCATGGCGAATGTCGACGCTTTTCCTCTGACAAGTGAGATTTACTTCCGGCAACAAACAGGACGTTGGCGCAGTGTGGGACTGTAACAGCGCCCTCTGGCGTGTCGGAGGACATATAGAAGTCCAGGCTTTGCCACTGAGCTCTAAACTTTGACTTTCTAAACCACAGACTGCACATGAATGCATTTTTATATAGAGTCCATGTTCTAAACATACCAAGTTCATTATCCTGTTATCTCAGACACACACATAGCTACATTCATGGTTAAATATGATTTATCCTGAATAAAGATCAGCCAACAAACCCAGGGCAAAGGCAAAACATTTTAAGATTTGTCTTAAGTGGCGGGGGAAAGTAAACATTTTACTCTTAATAATATTCCCTTGATGTAATGTGTGTTTCACACATTACTTATTACTCATTACTTGTGTTTCACACATTACTTAATATATACACACATATTTTTACATATTCTATGTATGTACATGTATGTATGTAGGGGCAGATTAATGCATTAGGGGTCCCCGAGAGAAAAAAAGAGCCACTGGTCCCTATTGTTTAAGGTTATGTACCATGTAAGCATAATGTCAACGGGAATATCGAAACTAGATTTTGACATATGGCCGCTGTATAAAACAGGGTCTCAAGATTGGATAAAAAAAAAGCAGAAGCAGCCTTAAGATCCTTATCATTTTAGTTTTTCACATTACCAAACACATTTGTGATGAATGAAGTTGCAAAGTAATTAATTGCCACACAGACACAGCCCCAAGTTTTGGGGGTCCGCTGAGGGTCTGGGGCCCCGGGGCGGTGGTTTGCTTTGGCCAGTTATACCATGTAAAGCAAAACCATGGGTCATAAACTCGCTTGCTGATGATGATGATGATGATGATGATTAGTACTGAGTGGTGCTGTGGGTGTCAACACACTCCATGTTCCCATGTGCATCATCTGTTTGTGTGTCTGAATACACGTGTCCATTTATCTTCGCTGTGTGTGGAATGTCACAGAGAGAAACGACAGGTACTAATGAGCACTGAAGTGTCTTGACACCCTGATATCACTAATATCCCTCTCGACAGGCCCTGCGTGAGACTCAGCAAATGGAGTCCCGCTTAAGGACACTTGGACGGCAGTACACATTATCATCAGAAGGGGGCAGCTGTGTCTTTCTTTGGACCCAAGTCATTTAAAACCTTTACAGGCGACTTGAAGCGCGGCACTGCAGCAGCGTGACACCTGGAGGGCGTGTTGCGTTCATCTCCTCTGATAATTAGAGTTTGAGAAATATTTTAGTGCCTGACACCCGAAGAGATAAAATGTCCTAAAGCGACACCTTGATATTGAGTAATGATGTCTGCTTTGTGAAGGGAGGCTAATTTTAGATATTAATATATATAACAAAGCCCACTGCAGAATTAAATATGGCAGTCAAATGATTGATATATATATATATATATTTCTTTGACAATATCAGTGTATGCAGATAATGATCCTTTGAATGGATCGGCCCTCTCTGGTGAAACGGAAGTCTCATCTCACCCCTCTTATCTCCATCACTTGTAATTATTTCACGTCTGTTCCCTGTGATTAAAAATGGAGGACGCAATGTTTAGAGCTGACCTACGCGTTCATCAAGGCTCCTGCCGCGGCTATCAGCCCTTTCCAGCCATCTGTCAGCATATTGTTATATTCATTTTTCCTTCCCAGCATCTACAAACACCCACAGAAGCTCACACACACATCAGCTGACCACACACACACACACACACACACACACACAGCACATGACTGCGCTGCCCAACACCTCACTCCTGACTGCTAACCTTTTGGTGCTTTAGTGAGCCCCCCCCGTATGTGCAACTGGGTGTGTGTGTGTGTTTCCATGTGAGTAAGGCACGGGATGCAAGTGACTTCCTACTTCCGTTTCGAGGCGTGTTTGATGTGGTCCTCCCTGTGTCTGTCTACAGTAACAGAGAGCGAGAGCAGTCTGTCCAGAGGGACATGTTAGCGGAGAGCCCGAGAGACTACACCCTCGTCTCCTCCACCTCAGGGCAGTCACACTTTTCATCACAAGTTCTCCACTTGTGCTGCCACACATCCTGTCAAGATGACCTGCAGATTCACATTATATCCATGTCCCAAAAAAAAGAAACACACCCTCAATGCTGGGGGCCGGACCCCACTGACACATTTCATTAGAGTCATGCGGGGACCCGTAAGACAGGGGCCCATAGACGCGGACCTTCTGAAGTATGCAGAATGTAGTTCCTCGCCCTTACAGGCGAAACACGTGGCATCACACGCCCTTGGGATATAAGATATACTGGTGTGATCAGACAGATAAGCAGACGGGGCGACACCCGGAGAGTATCCCTCCGCCAGGCCTCCGATGGCGATGAAAGCGCCCTGCTTGAAGCGACCGGTTGTCCCACATGCAGGTGTTGCTTTTTTTGGTAGCGGGGCACTAACCGCTCAGCGAAGCCGGCGTGTTATCATCATTTAAATGCAAGTGAATCAAATTCTCTGCCCACACCCTCAACATCGCCCCAGTGGTCGTCCGTGCGTCATCCCTGCGAGTTTATGCGGACTGAAAGTAGGCCGCGCAGGCTGTAACCACTGACGCGAGTGGCGTGAAGATTCCTTTGTGAGACATCACATCAACTAGTTGTCCCCAAATAAACAAATAAAAGTTGACTTGGCTTCGTTTGAGTTTCGTTTTTACTGGACTTGATTTTACTTTGAGTTTAATTGAGTTGACTTTTCTTTGCTTGGTTTGAATGTGTTATTTTACTTGACTCAAATTGACCTGGTTTGGGTTCGTTTGATTTTAGATGACTCGACTCGACTTGTGTTGACTTGGCTTCGCCTGTTTCAGCTTTTGTGAACATATTGATCTAGTTTGATTTGATCGGGCCTGTTTTGAGGTTATTCGATTTGATTAGACGTGGACTGTCTCTGTGTTGGTATGACGGGCCGACTGCACTCGGTCTGAAATCACTTGGCTTTGCTCGGCATGACCTCGTTTTACTTGACTGGATTCAAGTTAATTCAAGATCATTTAACTGGACTTGACAACACAGGTACTTTTCGAGCCCCGGTCAGTGAGCCAAAAGGGAACATGGACATCTTCTCTAAATAAATGTTGTCTACTGTGATGAAGACAGAAGAACAGATGGCTTGCCTTGCACCTGTGCCCCTCGGCGTGAATACACACACACACACACACACACACACACATACGAGTGCGTTGGTGACTCAGCGTCCTTGCGTCAATACTGTGCCGGCTGCCTGTTAGCCCGAACGTCTGCTCGTGACTGACGCTGGAGGGAGAGAATAAAGGACAGAGGCGATGAGATTAGCAGAGAGATGTTGACACCTGAAAAGATACCCAGGCTGTGATTCTGAGGGGTTTTTGAGATAGACGCTGTTGCTGCGTGCGCACGAACAAGAGAGCAGGAACACACACGACGCGGAAAGCTGGTATCATCCTGCTGCTGTTCAGAAACAAAGCAGCCGATCCTCATGCTCAAATGTACTTTCGCAAATTCAAGCACACCCACATACAGTATATGTATACAATATATATACAGTATACAATATTCATTTTCTGTTACCTGTTACCCTGAAATCAATATTATCCCAGATCTAATAAAATGTCATTTTATCCTGAGCCCCCAGTGTTTGTGTTTGTCTGTTTCCATCGCGCTCGATCAACATTTGGCGAAATAAGCTCACTTGCTTTCTTTTTCAACATGCTCGGAGTCATTCCAGGTGCACAAAATGAAAATAATTCCAGTAATGCAATGCAGAAGTACACATATTCACTATGCATGCTTGGTAAGGACAGCTACAGATATAGAAATACAACAGTGCTGGTCAACCCTGTCTTCTTGCGTTTGGCCACAAGTTGTCATCCACATCACAACCCATGTCCTCTCTTGTAATCCACCTGGGAAAGAATCTTTTTTGTGTGTGTGTGTGTGTGTGTGTTCATTGTGTCCAAGAGGGACATCTGATCATGTGGCTGGTGGTCATAAACCTTCCACCTCCGTGAGGAAAATAACTCCTCTGCCGGGGTTGGGGAATGGAGCGGAAGGCAGAAGGAAAAGCGTAAATGCAACAGTTTTGACAATAGTGTGTTAACATGCGCAACATTGAGTGTAAATACACAGAGTTCTGGTGGTGGTTGAGTGAAATTGAGAAGATGTGGCAACTGAATGCATTTTGTGTCAAAGAAATGAAAAGTGGTCCACAGTTTCGTCCACAGTGACTTCTTCTGTGCTGACTGTGTGAAGAGTTTTGAAAAAGTCAGTGCAGTTTTGACAAATGAGCGTTAGGCCACAAACAGCAGCAAGGCAAATACAAACACAATGCAGAGGTGTGTGTGTGTGTGTGTGTGTGTGTGTGTGTGTGTGTGTGTTTCATGTCTTCTTCCTCTGCGCTCCTTTAAACCTCACAAACAATAGAGGAAGACAAACACAAGTGACTGTTTGATCCCAGTGCACCACCCAGTGTGTGTGTGTGTGTGTGTGTGTGAGCCTCCATGCACATGTGTGTCCAGCATGTCCCAGGGAGCATGTATGTGTGTGTGTGTGTTTATACGGGGAAGTGAAAATCGGAGCTGGCACCTGTCAGTGTTCTCTGTCGTGTGGATATAGACTGTTTGTTGTGCTGCAGCCGCCGCTCTGCCCGGTTTCCTCTCCCACAGCTTTTATCAGCAGCCGCAGAGTGTGGGAAAGAGAGGAAATAGTAGAAGGAAGACGTCATTTTGTCTATTTTGTGTAGCTGTCAGAACTCCTCCGTGGAGAGGTTGTGTGCGTTGGACACAAAGAAGCAAAGTGCCGTCCTTCAGCACAATTTTGACATACTTTACTTGAGTAATTCCATTTCATTCCACTTTGCACTGCAAATGTTTCCACTCCGCCGCCTTTATCTGACAGCTTTAGCTACTATTTGCTTTTGTAGTTTCAATGAGCCCCACCGTTACCAGTTGCAACATTAAAGTCATGCTTACACATGAATTCATCCACATTTTGCCGCTGCTTTTACTTATGCAAAAGATCTGACTGTCAGCCTGACCCTGACGTGAACCTCAGGGCTTATCTGAGTTCAGTTGATGCATGAACTGTGTCTGTTCTCTGGGACATCCAGTCCGTATGAACACTCCTTTCTTGTTTCACAATGCACTATTACTTGTTACCTTCGTGTGGTTAATGTTACAGCCCATAAACCTCCTATTAGATTCAAAATGGTGCAATGTCACCCTACGTTTGCTTCTTTAGCTGACCCCTAAGAAAATAGGTAGCTGAATCAATGCCGCTGTAGTTCAGTTTCAGTCCTTTATTTTTTTTTTTTTATGCTTCTTTGATATTAAATAACAATGTGAAACTTTGGATGAGGTTTTGGGTTCATCAGTATATTAACTGGTCCTCAAGATACATATTTGACTTCTGGATATGGCATGTCGCTCAGGCACACTGCGTTTTTGTTGTTTTATTGCATTACATTTGTGGCATAAGTTAGCATAAAAATACGTTTCTCTCTTGTGTGGGTCCTGCCGGCATCAACGTTGTGGGTTAAAGTAGAACCCCGTGGTAACATGATTAGCATATTTGGTTTACTGCCCACGTGGTTGATGAGAGCGACTCGGAGAAAACGAGCTAAGTAATTTGATTCCGCGTTTACTTCACGTTCACTGATTCGTGTCGGTTAAAGAAGATGACACTTCTTACTATACCAACATGTTGATATTCCTGCTTCCAGAGCAGCTTTCGCTTTGTGGGAAATGTCTGCAGACCTGAGCGTCCACTCCGCGTGAAGTGAGGCCGGATAAACAGCCATGTGAGCCTGCTGGCCTCTGAGGAGTGACACAATGCGTCCACTCATTTCACACGGAGGTGCTTGACATTTACGGAGCCTGGTTTTCCTCTAAAGGCTTGCAGCTTGCGCGAGGGAGCGAGGCTTGTTCATTAATTTCGTTCTGAGACTCGAGGAGGCCTGTGTGCGGGTTTGTAATTTGGAAGTATACAGATGTGGGTCAGCAGACGTGGAGCATACGCTCGCCCTCATCTGACTCAAAGCTGGGTGGGTTGTAGAGGCGCAATCACTCCGCTCACCTTGAGGGAGAGATGATTCTTTATAGCACGAGTGACCCCCGCTGGCAGTTTTTTTTTTACGGTTTTGTGGTTTTGCGAGCACATGATGTACAAATGCAACAGAAGCTGTTTTGTCACTGCCCATCACCAAGCCCCCAGCAGCCTTTAGACATCGTGGTAAAGCTTCTTTTCTTCCCCGCACTCTTAACATGTCTGTGCTTTTCATAACATGGTGACGGGCTGCTTCACGCTGTATGATTGATTTTTCCCCCCTGTATGTCTGATGATTAATGAGCCATGTTTCACTAGGGCTGCTGAGCAAGTGTTTTATTTGTTCAAAAAGTCTTTTTAAGAAATGTGAACTGCGTGGAATATTTGTAAAGAACGCTCCGATATTCGGCAGGTCCGCATTTGCGTGCTAGCGCGTGACTCGTTAGCGCCGGTCAGTCTTTTGAGACGTGTCTGATGGGTTCACTGGACAACGTATACGCACATTTCATTACTGATGCATCGGCGTGATTGTTTGGATCACACTGATCTACACCTGATGTGTGCAAGGTTGAAGTGTTACACGTGCAGAGCATGTGTGTTATGACTCAGTAAGGATGTGAGCTGTCGGCAGGTCATTTGTTTGCGCAACTGCAGCTTGTTGGCTCACGCCCGCTTGCTTTCACTTCCCCATGAGTGATGACCACACCTTGAAGTTGTTATACGGAGATATGGGAGCGAGACAGCGAGTATGCAACAGAGCTGCCACTGTGCCCTCGCAAACAGTGTCCTGATGGTCTGTGCTAGTTTCCACTCGAAAGCAAGATGCTCTTGGTTTCCATCTGACGTGCCAAACTAACCAACCCAGGGCAACAGGTATCAGACCATCGTTTGAGATATTTTGTGAACCACTGGTTAAAGGTGATCACAGGATCATTTGCAATAGATGGCCACAGCTGGACAGGAAGGACGTCTTGGAAACGCCTGCAGCTTATTCAAGTTCCTCAAACGTGTTTTCTTTGATTTAGTCTTTCTAATTACTGGGTCTGGGGGAAGGAGAGGCATTCCTCTTTCATTGGGTCATTGTTCAGCAGATTTACAGACCTCTTTTCACCGATCAAAGGGGCAGGGCAGTAAAACAGCGGGCCCACGTCTAGAGATGCAGCTATGGTCCAACGTTCTCTCGTTATGTGTTAAAACAAAAAACTGAGGAATCCAAATGTTGATTTCCAAGTTTTCCTTCCTGTTAACTGTTAAGACTATATAACAAATATTGTCAGAATCAGAATCAGAAACTGTTTATTGCCAAGTAACATACATTACAAGGAATTTGCTGTGGTCTGAAGGTGCTAATGTTTTGATAACAAATAAGTAGAATATAAAAGCTAAAATAAGAATAAGAATAAAAATGAAAATAAGATAAGATAAATAACAACAGTGCAGTGACCAGAATAAAGTAAAGTGTCCAGATAAAGTGTCCAGTAGGGGGTGAGTGCGTTAATGTAACGCAGTGGGGACAGGGGTGATGTACGTTAATATAACGTATAGCTTGTGTTTGTGTTCTGGGGGGGGGTCAGTGAGAGTTTGTCAAAGATATAAGTCATAGATATAAGTCAAAGAATCCAATAATGGAAGTACATTTTCAAACTACGCAGCCCTATACCTACACAAACAAACACATACACATGTAGGTATTCCCCCAAGTCCCATGATCAGCTCTCACACATGCATCTCAAGAAAACCCTGCTGCTGCTGCTGCCTCTGTGTCCTGAGAAGTGACCCGGCAAGGACACTCGGGGTCAGCTTAGGCCTCTCTGTGAAATGTTGCAGCAACCTGCAGGGGCCCCCTCTACACTGCAATTTCCTAAAACGCTCCTTCAGAGTAACAGAGTTTGTGACTGTTGCGGGGGTTTGGAGTCCTCAGTAGGCTCTGCTGGAGTGTGGTACAGGGATTTAATGCTTGTTTGACAACATCAGACCTGGACACGGTTAAAGCGTTCGCAGGTGTACCGCTAAATGCTCCACTACGTTCACCAGCTGGTCGCTAACTTTGTTGCAGTTGGCGTACAGCTAGTTTTCAGAGGGCTTTTTTGGGGCTCTAAAACAGCTGCCTGCTTATGAGAGCCGTGAGAGTGAACCAAAACATTAAAGTTGCAGGTCGGAAAACCAAAACAATGAGCTGAAAGACTCCAATGCTCCGCAGAGTTGAGGGCAACTGCAAAAATGGCGGATAATTCTCCGTGGGTTTTCCACCACACCCTCTCACATTACACGCTGCCATTTGGTCCGTTGCTAATATAACAATTTTGAGTATAACAGCTTTAAGCAGCTTTAAGGACTTCTCATCATTTTGCCCCTCCAACTCCAACTGGCCACCTCCATCTGATGATCACATGATATAATATCCAGAACAGCTACTAAATGGACTTGTGGCGAGATGGCTAAACGGAAAGGATGGGTCCAACTATCTTGAGTTTAAAACATGGATCCCGAAGAGATGCCACTTTCGTTAAAACTATTAACCTTGTCCATAGCCCGTATCAGGCCTTGCTAGTCCACGTTGAAGTCGCTCCTTTGTGTTGTTCAGGGTTCAGCTGTCCTGTGCCCATACCTTAACTTTACCATGAAGCTGTAAACTGACCTCGGATCAGTCACCCACTTCCACCACAGGCTTCACCGAATGCTCTGAATACTTGAGAGGATTAGCTTGTTTGGCTCTATGAACATTCATCAGCGGTGTGTCATGTTTACCTCAGCAACCAACCCTAAAGAGTCCCACTTTAATCTTCAGTTTACTGCCAATACAGAGTCACGTGATTACTCGTATCATCGACAACAGAACCTCAATTAAACACAGTTTGGTTCTATTTAGGTCTGTCTTTATTTTCATTCTCCAGAATAAAAACAAGAAATACAAAGTCATACAAATATCAAGAGGAAAGAAAGACGGAAACAGCTCTGTTCTCGTGCTCTCATCACATTTCAAGTCTGGCTCAGTGTAGTCCACACAGAGGACTTTATTTTCTTTGTTAACTATCTGAAATTAAACTGAGGGTGTTCTTGGACCCGCCTCGTTAGACTTATTCAGCATTTCTTGTCCTCTTAGATAAAGAAAGACAAAAGTCGCCATTGCACAAGTCAAATGTTACTTTTATGGGTTTTTAAAATGGTCACATTGTACCACAAAAGAAAAGCATCTCTCCTCAGCAGAAACTTATTGTGCCACAAGGTCACAGGGAAAATGTCACTGTTACAGCGGCTACATCTGCACAGTACGAGCTCTGAGGACAAAGCGATTCAGAGGAGCTGGCATTCCACATCCACTCAGTGGGAACAGAAGTGGGATGCAGGAATTTCCGACTGCCTGCAACTCTTTGACGGATACTGGAGTACCGGAGCACTGAGGAGGAGTGTGAGAAGAGCATGTGAAGGCAGAGTAAGGCTCGAAGGAGAGCAGAGAAGCACTTAGCAGACATCCTGTGCTTCCTCTTCAAAAAGTGCTGTAGAGGCTACTGGGCTAGATGAGCGGCAGTTCATCACAGGTACAAAGGCAGTCAATGTTGTATACGTAGGCACCAAAGCACACTGCGGCTCACAGGATTGTATCGAGTGAAAACACTGCAAAAAGAGAAATTCAAGTTTTATTTTTGCCTCCATTGTTTCAAAATAATTCATAATTTTACTTAGAAAATTATAGATAATAAAATAATTTTAACCTAGAACTAAACAATAAAACTTTCATTACTCAAGCTTGAGGCAATATAAATATAAAATCTCAATATATCCATCAAAAGATACTATTCTGTAAGCAGGAGAAGTAAGGGAATGTTTTATTATAATTAGAAAAGATGTGAAAACTGGGTTTTACAAACACCTAGACCAAAATGTGAACTGTGTAATTTGGGGCGATGCTCAGCGGCGCAGCAAACAGCTTTGTGAGGACCAGAGAGCACCGAGAAAGGAGGCCTAAAGTACAACCACCGCTCGTTTATGAGCGTCTTGTTCCCACATCTAATGCAGCAGTCACTCTGGTGCTGTATGGGTGTGGTAATGTTACAACTGCCAGAGTCAAAAAAATAAAATAAAAAGACAAACAGTGACTGGCGGATAAGCGACAACATGAAACAGTTTCTCCAGAAGCCGGTCTGAGTACACAGCTGAGGGATGTTTGGCAGCAGTCCACTGTTGAAGGACTCAGATTGTGGCAAGGTGACTAACAAGTGACATTGTTGATCTAGTTAAAGTTTTAATACAGTGTTTTTGGGGGTTTTTTTTGTTTTGGCACAGCTTAAAGGGAAATTCTATTGAAAGCATAGTAAGCACAGTCTAGTGTTAACTTCCTCTTCCTGTGGTGCAGCTTTGGTACCATGTAAAAGTCCAGTCGTTCAGAGTGAAGTGGGTTCAAATTGCAGTTCATTAGGTAGCGTTTTTTTGTACACATGGCTATATTGTGCAGGGCGTGTCGGAGAGCAACGTGACAACACACAACACTGTCAAGATGTCCGTTATATTTGTATTTTCCCACTTATTTCAATCAAATTCATTGTAGACAACAGAGCGGTTATCGTCCTTTCATGTACACAGTGAGGCTGTGAAGTCAAGGATGAGTTCCTAAAACCTGCATTGACTATTCTGGCCACTTGGGGGCAGTGCAACGAGTTGTAAACAGAGCACTGACATAAAGTGTGATCAGCCTGTAAAGCTGTTAAGGCTAACATATTAGCCAACAAGTGCCTATTTAAACATTAGCATTCATTCGTTTCTGGCTACCTGACAAATATTCACTCTACTTCTAGTTCTGCGTTAGCTTTGCTCCTGAAGGACGTATAGCTAAATGCTCTGCTATGTTCACCAGCTAGTCGCTAGCTTTGTGTTTGCCGTCCGGTGCTGGTCTGGGAGTGTACAGCGGGTGTACCGGAGCTTTTTCACCGAAAACAAGGATGATGAGAGCCATGAGACTGAACCAAAACAATACGCTAATGGGTGCTAAAACGCTCTGTGGAGCTGAAGGTCGATGACTATTTTTGGGGGTTCCGCACTTCAAGTGACATCTTTCACATTACACCCTTATTCTATATGAAAATACTGATTAGAGCAACTTTAACCATCGCCACGTGGATATTTTTTGGTAGTTGCTCATGACCGTGATTATAGTTGGTATTTGGAGGCATTTGAAAAAATAAAACAAAAATAAGAAATAAAAGGAGAACAGATGAGACAAAAGCAAAACACAACAGAACACAGACTGGAAAAAAAACCTCAAGATTTATTTGTAAAGCACTTTCCACGAAATGCCCTGTAAACAAATTAGAGGGACTAATAACAATAGACAACAAAGTTTGCTAAAAATAAATAAATAAAACTTTCTACAGTCCTACTCGGATTAGTTTCCCATCGGTTTTGTGCGACGGCTGGAGTGTTAGAAAGGTTCTACCTCTAAAATCATACACATTAACCCCTCCTGCATCCACCGGCGCTGTCTCCATGGCAACAACTCCGCCGCCTCGACAGTGGTCGCACCTGTCTCTACGGAACTACTCTACTTTTGGTCCGTTGCCAGGAGGAGGGTCGACGTTAATAATACAGCACTAACTGTCGCTGTGTGTGGACAATAAAAAGAAAACATGAGGATGGAAAATTAAAACTAGCAGTTCATACTGTGATCTGAAAATGTGCTCCTTCTGTGCTTCGACCTCACCCACCCCCACCTACCTCCACCCACATTAAGGGCACCCAAACACACTAAAATAAAACAAAATGAGACAGAAAGTGTTGAACAGTGAAAGGTTACATGTGTCTGTTAGTCCAAAAGGAGACTGTCTGTGTCCAGGAAGATCGCGCGAGAAACTGACTGAACCACCAATGTGGGACCCCCCTACCCCTAAAAGGAGCATCAGGTTTCTCTGGTCACTCTGCTCTAACTTGACACTGTGTACAGTTACATGACTTTCCAACAGTCTACAGTCTGAAACAGTCTCTTAAACACTCTCCGTGTGATGATGTTTTAATGGCGCTCTGCGAGCCGGGCTCAGTACGCTGAGATATTGATCCCCAAAGAGAAAGTGAGACCGCTGACCCAAAAAAAAGAATCAACAGCAGGAAAACGCCACTTACTTTGAATGTCTCACCCACTTTGCAGTGATGGTCATAATACACAGTGACCACGTGCTGATTTATGGTAATTAAACTGCAATACCCAGGAATCCTGTGAGGTGACATCAGCAGATTGAACAACAGGATGCTCATGTTTCCCACCCTGTAATGCAGTAGGCATAAATGTGTAATGCAAGTAGGCTTTGAACCAAAACATGACTTGACAGAAAACTTGAACTTCTCCTCCTTTCTTGGAGGGATTTCATTGGCCAGACAAGTGCGTAAATATTAAGTGAGCTTAACTTGCCGACTATCCAGCCGCAGGTGTGCAATTCAGCTGACTGAAGACAGTAAAACGCGGCAGCAATCCTCCACGTGATGGGGCGAATTTGTCTTATTACTGTAAAAATGAGGGAACAGAAACGTCTGACACACGATCTTCCACGATCTTCATTCAGCTTCGCTCACTTCCCACAGCAGCATGGACAACTTCAAGACCGCGCTGGGTCACAAGAACAACAGGGAGCAGGGCTGAAACGCAACAGGCAGACGGACAGAGTGGTCATGGACAGACGTGCCACGCCTCCGACCGACGAGCAACACCAGACACCGCGAGACTTTTAACTAAAAGTGCTACAAAAAAAATAAAAAAAAACGACTTGTAATGACTGCAGGACCGGCGTTTTTCTTCTTCATCTTGACAAAACTAATCTCGCTTAGCCACAACTCTGACTTCTACTTGAAAGCAAGATTTGGTTCCAGGAGATTAAGAGTGGATGCTTGCAGGTTCAAAAAAGAAAAAAACAAAGCTCCTGGTTACAATAGTTTTAGACCAGACAGAGGTGTTTCCAGCTGTTTGCAGGTCGACACCACCATGGAGAGCTCCTGCCACAGCTGACAGTTACACCTTCATTTGCCACGTAAGGCGCAACTTGCTAAATACAGCAGTTTTCTGATGAGGGAGGATATTTTTTACACGAACGGACACAATTCATTGAAATGCATCGTAACAAAAAAAACAAAAACAACAGCCTACAAAGGATTAGTGACTAAAAATAGCCAATACTCAAACAACAACCCAAAAATGTCAGAACAGAAGAAACAACAGGAAAATTGTTGAAGACCGCTAAGACACAGTAGCCTCGAACACATGTATGTTTCTGACTTCAACAGGTCCTTATCAGTGCCCTGCAGACAGGGTGTGTGTGTGTGTGTGTGTGTGTGTGTGTGTGTGTGTGTGTGTGTAAGACAGAGAGAGAGAATGGGGTGAGAGACGACAGAGCTTCATCAGCTGCGATGTCAGAGCCAAGAGGTCACTGTTGGTGCACGCCGATAGGCCGCTGGCTGTAGTCAAAAGGGCGAGGCCTTTTAGGACGCCTGAGGCACCACCTCCATCACCTTCTGACAGAAGGCTGTGGTCGAGACTGCAAAACACACACACACACACACACACACACACACACACACAGAAGTGACGATTAACCACAATGTCAAGTGAGGAAACAGTTTGAGAAACTCTGACGTGAGGAGAGGCCGGCGTTGCACTCACAGATTCCATGCAGCAGCCACTTGGGTTTGCTCTTCCACCACACGCCGATCATGTAGACGGGAATGCCGGTAGCGATGATGCCGAAGCCGATCGCGCACTCTTTCGGAGTCTTCCAGAAGGAGACGATGATGAGGAAGAGGCAGGCCAGCACGAAGCTCACCGGCAGCAGGATGTTCACCTGCAGGGAGGAGATAAAACAATTTTTAACTGTGGTTCTTTAGTGGGACAACAGAGCTGGGGGCTGGGGGCTGGGGGCTGGGCAGGTTGGCGTACAGTGGGCTAAAAATGGTGCAATGAGAGTGAACCAAACCAAAACAAGGAGCTGAAAGGTGCTAAAACACTCCGCAGAGCTGAAGGGGACTGCAGAGCTGGTGATAATTCTTTCACATTATAGCATGTCATTTGATCCATTGTTATTATAATATTGATTATAGCCATCGCTAAGGTGTCCACCACTACCAGGTTACTGATGCACAGTATCCCTTAACCAAAGGGACGAATTAGTGAATCTAATTATGCGATTCTCCTGCAGCTCTGCACCAAATCTGTTGAACAGCAGGAATGTGACAGACAAAGAAAGGAGGAAGAAATAGAGTGGGAGAGTGAAAGAGAGAGATAGAGGTCAGCGGAGAGACAGTGCCACCACTGTCCCACCACTCGGACACACACACACACACACACACACACACACACAGTGCTGGGCCAATAGATCTATCTGCCTCTTTCACTTCACTGCCCTGACAGACTCCGCCTCTGACCAACACACAACGGTGTGCCAGCGGGCGGATGAGTGGAGTCAGGGCGGCCATCAGGCTCCAATAAGGGATACACACACACACACACACACACACACACACACACACACACACACACACACACACACACACACACACACAGAGACAAAGTATCACACGTGAAAGCTCACACACTCACATGCAAATAAAGACAATGGTCTTCTGTGTGTCGGGGAGTCCTGCAGCAACTGGGCTAGTCAGGAGGCATAGTGCTCTTCCTCTTGTACACACACACACACACACACACACACACACACACACACACACACACACACACACACACACACACACACACACACACACACACACACACACACACACTACTACCCAGCCGGCCACAACACCAGCTGACAAGCATCCAGCTTCTCTTCTGTCCTTTAATCTGCGATCACTCTCTATTCATCTGAGCTCCGCTGAATGAATCTTTGTTTGTCCCATGAGACAAAGAAGAAACATTTCCTGCTGCCAAAGCTAACTCGGGTGGGAGTCGACGGTGACAAAGACCAAGGGAGACTTTCATGTCCACTCGTCTCCCCACTGTCAGTGTGTGTCTGTCCACGCCCCCTCCCGCCTATCCGCGCTCCACTACTGCTTTCTTTCGTATGTTCTGACCGGCTGATTGCATCAAGTCTGGCTCACCTTGATCGGTCGCTCCAGCTCGGGCTTCTTATAACGGAGCCACATCATCCCAACGATCGCCATGGCGATGCAGAGCCAGTTGAAGAAGCTGAAGAAGTTTATGACGGAGAAGATGTCGTTGGAGAAGGCGTAGAGCAACGTCATCAAGCACTGGAGAGGGGTGAGAGAGGAGCCATCAGGGGTGCAGCGCGAGAGAACAGCACATCACCTTTCTGATTAAGCTGTGGCTGCACACATGCATCCCAACTATCGCTAGTCTAAGTCTAATTGTTGCTTTATGTCTGCACACATCCCACAGCAGCATCAGCTCATCCTCAGTGCAGTGGTGCCCTTTTGATTTAAAGAGAGTCATTCGATTAGTTTAATTCATAGCGTAAGATTAGGAAATAAAAGTACACACAGTGAATATGAGTGAGGGCAGCGGGGTCAGCAGGGTGGGGTGGATCATCGACAGCAGGCTGGGCAGGTGACCCTCCCGGGAACCCACGAAGAATAACCTGAGAGGGAAGGAAAGACAGGGATGATTCCAATTAATGCATTTTGTACCCATGACTAGATTCTGGGTGTTTATGCAGGTGGCCTTGAGCTCTGGTTAGATAGTCTACATGTACTTTAATGTTTCTGGGTACATTTTTCATTTGGTGTGTGTGTGTGTGTGTGTGTGTGTGTGTGTGTGTGTGTTACCTGGATGACGTGAACAGAGAGCCGTTGACCGATCCAAAGCAGGACAGACCAACAAACACCGGGATGATCCATGCCATGGGACCCAGGTGGAAGTTACCAAAATCCTACAGCACACACACACACACACACACACACACACAGTGTAGATGTGATAATGAGTCAAGTAAATTAGCAAAGTAGGTCCAGTCAGTAGTTCCTGGATGTTGTGATAAGACACCAGGGCTTCCTGCGTTTTCTCCGTCCCGCCATTAGCAGCACTGTTGGGACAGCTTGCCATTAGCCAGTGGCATAAATTTGTCTGTCGAAGTTCACCAAAGTTGAATTTCACACGTAATATTTGTGCGGATTTGCTTCGCCCCAAAACTCCACAGAAATGAACTGACCACCGCAGAGCTATGATTTAGGCAACTGATCAATGACGGCAGCTCAAAGTGCGCGCACTCACCACAGCCACGGCCTCCGAGCCGAGCATCTGCTCAGGGGAGAGGGTGGTGAAATAAGCCAGGTTGGTCAGCACGTACACTATGGTCACTATCGGCAGAGAGATGATGATGGCACGAGGAAGGTTTCTGGGGAAGGTGCACAGACATTTACAACTCAGATTACAACCGCGCACTATCAATCACTATCACTCCTCTGCAAGCACGTCTGTATTTTGTCATACACGCACAGGCGGCGCTCAGTAGTACTCACTTGTAGGGCTCGATCATCTCCTCGGTGACAAAATTCAAGTAGTTCCTGGAAGCGGCAGAGGCAACAATCGTGTTATGTAGCGAAACAGATAAGAGAAATAAAACTGTTCTGTATTCATCTACTAATGGAAAAGAATTTTCCCAGAAGCAACATTTACACAAAACAAATCTACTTTATTTTGGCACTGAGAGCTATGTTTTACAGTGAAAAGACAGGAAAGACATTAATCAATTGGACACTGGATATTGAACACACAGCGCACAGGTAAGGTCCATGTGAACTCACCAGCCACCGTAGGCGAACAGACCGCTGTAGAGCGCCAGGCCTATGCTGCCGAACTCGTATTTGGACCCCTCGAAGGAATTTTCTGGAAGAAGACCTTCTGTGCCGCCTGGAGAAGAAAAACAGGGAGAGAGAATTGGGTTAGGACAAAAAATAAAAAATAAAAAAAAGAGAAAAGGAAAGAAAAAAGCCCAAATCCGTCTGTCTGCATTATTGCTCTGCGGGCAAGTACCAGCCAGTCTGGAGAACCTGAAATATGGAACAATAAATGAAACAATGACCTAACACATGCCAAAAGGCCTCTGGAGAGAGGGGGGGGGGGGGGGGCTTAAGTCTGTCTCAGTATGCGGATCAGTGAAGAACCGCAGAATGTGATGGAGTTAAGACGGGCTGAGACGGCTCTGTGGACCGACCTGAGGCATGGACGGATCACACAACAAGACAAGTGGAACAGAAGAAGAGAGAGGCAGGCAGAGAACGGTGGGTGCTCTATTGCCTTGCTCAAGGGCAGGGCGGCAGAGGGATGGGAGTCTATTCCTATTTTACCCCATCAGCCATTGTGAGCCCCTCTTCCCTGCCTCAGCCTCTTCCCTGTGCCACATTCCTGACAGCGCTGCTCCCCACAACACGCACACACATTCTCAGACACAGCGGCGGTTGCTAAACCAACAGCCAGGGGCGGTGTTGGTACTGGGAGGGTTAGCCCTAAGCCACTGTGCAGCATGGGAAACGCCCGATTAGTGATGACTGTCTCGCGCTCTGCCCTCCTAACCAAAACAGACCGATGCGCAGCATCCCAAGGCCTCGCTGACGTCAGCCTGTGCTGCTCTGCGTACCAGCCTGACCGGGGAGCTACGCTGGGGGGGCTCCGAATAGCATTCGTAAGCTCAGATTCAGTCTATAGCTGAGGTTCCTTATGATTGTTTCAACTTGCTCATAAAAAGGATCAAAACGTTTCCATCAGTTGGGTTGAAGTAATTGGATTGTGGAGGGGGGGGGGGGGGGGGGGGGGGGGGGCCACCCTCCTCTAGAAGAAAAAGATCCATGAAAAGGCTGGTGGGTGTCAGCTAACATTGGAAGAATCCAGTATCAATTGTGCAACAACACGCATACATGCAAGCCGGGCATTTCTTCACACACAGATACCCGCTGCCACTGCTCAGGACCGACCGCCTCCAAACCGACAGCTCACCTCACACCTGATTTGTTCCTGACCTTTACTTCCTTATGGTGGTGAAGTCTGAATCACCCCCCCCCCCCGACTCCTGCACTTATTCCTCCTTCTCCCTCTCCTCTGCCTAGCCTTTGTCTTGCGAGATGAGGACTCTGTATTAGATAAGAATTTGGCGGCGGACAAACACAAACACGTCCTCCTTCAAACCTCCTTGTCACTTACGCTCTTACACGCTGAAATTTGCAGCTTTATTCCTTCTTCCTGCTACTCCCCCATCACTTTCCACCACGCTGGTCAGGAAACAATCACATGATACCAGTGCCAGGCAGCGAAAGTGAGACACACACTCACACACACACACACGCACAGAATGAAATATGCATGGACCATGCAGAACACACGTACCAACAAAGACTCAGAAAGACAACCGGAGTTTGAATTAGTCCTGGTTTAATAATAGGGACTAGAGGAATGTAGGCCCTAAATGCAGTCTTTTGCGTTAAAAAGTGCAATGACGGTATTTACTCAGACGACACCCTCCTATTCTACAAAGCTTACACCTTAAACAAATAGCTCAACGTTTTGGGAAAGATGCTTATTCACTTTCTTTCCTTGAGTTAGATGACAACATCAATGCCACCCTCACGCCTGTGCGATAAGTATGGCGCTACAGCTGGGAGGCAATTAGCCTAGCTTAGCATAAAGACTGAAAGCAGGGGGAAACAGCTAGCCTGGCTCTGTCCGAAGTTAAAAATAAATACATAAAAATTACATATATATATATATATATAGCTAACAACACAGTTTAAAGGATTAGCTATTGCCTTGATTCTCTGCTTGCTTTAAAAAAAGAATTACACATGGGTACTCTTCATGTTTCCCCTCATCATCATCAATACAGGAACTGGGCGAACATGTTGAATTCGGAGAAGAAACTGGCTTTATGTGGCCCTTAAGCTCAGTCTAACAGCAAAGTTTACATTCCATTTAAAGAGACAGTGGATCAGATTAGCCCTACTCTTAAGACTGAGGTGAACGGCAGTCTCCACGCATTTGCCAACAAGTCGCTTTTGGAACCCTCCCACTGCACAAACACACACCTTTTATTCAGCTGTGTCAAGACGCCAACCAGGACTTTTACATCATTGGTCTGTAAGTGTAACTGTGTGTGTGTGTGTGTGTGTGTGACAGGACGAAACTGAAGTAAATCAGGGGTACGTTTATGTGGCCGGTCGACATGAGATCAGCCTCTGTGAGTCTGTCCCTTCCACACAGCGTGGGCAGGTGTCAGATTGAGAAAGCAGCTAATCAGATTACACTGGTCTCTAATCTGAGACACCAGCAGGCTCTGACCTGATGAGCACACACACACACACACACACACACACACACACACACACACACACACACACACACACACACACACACACACACACACACACACACACACACACGGCGAACCCTCGCTCAGGATAAATCAGGATGAGCAGTGCAGAGCCGAGTGTGTGTGTGTGTGTGTGTGTGCGGTTTATCTTTACCAAACTCGCGTCACCACGGCGACTAGACGGAAACTCCTGTATCTCTACATGATGACACGCAACATGAGAGACTCAGTTTTATATAACTCATGCAAGGATTCCTTCTATGATACTGGTATGAAGGTTTTGATCAAATTCCTCAACTTCTCCAGTCTGGAATACTTTCTCCGTTCCTCATGTTCTTCCTTGATCAGACGGCTGGATAAAAACTGAAAAGTGCTCTATAAATAAAGATTATTATTATCGTCATAAAACAGACCTAGAAATAACTCAATAACCTCCACTCCAACTGTTAAATCAGCAGCCAGTGAGGTCGCAGCGAAGACAGCCTGTCAGGCGAGTTGCAATCACAGCCACGCTGCCAGTCTTTGCCGTCTCAATCCAGATAATCTGAGGCGTCTCAGACAAACAGTTATTAGAGGCACTGCGATGTTAGAAAAGCTCACTTTTGAAACAGCACTTAAGTAAAGGACTAGAATTACAAATGAGCAGAATTATCTCTTCATGCTCCGGCTGCGCACCGAAACAGGTATTAGACGGTCGGCGTTGGCATTCAGTTTATGTGGCTTTAGACTACTCAAAGAGCGAAAGGCGGACACAGTTCCTGCTTCTGCTCATAAAAGAACTGCAGGAGGAGTTCGAGCCCAGGCTTGTTATTTAGGGAAGAACTTAACCCACTGGAATTAAGGGAGGACAAACAAAAGAGCAATTCAACATCAGAAAGCTATCAGTGGGTTTTGGACACGCAGGAAGCTGTAACGCAACACGTGCGATCCTTGTACGGGTTTGGGACAGAGAGTGGTGCAAATTTCAGGCCCCGTGTCTGTTTTCTTTATTATGAAAGTGGCCAAAGCTTCTTAAACTGATAAACTATCCTAGAAACAGGGCTACAAAGGGCTACAAATAATAATTTCTAGTAACTGATATGACATACATTGGCCTGACTTTACTACTCAAATACAGTGTTTTGCTTTACTAAACTCCACCAGTCCACTGCAGCGGTGTGTTTGGCCCTCTGACATTAGCTATGAGGTACATTTAAACATTTCAAATAACCACATCTTACTTTTTGTCTGGATCAAATACTCGAGCAATGTCCAGCAACGTCAATGCAACGTGCAGCTCTGAAATTTTAATTCAGCATGTAGCCTTAGCCCTCACCAACGGCGTGTTTTACACTGCTGAATCACAGAATGAGGAACTCCTTTCTGTCTAAGCATCACGGCTTTTTCGTGGAGCTGAAACTCCAAACAAACAACTGCAACTAACTCACTGAAACTGTCTGAAAGTCTACAAGCAGAGAGGGCCCGCTGTAACGTCCTGATACAGAAACAGCCTGCCTCTATCAGAAGGCTAAATCTGCGTGTGTGTGTGTGTGTGTGTTTAATTATTTGAAGGGAAAAACGCGCCATACATATGTTGTTGCAGCAGGTGTGGCTAAAAGCTAAGTTGTATCTATGGTCCCTGGGCCCCTCTGCTACTGATCTCTCTCCGTTTCCATCTCTGCATAATGCAAACCTCCCTCTCTAACCACTTCTGAACAACTCCAGTCAGTGCTGAGGTCCTGTTTGCCCACCTGTCAGCTGATCTGAGACCTGTGACCTCTGTCCTCGGCACAAGAAGGCAGCCTGTGCAGGACTGGACTTGGATCGGGTCTTTTTAAAATCAAGAACGTGCGTTTATCATCTTTCAGTAATTCAAGTTCTGCAACAAGAAATGGGCACAGCAATGGCAGCTGAAAAATGAATTATGAATAAATCACAAAATAAGACTTCTAAATTGTATTTAGCACTTTAACACTTTCTGCTGTCTTTCATTTTTTTTCAATTATTTTAACTTTAAAGCAATTTTGCAGATTGTTTCAGGTGCCTTACGTTTCAAACTGTAGGTTTGGTGTTGCAGTTGGAGAAAGATGAAAAAGAAAAAGATGTTTCTCTTCAAAACAACAAATTATCTTTCAACTGAGGCTGACAAAACAGGCTCTGCTTCCAATCTATACAACACTATTTGCTTTGTGATTATATTCGATCCAAGAGCCAGACTGTGTCTCACACTGACTCATTCACATTCAACACACACGCCTGTTCCCTTTTAGTGGGTTTCCCCTCTAATTTGCTTCTGCCAGCAGAGCACAGAATCACTCTGGTCTACTGTAGCGCCGTCTCTCCGCTGGCCGACGCGGAGGAAGACCTCAGCCGACAGCTTCGCGGCAGACAGGAAGAGAGCCAGCCATAGGAGCACAGCAGGGCTTGGCAGCAGACACACACAGGCAGCAGGGGGGATATAAGCCTGCAGTTACCTGGTAGAAGTCGGGGGGGGGGGGGGGGGGGTTAAGTCACTGGAAAGGAGGCAGAAAGGTATTATGCCACCTTCAATATTTAGGACTGCAAACCATAGTGGCCTAATTTCTATTACATGAACCCAATGAACCCCAAAGTCATGGTTGAGAGTTGCACTGGCGTCCTCTAGGGGGCCAGAATTTGAATCCCTGAGCTCACTTCCTGCCCGCATTCGTCGCAACAGAACACCTTCAATGGTCGGGTAACTTGTACAGCTTGCTTTTTTTTCCCCCCAAATGAAAAGGAGCTGTGTTCCACTCTGTGCCTGTCCTCCCGCCTCTGGCTACCCTTCACAACATCCTGCGGCCTTACTCCAGGAAGCTAAACACCAAGCTACTCCACCTCCGCAGATCCACTGCTGGCGTGGAACGAAGGTCGAAACAGGCCGATAAAACTTTGGCCCTCGATGGGAATTACGATGCCGGAGTTTGATCAGTTTACAAACACAAATCTGGGGGCGACAGGGGTTCAAGCGGAGACGAGAGAGTGCCATCATAGCCTCCCGCCCTGTTACAGATGCTCCTGTGCTGTCCTGTGCGTGCTTTTGAGCCAACTGATCTTTTACTGGCATCTGCATAAACAAACAACAAAACAATGTGCAGGCAGCACAAACCCTTAAGGATGTGTACTTGTGTCTGCATATATCCTCATCAGAACTCACTTTTTTTTTTTCCCTTTTTTGCCCCTCCCCCTCAGCTTTTTACATTCTGAACATTTCAAGAAGAAGCCCAAAGCTTTGATTGTGCTCATCATTACGGTTTATAAAGAACTGTCTGCTGTCCAGGGTGAGCCTTAAATTCCTTGAGCATGTCACTCACTTTAAAACCCAACTGCACTGAAGAAATAAATAAAATGTAATGCAAATGTATGCAACGTTACATATAAAATAATCAAACTGATGTTCAAAACAATGAACTGTGTTCTATTATGTTACGTATTATATAAAACTTAAGTCACCGTACGTGTAAAAAGAATCTGTGGAATGATGTCACATTAAATTCATATCATCACAATGGGATTCTGCTGGTGAGTAGCTTTTATTCAGTCTGTGAATGTAGTTTGTCATTTCAAGATGTTCATTAATTCATCTTACTGTAGTACTGATATGTAACGGCCGGAAGGTGCGTTACTTGTGGTGAGGGAAGGGGGGCGATTGAAGACGTTCACGTGACGGATGGGGCGACTAAAACACCTGCGCTCACCTTGGAACCTTGTGACTGCGTGTGTGCGTTTGTGCTTGTGCAAAGTACCTTGGCCGATCTTGATGAAGCCGATGATGATGATGAGTCCAAGAGCCAGGAGCTTGGCGGCGGCAAAGAAGTCCTGCACTCTGGTGGCCGCCTTCACGCTGTAGCAGTTCACAAACGTCAACACCACTGCAGAGAGAGAGAGAGACAAAGACAGAGAGTAAGAGAGAGAAGCAGATCTTTGGCGTGCCTCCCCTTGTTACCGAGCAACAAAGCATCTCATACTGGGCACATGAAGAACAAATTTGTCTGCAGGTGTTTTGGATGTTAAAATAGCTTTTAACATTGTTTCCCTGAGCTACCTTCAAATGTCTACTCAAAGTTGAGGTAGTGTAGGTGTGTGTGTGTGTGTGTGTGTGTGTGTGTGTGTGTGTGTGTGTGTGTTGTCGCTCTCAAAGCACACTGGGAGCTGGAATTCACAAAGATGGTAAACAAATTCTTGAAGGAATAAAATCCTTTCCAGCATACCCCTCTTTCTTTTGACCACACATGTATAGTGCTGGTAATCAACCGCTCCTGCACACACACACACACACACACACACACACACACACACACACACACATTAATACACATGCATACATAATGTGTAGTGTAATCATGTATTCAAATAGAGATGGAGCAGGATTCTTGTTGTGTCAGGGTTGCTGAAGTGGCCCCTAACCCTGGACGCCATTAAAAGTGATTAACTAAAGCAGCAGGTCCCTTCAAAGCTCCTAAATCAGGGGCCACAACAGAAAGACGAGACCGAGCACAATGAGGCTCTGTGTTAAAGAGGCCAAGACAAAGAGAGAGGGAGCCTGAGTACAGTACAGGGCTGGACACGCACACACAGGCATGCACACACACAACACTGGCTAATACTCGGGCACATATGTGCGTACATGCACAAACTCACGCACGTGTGCAAGTGAACACACACACACACACATATACAGAAACACACTGACCTCACTTGCACAAATTCCCACAGAAATGGGTCAAATGGAACAATAACTGACACCAAAATAGACCTATGGAGCTATAGATGTATGTGTGTGTGAGTGTCTGAGAGTGTGTGAGAGTGTGTGGCTCTCAGCCCCACTGTGACCCTGAACACTCCACTGCCTACACCACAGGCATGCACACACACACAGATAACTGAGCCTCTCGGTCCACGGCTTTGTCATGTGGTCTCAGTCAGGATTTAGCCTCCGGTCAATCTGAAGATTAGGTACTAAGGTTACTAGCTGGCACCACACACACACACACACACACACACATTAATACACATGCATACATAATGTGTAGTGTAATCATGTATTCAAATAGAGATGGAGCAGGATTCTTGTTGTGTTTCGGGGGGGGGGGGGGGGTCAAAGAAAACACGTGCAAGCAGAGACTGGTGTCAACAGGCTAAAGCAGCTAATAATCCAGAGTTAATCTTGCTGAGACTGCACACAAAACAAGGCGCAAAACAGACCATGTGTTAGTGGAGGCACTGAAATTGCAGCAGTGCTGAACTGTGACGTCAACGCCTCCGGGCCAGAAAACCCGTACTGACCCTAAATACAACATTGCAGTTGAGCTTTAATGGACTGACTTTGAGTGAAATTAAATGTATGACCGGTTTCTTCGTCACAATCGGTTCAATACTAATTTTTTTTTTTTTTGGCATGTTAATATTCTTACTCACACAACACATCATCAATGATAAATTCTCGTTTTTACGCGTCTCATTAACGCAGTTCTCCTCCGATGTAAAGCTCAGAAAGATGCAATATGATCCTTTAGTGGCCTACAACATATAATAGGGAATCAAACTGCCCCCTGGTGATAATCAAACACAAAGAATTAATGGAATGTGGCTCTTCTTTGTTGAATTATGAAGATTTCCCCTATTAAACTCGGCACTCTTTATAACTTCATACTTCTTCAGGCCCATAGGCCACAGGTTCAGGTTACTTTACGTTTGGTTTGATGTTGTTCAGTCACACAGACAGTTGGTGTTCAATAAATTCATTGTTATAAAAGCAGGAAATATGGACATTTTTTAATCAAACATATTCACCAAATACTAAATGAGTAAATGAGGATTCGTATTAGTAAATTACATTTCCATTTGTCTCTCAATAATAAGCTAGTGATGCGCGCGAGCCTCTTCTACCGTCAGCTGATGTAATAACGCGGCACTTTTCACAACCTTTGAGGCTGCGCGCGCACGAGTACGTGGTTATATGTCCGCGAGTGTCTCTCACCGGCATCGCACGTGGTCCGTAAAACACACAGCAGTGAGGCTGGATGTAAACTATGTGTGTGTGTGTGTGTGTGTGTGTGTGTGTGTGTGTGTGTGTGTGTGTGTGTGTGCGGACTCGGCTCTCGCCGTCTGTCGGTGTCCCCTCAGTCTCGCAGGTGGATGTTCGTTTTGACGGCACGACACATAGACACACCGGAAGTGCAACTGAACTCCTTTGTATTTCTGCCGCTGCCACAACAACAACAACAACACCACCACCACCACAACAACGCCTAAAGTTGCATCATCCCCGGGGCAGCGTGGCCCTGCTCGGATACTCACGGATGCAGAGGCAGGCCACGACCTTGGCCCCGTTCTCCGGCACCGGGCACACGGGGAACAGTGGCTTGAGGAGGTAGGTGGCGAAAACGTAGGCGACGATGTACTGCGAGGACGGCCGGATGATGAGCAGCTCGATCCAGAGTTTGAGGAAAGCCGGCAGAGAGCCGTACACCTCCAGGATGTAGGCATAGTCCCCGCCGGACTTGCTGATGGTGGTCCCCAGCTCCGCGTAGCAGAGGGCTCCCACTGTGGAGAACACCCCACACACCGCCCACACGATCAGGGAGAGACCCACCGAGCCGGCCTCCTTCACCACGCCGGTTGGTGTGACGAAGATGCCCGAGCCGATGATGGTGCCCACGATGATGGCCACGCCGTTCAACAGAGTGATGGTCCTCTTCAGGGCGACCCCGTCCTCCCCTCCCTCTCCTCCGGCGGACTTGTTGGGGCTCTTGGCGTCGCTTCCCGGTGCTCCACCCTGGTTAGAGTCCCCCTTCTCCCCGCTGCTGCCCGGGGACAGCATCCTCTCCGTGACCTGCTTGTCCTCTTCCCTGTCCGCCGAGGAATTTGAGTTTCTCTTTTTCAACCCCGACATCGTTGTCTGAGTTTCCTCTTTCTTCTTCCTCACTCGGGGGACACAAAGCTTCCCGCTTTGCCGACTGTCTCCCTCTGTCGCCGGTCTGTTCTTCCCCTCTGTCGGTCCGGTGTGTGGTGTGATGCCGGCCGGGCTGAGCCACGAGGAGTCCGCGGTGTGTCTGCTGGTGTGAGTCAGAGCAGCGTGCTTTCTCGTATCTCTACTCGATCCGCGTACAAAGAAATGGAAATTGGCATGATGGCCCTCCTCCGTCAAGGCCAGCCCCCGCTTTTAGTTCGGCGTCTCCTCATTAATGCCTACATCACTTTTGTCCTTTTCCGCCCTCTAGCGGCGACAGGCGGTACTACTCCTCATCCCACACCTCCTCCCATCTGATCTGGGTTTGAGGGACCCCGCTCGGGTCTAAATGGCGTCATCTCTGCATAAAACTATAAAACTACAAGGAAATGCTAGCAATACAGCACAGGAGCAGGAAGCACTCAACAAGCTATCCAATCCACCCAATGACAAAACCAGCCGGACAGGTTTTATGGTGTGGGAATCTCTGAAAATCACCCACACTCTTCAAAGCATTGCATAGCCTAATTTGCCCTGCCCGGAGCGCAGAACGCCTGAGTCATCAGTGGAGTATAGGATGTCACTCACTGATTTCAGGTATGTTACGTTTCTATCTGCAAATTGGTCGGATATGCAAACGTTGAAAGTGAAGTACCAGCCTGTTTATTGTGGCCATTCCAGTATTTGTTTAGCCCGCTGGTTTGGCAGCATCCATTTAGATTGGATGAGTATGTTTTGCAGTTGGACGAATTTCGAGTTGGGTTTGGTTAGTATTGTATTCACACGGCCTGTCATCTGGGTGTTTGGGCAGGCCAGATGCATCCTCCAAACAAAATCATATTTGGCGTAAACAAAGCGGTAAACAAAGCACCACATTTGACTTTGATCGGTATTTTGATCAGACTGGCCACTGAACTTGTTGGAATTTCCCCCAGTTTCATTCAAAGACCCCCCAGCCCCCCCCTCCGCTGTTGTCTTCAGGTGGTCAGCAGCGTTATGTGATGGATGAACCTCCACTTCCATTGTATTCTCCCCATAGTGGCCTCAAACAGACCTCGTAGCACAGTGAGTGTACGGCGATCTCTCCCAAACTTTGTGTTTGTAATTCACATATATACAGGTCCAAAGCCAGATCTACGGTGGCCCCTAAGGACAAAACGCACACAGGATAGAACACTGAGCCAAGCCACTTATCCCAGTGGCAGGGTACACAATGGGCAGGTTCAGTCACACTCTAACATACATCTATGTGTCATCATCGTACCTTTCATATAATACTAATTTCTAAATTTTTTTTATATTTTGTCTTTCAGGGATGAACTGTAAGACTTTCTTGTACAAAGGAGTGCACATTGAAGCCACAGGAAGGATATTTATGTCTCTAGAATTTCAGGTGATTGTGTTCGATGCAGAAGAGCAAGCAGAGAACCGGTTCGTAGTTGAGTTGACACTGATCCCAGGCCACATTCAAACCCACAACAATGCTCGTAAATGCTGCTGAACCACCTGCACCCATTAAGATGCCCCAGATGTTTGATTAGACAACAGAAAAGGGAGTGACATACACAACAGTATGAAGCTTTGAGCGTGTAGTTGGAGCGTGGCCTCACCGCCACTGCCAGAGTTTAAGATTTGAGATATGTCACGCTCAGCAGATACACACACACACACACACACACACACACACACACACACACTAAACATCAGCTAATGGTCCACATTGTGGTTAAAACTGGAAGAATTGCTGGATCCTGTCTGTCTCACATCACAGTGAGACACACACATACTGCCTTTATGAACAAGTATAGTGGACTATGAAAGCCCCCCCCCCCCCCCGTGAGACAAGTCTGAGCTCTGTTCTTATTACTTCTCATACATACAAACACACACACACACACACACACAAGCCACAGACAGACAATTTCCTTTGTTGAGACTGGGTGGACACGGTTGACATTTATTGGCCAAATCCAGCCCAAAGCTGCGGCCTGATATTGTCTCTGTCCGTCTGCACAGAGCCTGAAGAATGCAGGCCCTTCGTCTCACGTCGAGCCACAGATCCAGAGACACAAATATACCTTAATCCACGTCTGTCTGTCAACACGGGCCCCCAGCAGACAAGGGAGCAGATGAAGGAGCTTTTTTTTATTTGGTCGCACACTGGGAGGCTAACTTCAGAATATAACTTCATATGCAACGTAGCATTGAAATAATATAACTGTGCCGTGTGCTGCTTAAGTTTTTAAAAAGTTTGACGTTGGCTGCACCTGCCGCAAGCCTGTTGGGTCAGTTTCTACACACCTATAGAACGGCACGGGTCAAAGTCCTGGTTCGTGGTGTAATGTCACACTCTGTGGATCTCCTCCATGCAATGAATGAATGAATCAGTAAAGATTTGTAATATTTCTAAAAAAACAATTTAAAAAAAGAATTCATACATTCAGTGTATTGCAGTCATCGTTTGATGCAGAGAGGCTGAATCAGCTCACGGCAGTCATAATAAACACCCTAACAGTATTTCATCTTCAAGGATAAGGCCGGTGGTATCCTATATGTTTTTTCTTATGGTCAACAAACACCCCCCAAAAAGACCAACAAACTAACAACGCCTGATAAATCTCATTCCTCTGTCACAGAGCTCCATTATTGTCCAAAAACTATTCAAAACATTTGAACATATCCAACAGATTGGATAGATTATCTCGTAATCTTGCAAATGTACAACTGGCTGATATTTTGTTGGTAGCCATGACGCTGCGACCCACTGGACCCACTCCGTCCTCAGTACTGGTGCTGTATGGTGCTAATGTCTCATAATGAATGGAACAATGACACATCGACTTAGCTGAGTGACGGCCACATGTTACACAAATGAAAGCAGATTCCTCACAGTGTTCCCAAATGGTAATCTGACCACCCACTCGGATGGACTGATAGGATTTTGTTTCACCAAAAGAGCGGCGAGTTGCTGATATGAGAGGGAACGCTGCGCTGATGGGAAAAGGCCGGTGAACAAAGACGTGACTCTGTGGCGTGGGTGTGGGAGAGGTCCTGTCCTGGCAGCTGTAGTAACATCCACTCCGGTTCTCCCGGGGGAATCTGCGTGCATGCTGACCACTGAAACCAACCAAGTACACAAACATGTCAACAAGGCGCCAGAGGACTTTTTAGTGCTGCTTATCGTTCTTTTGGAAGGCCTGAGAGATGCACAGGTGGAAACTTCGTGCTACATCTACATCTAAACAGAAATAAGCTCCTAATTGGGACACTGAGCCTTGCTGACGTCTATGAAAGACCGGGTGAGGAAAAGGGGGCCAGTGGGGCGGAATCCAGAAGGTTTTGAGATCTTGTCCACATGGAGGTGGAAAGTTTACCACCAGCAGCCACATGATCAGAATGTACCTTCCTTCATCACTCTCTGGCATTGTTTGAATTTGTCTTCACTGCAGTTTAAAACAGCCTTGAAACCACTTCTTCTCACCAGCCAACATTTTCCATATGGAACTGCCTATATAAATAACCAATATGAGTCCGAAAGCTCATTAGAAATGTTGCTTGTTTTTTACTTGTGTATATTTTCTTCCTTTATCCATCTGTCTTCCGAAAACTCTAAGCCAGAGGAGTCCTCTCGTTGTGAATATTGTGGACGATTATGGCGCTGCTGAGAATGAATGAAACTAGTTTTACATACTGTATCCTCTCAGTTCACGCTTTAAAGCCGCACTAATCAATATTTTCATGAACAGTGGATCAAATGACTACGTGTAACGTGCGGCCCGCAACTCGGCTGTTTTGGTTCAACCTTGTGTCCACAAATAGCAGGCAGCAAAACAACTGGCAACAAACCCACTGCTGGTCACCTGCCCAGCAACAAACAGCGCTCAGATATTTCCCTCCCGTCACCCTGGTGGCCTGGGGGTTAAAGCGCGGACCACGATCCGCAACGTCCCTGCTTCGTGCCCAGCTGGGGGGCTTTAATGTGTGATATGTCAGTCCTGTAAAGGAATGACAGTGCATTGTTTCAAGGCCGTCGCCATCAACCTTTTGCTAAACTGCTGTAGGTATTTCTTATTGTCATATTGGCCTTGTTACATCCATGTTGTTAACAGAAATTGTACTAGTTACTAAATCAGCAAACTACAGGTGTAACTGTGGACATTTTTAGTATTATATTTTAGGAGTTCCCACTAACTTGTATGACTCTTAATATTGTGAAATATAGCGCAGCCTGTACGAATAGGAGTTTAGACACGTGGATGGAAGCCCTTTGTCTGAAATATCTGAAGCGCCAAACAAACACATCTGAGAGCACAGACTTGAGTAAAACTGGAGGAAGATGAGGAGGAAGAGCAGCTGGCTTGGAGTTCAGAGGCAACAGGGGCCTCTCATTGTAATGTTCCTGTTTATATCTCCGGAGGACTGGAGGGGTTTCGGGGGTTGTTGATCTAAAACGATTCCCCTCAAACAGGGAACAGAAGGACAGCAGGAAGACGGGCTCTCTAATTAGAACCTGCCTTCTTCATCTCCTTCTCTTCATCTCCCTGCTTCGCTGATGGCCAGTGGACAAGGTCACTATGGTGCAGACTGAGAGGTATGCTTGCATGTGAACGGACATACATTTTTTAGAAAGCACATACATGTGAAATACAATTAGATCTGTCAACTGTTCTGATAGTCAGGCGTAAAGGTTTATTCCAAATTATGCAGCCAAAGTACAGCCAAGGAGCCATTTACTGGTTAAAGGCTCAGTTCACCCAAAAACAACATATATTCTCATTTACCTCTAGTGGTGTCTAGCAATACAGATAGCTTTCCCGGGTTTGACATATTCAAAATATTATTTAAACATTTAACCATCTTAGTTTAGCATGTTAGCATCCTAGCATTTGCTTAGTGCATCCTCTGTGGACCATCAGTGTACAAATGTTCATGGCACACGCACTGTAGTTCATTTTGACCCGTACGCCATCCTACTGCTGGTAATAATCACCAGAGAACCAAATGTGTATTCATCCGCAGCTGAAAATAGTCCCCCAACAAATATACCATTTGCTCCTGTTTAAGTGACATTTGCTGAAAACTACAGTGCCTGGCTGTTTAAATGATTAAGCCTTTTTTTTAAATATTTGTGACCTTCACAGATTCATGTCTTGAGTGGGAACCAAGGCTTGCAGCTGAGTGAGGTATTGTGACACGGACTCTGGGATTTGTTAACGGTAAGGACAACATAGAAAGTGTTTGGAGTTTGTTCCAATGAAAAGAAGAACACATTTCAGGAACCCAACATCTAACAAGGTTGGTTTCAATCTCTCCAAACTTCCTCTAGTCATGAAAAGCTTTGAAATGTGTTCTTCTTTGCATTGGAACAAACACTTTCTATGCTCTAACTGGAAGTTTGGAGAGATTGAAAGGTTTCAATCTCTCCAAAGAACTTAAAAACATACTGTATGTGTTGTGTGGGTAAAGTCCCAGTGTTCACGTCTCATTCAGCAGTTATAAAATGTTTTCTCGTTCACCTACTACAAAGACGCACGTGCATGCTCAGAGTCACACACACTGTACAGTTCAAAGCTTCGGGGTCTCCAGTCAGTCTATCCATTTATACAATCAGGGGAAACCAAGTAGAGACTGGCTGGTGTGTCCCTCTGGACTCAGGCCCCTCTCCCCCGCAGCCAAGCACAATAAACTCCCGCAGAGGTCGGCTTCAATCGCCATTTCTTATGGTTTGAATCAGGTGGAGACCCAAATCACACCCGGCCGTGGTAACAGTGTATAAAAAGAGAGTAAACAACCCACCCTCAGGACCACAGGCATCTGGGTGGGGGCCACCAAACATCCCCTCTCTGTGTCGGGGGGGCGGGGGGCTTCAAAGGTATCGGTGGGGATAGGGTGGGGGTTGAGAGAGTTTTCAAACTTGATCCTGCCCAGGTTCATGCTTAGAGAGGCGTGGGGTCAGGTGGGTCTGCAGGAGGAACAGTGGGGATGTATATATATTTCTTGGAAGCACAGTTTATATAGCAGCACCTTTGCCTTTTACCGTTTCAGGTTTGGTTGTAAGTTTAAACAGATGTCATGGGGACAAAAACACAAACACGCACATACATCCTTTTTACATCACACGTTACTTTATTGTTATACATCATCTATTAATATGTCAGTTTCTTTAAAATCATCTTTACATCTGAATCATGTGACACCCCGTTGGGTGGTTTTCAACATTCCCACCCTCGAGGAGCCCTTCCTGGTTGCACAGCTGGACGGGGGCCTATAAAAAAGGAGCCATCCAGGTGAAGCAAAGCATACTGGGAGGGGAGAGGGGCCTGATGAAGCCCTGCAGGGCAGGAATGTCGGCTGCCCGCTGAAAAAAACAAACCACTAAAATATGTACTGCATATAGCGTACAGCATACACAACATACACCTGCTAAAACATCACACTGAGCTACAGGAGGCAAGGAATAGATGTACCAAGAGTGTAAAACATCATGAAGGAAACACAGCATGATGACAGCATTCTGTAATATGCTTAGAAAGGCAGACAGTGATTCAAGTCAGGAGGAGATGCCAGAACAGGGAGGTTTTAAACTCCCAAAGACGTAACCGTGATGCAGAAATGCACATATCTTCATTTTTAACCATCTATGAACAAAGCCATCTTAAAGTGACTTCTGATCACTGACTCCAGCTTAGACAGAAAAGGCCATGTAGACAAACATTTTCCACAGACTGAACAGTTGTATTCATTTTGAGTAAAAAAAAAAAAAAAAAAGTTATAAAAAAGTAATTTAACATGAGTAAAATGCCATGAAATGTGAAGGCAGATCACGGTGCATCATTTAAATACATGAATAAAACACAGCTGTACAAGATGAAGGCAGTACTGGGTCCCTTGTCTCCATGTTAGTATAATACATCGAACACAGATTCTGTTTTGCGTCATTGGTTAAAAAAAAAGACAAAAAAAAACATGCAACATTCCCAGAAGAGTTATTGATGCACATCATCAAACTCCACACCATGTACACTCTAAAATCGTTTCTGCTTTAAAAAAAAAAGAAAAGAAAAAAGAAAACCTTCTCAAACCTGCCATCTACCCCCAGCGGCCTCTTCAGCATTTATCTAGCAAATCAGCAGCCTTCACAACGAGTTAACGTCACTCAGTGCACACCGCATAGTGTCACATCTTTTCAATACACATCCAATTAGTCTATTCAGAGTGTGGCTTCATGCTGGGCTGCAACTGGGGAGCCCAGTGGAGGACCTACTGGGGAGACGGAGGTGGGGGGGTAATGCCTCAATGTGAGCGTCCGAGCAGGAGGGGAGGAACGGCTGCTTCAAAAAAGGCGGAGGGCCAGTTTGTACAGTTGCATTGTTACTCTGGGACTAAATAGGCAACCGTGACCTCTCAACCCCTGGAGGAAACGTTCACAGGCACATGATGTTAGAAGTGGCCAGATACACCGCCTTTCATGTGGTTTTCTGGTTTGTAGTGCAATTAAAGTAAAAAGATGTGGAACTCAACAGATCATCTCACCTTGTGTGTCCTTTTATTATTCCCCTTCTAGCTTTCTATCTCCCCTCCTCTCTCTCTCTCTCTCTCTCCTGTCTTTTCCTCAAACCTCTCTTTCCAATAGTGCTGAATAGTAAGATTCACCTGGCGCATCACAACTGGTGGACATGAGCCAAAGCAGGCGGACTGCCAGACTTACTTAGATGATGTAAGGTTGCATAAACTCGCTCTTAATTACAAAATCCTCATCTGCACAGTGCCTGCAGTGTTTTTTGGAATAAGTGATAAAACACACAGGAGTGCTTCATTTTCCTTAGTGTGAAGCTTTTAAAGCTCTGGATAAGGTGCATCAAGTGTACCTTAAGTAGCTTGAATAGAGAGCCGAAGTGAAACCGTATCTCCCATGGTTCTGTTCCAGCAGTGAGAAAACCTCATTCAAAACCCCACTGGCATTTGTAACCATGCTAATAACTAAAAGCCCATCCTGGGAACAGAGCCTCTTTCAACAGGAAGTTGTGTGGCTCTCTTCACATTTAGTTAAGCACATTACTTTACTAATATCGTTGTTTTCAACGGCCGTTAATAAACACAGTTTCCCAAAAGCCCTAGATCTTCGGGGGCTAAACGTTGCGACTCGACAAAAGAGGCGAGACCGTGGGCAAGTTGGGGCTCGCTCAGACATTTAATTGTTGTTTAACTTTGTTAAAATCACAACGGTTTCAGTTTCTTACAGCAGGAGCTGTAGCGGACGCCAATTTGTCTTAGAACAGTGCTATACAGGCGAGCTGGTACACAGGGCTGTCAGTCCCACTGTGTCACCTGTCTATCCAGTCTTCTCTACAATATTATGTGCATCTACCGCAGCTACTCATGGTAGTGTCCTTTGTGCTTTTTGACTTGACATAATGTGGTAGCTTGGACCAGTTCAGAGATACAGTCACAATAGATTTGTCCAATCATGTTCAATTAATCTTAGTCTTCAGGCACAAAAATGTAAGGACAAATGTGAGACAACAGAAAACTAACTAAACCAGACAGGCTAACAAAAACAGCAGATCCCTCCAGATGTAGACGTGATTCGATCAGTTGCCCTGAGAGTCGAGTCATTTCCAGGTTTACGCAGTTCCTCCACCATGTTCCTGAACTCATTGGCTGAAGCACAGCGGCTCTGCTGATTCCATTTAGATAAATGGAGGCGTCACCTGAGCCTTGACCGTTACTGTGAGCAACCACTAACCGCTGAGCCTGAACCTTAGCTTAATGCAACACGTGTGGAACTGAGATGCTGTTCATGCCGAAACTCTGCCAACTGTGATGCACACAGAGAACATTTAAGGCACTGTGGTTATGGTACTTGAAACTACTGTAAAAAAAAAAAAACAAGTCATGGAAGAGACATGCTTATTTCAACCAGAACACTCTTAAATGTGCTACAGTAACCTGGCGTGTTTGTACGTATTGGTAACATATTTAATAGCTCAGCATAGAAGAACCAAGGCTCATTAAAGTTGCTTTAAAGATCTGCTGCATGTGTTGGATGTTTGAATGTCACATTCTGTAAAAAGCAAAAGTTGTACAGTATAATCTCTTCATATCAGATTAAGAAAACATAGATTATATTCATTATTATTAATGTATAGATGATAACACCAATGATAAACCCAATAACCCACCATACAGGATTTAAAAAAGTGACACTGTGGTACAAAACCCTTGATGATATAACATATATTATGTATTCTACTCGAGAGACAGACTCCCAAGGTGATAACTCCAGTCTGTTAATGTCTCCTGGGCTTTCTGTTGTAAACTAGCAGCAGCTCCAGCCTCCTTTTATGGATAAAAGTCAGAGCAGGCTCTGCTGTAGTACCCACTGTGGTCAGCACACAGTGCTGTTGAGTTTCTACATGCAGCTCAGTGTAGATAACAGCGCTCGTACAGTAACTGAATGAACGGTAAACGGATAATAAATACGATTTATGTTAACAAAATCAGTAAAACTACATATTTTGCCCACAGCAACCGTCCCTTATTGGTTTTTTGGTCTGCATCAAAACCAACATCTGAAAAATCGGAAGAAAATAAAAAAAATCTCTACCCAAAAACAGAAGTATATCTACACCCTCCATGTAAAACCGTTAACTGTTTGTAATAAAAAGTATATACACTCTGTGAAAGAAGAACAGCAATAAGTATAACAGAAGTTCCTCTGAGGAAACTGTGTCATACTTTAAAGTATGTTTTCTGCTTCAAAGGTGGATTAAAATTGAGTTTAAAAAAAAAAAAAAAAACAGAGAGTCCACAGTTGATCACTAAAAGTAGATTTGGTACGGTCACTGTGTGTAGCGGTGGTCATAGTGTGTGTTACTGTGTGAGAGGGTGTGTATACTGGCTCCGGCAGCGTCAGTGGTTGTGCTCCTTGCCCTCAGCCGACGGCGCCTCCTGCAGGAAGGGAGTGAAGGAGGAGCGGACGGTGCGCCCGCAGAGAGGCTGCTGCACACGGAAGTTGTTCACCATACTCTTCTGTACTTCCTCCTCGGCTGAGGTGAAAAGAAGGCTCCGGAAGACCGCCAGCTAAAGGGGGCAAAAGACACAGAAAGAGGGGATGAAGAGTCTTAAACAGGCCAATACAAAACTTTCACAGGCTGATTCACTTTGAGCCATGCAAATAGGTTGCATGTCTTGAGGCAAAAAAAAATGCTGTTATGCAACTTCAGCTCAATGCAGTTTTCTTCATTGTTAAAATAGTTGGCCACACCTCAACATGATTAGCAATGTTGCAATGTGGTCCAGCTACTGAAAAGGGTAGTCCTTTAGCTTCTGGAACTGGTTTTGAATGTCCCTTTGACAGCATAATTCTGATAACTGCCACTGAAAGAAAGGTTAGAGTTTTATTATAAAAAGGCAACAGGAGCCCTCTAGTGGTTGGTCTGGTGCTCAGCTCAGCTTACAGGTGCTTTCCCTGATGTTTTGTCTACTTAAGGGCAACAGAACAACATCTGATATAAGCCTCAGAGTTTCTTATGGTGAATGTCTTAGCAAGCAGTTGCCTATTCACACATCCAGCATTCATTATGAGTCATGTTTCTGGCCACCTGATGAATGTAAGTCCAATATTCAATCTCCTTTTAGCTCTGTTTTCGTCTCCAGCAACTCTTAAAAATACATGTCCCTAAATTCTCTACTAAGTTCACCAGCTAGTTGCTACCTTCGTTGGTCTGTAGTGTTCAGTGGGTTTATCAGAGCTGTTTAGCTGAAAAGAGCTCCAGCCTGCTTCTGGAAACAAGGTTGATGAGAGCAGAGTTTGTAGGCCAGCATACCAAAACAAAAAATTCCACAGAGATGCAGACATGTAGGATATTTTTCTGTGGGTCACTACAAGCGACACCTTTCACATTACACATAGCCATTTGATCAATTGTTGATGTAAAAAGTACAGATTGCTGCAGCTTTAAACTGAGCTAAACCAATGAAATATATCCTGATGAGATGAAGGATGTAGCTCAATATTGAAATACAACACACACACACACACACACACACATACACATACACATACACATACACATACACACACACATACACACACACATACACACACACATACACACACACATACACACACACATACACACACACACACACACACACACACACACACACACACCTGGTCATGGCTGACTTCTATGTGCTGCTTCATGACGATCCAGGACACGGCCTCTGTCAGAGGGGGTGTGGTCAGAGAGCCGTGGTACGTCCAGTAGTCATCAGTGTTGGTGGGTAACAGACAGGCAGGGTCGAACCTGGTAAACTCCACAACACTGCCCTACAGAAAAAAAACCACACACACACACACGGTCAGTTAAGCTGTATGTTATGTTAATTATTGTTAATGTTACGGGCAAGATCACAGCAGAAATTTGCTGAGAAATACTTTAAATATTAATATAAGAAGAAGAAAATGTGCTAAGTAGCATTACACCAGACTAATATGATGACAGATAACTGAAACTGTTATCTAAATACTCGATTGAGTTCCTGGGATTACTTGGTGAAAAAGGCTCATCAGTACTTGTAGATATATTCTGATTCCTGTCTGACCAGTCCTGTAGTGTCTCTACTGAACCACTAGAAGGCGTCAGTATCTACCTTCTAGTCAAGTGCTGCTGCTGTTCATTTTAGAATGACTTCATAAAAACGTCAATATATTTGGTAGCAAGACTGGTGAGTATATTTCATGCCCAAAAAGCAAAAATGCGGTTTGTATGAATGTGTGTGTGTGTGTGTGTGTGTGGACTAACCTTGTGTCTGATAGCAGGCAGAGCGTCTACCAGTTTCTGCAGCCCCTCGTGTCTCTTTCCCACCTACACAAGGATTAGACCTTAATCTGGATTGTATGTAAAGCTGCATATGCAACACACACACACCACGAGATGTAAATAGCACTGCCTCACACAAACAGGTCATCAACGAACTGCACAATGTGAATGTGTACAGTGTTACTGCACAACATGGTAGACTGAAACATGTCCATGTGTGTGTGGCGTACCTTAAGAAAGACTCCAATGACAGCCAGCCCGTTGTCCTCCATCACGGCCTCCTCGAACAAGCTGTACTTGTCAGAGTTCCAGTGGACCAAGTGGAGCTGAGAACACACACAAAGCAAACACACACGTCATGAGTCTGTCTGTCTGTCTGTCTGTCTGTCTGTCTGTCTGTCTGTGTGACTGTAAACCATAACCTCTAAACGCAGGTGTGTGGCGCGTGTAGGGGGCGGGGGGGTCCCCACTTATTCTGTTTGAATAAATTTGCCTTCACCTTATCCTCCAACATCCGCTGTCTTTAATGTGAAAATCTAATTTTTCAGAAACATTACAGCCTATAGGCTACTCGACTTAAACAGTCCTTCAGATGAAGGACGCCTCCAAATGAAACCCCAAGCAGGTGGGGATAACATAACTATGCCATTAGATGATCAGGGTGCACAACCGCACATGCGCTTTTTGGTCTAGTTCTCAAATATGATTTATGAATCGATGTTGCTTTTCAGCACCAATCGATCAGACAGCAACCTCTAAAGACGGCTTAAATGTCTTTTAGTCACTGCCCCGTTTTGTGAAAGACTCGACGGAAATCAGTGCAACAAGAACACGCATAACTGCGCTTTCCAGGTTAATTATTTACAGAGTTGAATGCTCGAGGAGGCAGACCATTAAATTAGCACAACACAATGACATAAATGGGCCAAAAACACAACAACCTGTGAGGGACTCAGCCAGTCGCCCAACCCTATATGTCATAGAATGTATTCTAAACTCGGAAAGAAAAAGAAATGGAGAACAGGCAATGGCAGTGCTAACTATGTACTTGTTGTAGATTAAGAAATGGACAGCTATATTAATTGTGGGGATTCACATGGAGAAACTTGACCTTTTTGTCTGATGTTTTATTTATATGTAAGCATCTGTGAATGAGGAGCAGAAGACATTTAACAACAGCTGTAATCATTTGCACATTGTCACCGACAGCGAACAATACGCGTGAAAACACACGTGCACACAAAGACATCCATTTACATGCAAAAATGGCAGAAAGTTGTCAGTCAGGACTGTAACTCGATCCTCTGCGCGCGCGCGTGCACGCACACACACAAACAATGCTGGGTGATGAGAAGAATGACATGGACACATTCCCAACACCACCACAACAAGGGCTTTGCAGAGGACGGACGGATGGACACACACACACACACACACACACACACACACACACACACACACACACACACACGGACACACACGGACACACACACGGACACACACACGGACACACACACAGTCAGTGGAACCTGTTGTTACATAAGTGCGCTGAAGTCAATGGAACAACATGAAAATAGATGTATATCTAACATGAGGCTGGACAACGGTACCAGTTTTAAATCCCACCTGCTGAGAATTTGTTCATATATATATATTTATATAAAGAGAAATGAGAAACCCAGCTGGATCAGAGAGTCTGACAGCATGCCTGGACCAAAGGAGGGAAAGTTCTAACATAGACATCCCCTGATAAAGCCTGTTCTGCATCAGACTTCATGTCATTGATACAATACTCATAGTATTTTTCCAGGCACTTCAAGAGGGATGAATAGAAAAGAAAAGAGTCTGCAAAGTAAGTCAATATTTACACAGTTTAAACAGCGCAGCGTTATATTTGTTTTCTTCTTTCTTCTTTGGTCATGTTGAAAATAACTGCAGAGGGCTAACTGTGAATTTAGTCTCTCGCTCTACCGTCCTTGAGCACTACATATCTGACTTTTTCCATTCAATGGCCCGGTCACATGACAACACACACACCTGCCATACATGTGACTGCAGTGCCTCTGTACTTGGTATGCTCCATTCATCCAGCAACAGGCATGTCAGGGTGTTTTTTTGTTTTTTAAAGCAACAACAACATCCTGATGATTTTTTATGAAATGTGACCGAGACACATACAGAGCAGGACATTTTGTCAATGCTTTCTCTGGTGGACAAACTGTAACGGAGACACTGTTTTTAATTTAACTTCAAACCAAGGGACTTCTGTACTGCAATTGTTCCTTATTGGCCGACGTATACACCAATACAATATATCTGCAATAAGCTAATATCGGCTGATATACTAGCCTGGCCGATCTATGCATCTAGCGCTACGACAGTCTCAGCACGCCCACTACAATTCACAGGACTGTCGTCACTCAGGACGGCTAGCGGGCCTGTGTACATGCTCGTAATATTGTGAGGCAGATAAAAGCATTGCCCAAACGGTATCTGGTATTATTACAATATCATAAAGAGAAAGATATATCCTTCGTCCTCTCTGTCTTGTTTTTTGTTTTTACAGCAGGAATATGCAGCATCCCCATGTCCCCGAAGGAAAGATGTAATATAAGTGTCATGTTCTCTGTCTGTCGGTGCTAGTGTATGCATGTTATAGCACGGTACCTCCGCAGGGAACAGCCTCCTGTCCACGGTGTGCTCTGACCCCCAGGCGTTGCTCTCACCCCAGTGAAAGTGGAACTGGCACAACCTGTATTTGTCTTGCAGGGGGCCCCCTTTCAGTGCTGCACCCGAAAGTAAAAGGACACGTAAATCAGTGCATCCTACTTTGACTCTTATGGATTTCACAATCCTTTTAAGAGAGTGAAATGCTCGTCCTCCAAAGGACTCAGATCATATCTCTAAGTCTAGTGTTTGTTCGGATTCGTTTCCTCCTCCAAAAGCAGCAAATGATCCCTTACAGGACCTCTGCTGAGGAACAGGCAGTAACACTGACCTAGAAACAACCAAGAAAGATTATAGAGAGAGACAATAATCACCTGTAAAGCAATGACTTTTTATTACATCTGTAAACTGTTCATCAATGGCAGTAATATACCTATAGATAAGGAATAGATACTGCAGCCTAACATATTGTTTGCGTGAAAAACATCCATTTAAAGACTGAATCTGTAGTTCCTGCAGTCATGCCTAGATCACGGCATTGTTTATTTTACTGGTAATAAAATCCTGCTCTCAACATTTCACTGTTATAAACCTGTTTTTGTTCTCTCAGTACCTGACTAAGCTCATAATACAAAGACTGAGGGCACGTGACACCTAGAAAGTGGTTGATTTTTGCAGTAATTTTACCAAAATAAGGTTTATTTGATGGTTTTGTGAAATTGTGTAGTGTTTTTGGTGTAGCCCAGTAATTAAGCCAAAATGACCCACACTTTAAAGGCAGACTATATAGTAGTTGTTGTGGTCAGGACAGACACACGAGTCACATGTCACCACATCCACGTGACAGTTGTGGTTTTTATCAGTGGCTTTAAGTGTAGCACTGATTACTGCATTTTCCTACAGACACAGTGTTTCTTTAAGGGGGGTGACGAAGGAGATAATCCTCTTGTGTAGATCAAAACATGCATTCCCCTTGCTGAGACTCTTTTAAGTCCATTCAGATTTAAAGGGAAACTACTGACTCGCTCCCAATCTAGTAGTTAATAATGAGGAACTTATATGGAACATACCATTATTTTACTTTCTATAGGGCAAGACTGAGTGGATTTAAATACATCTTGGGATATTTTTGAGGAAGAAAATATATAATTATATACAAGGCACAAAAGAGTACTTACTGGACTTGTCTGTAGTGTCATCGTACTCGACCAGAAAGGAGTAACCGTTGTTCCAGATTTGCTGGCAAGTCTGTGGGTCGTAATTGGTGACCAGAGGCTTCAGCTCCGAATCGAAGACGCTCTTTCGCACAACGATGTCGATGGGAGACTGGCGATCGCCTCCTGGTACCGCAAGGGGTCCCTGCCACATGGGATGCACTGGAGGAGAGGAGGGATGAAGAGGAGAAGAAGGAGGAGAGGAAGGAAATCAAAGAGACAAAAAAAAGTTTCATATTTAAAATGGATATAACTTAGTGTCTGCTGCCCATGAAAAGGTCAAACAAAACACTGAAAACTAAAATGCTGACACATACTTTTCATGTTGTACTCTGCCGCTTCCTGCATTTTCAGACAGTCCATTTTGAAACAGAAAAAAAGTCAACGTTGCTTCATAAAAATAATTAAAGTAAAGACTACACGCCGTCAGTGCTAGACAGACACACACAGTCCTTCTTCTTCCTTGAAGGGACTGAATGAAAAAGGAGCAAGTGAGCAGTAGTACTTCCTTCTAGTCCTCTTACTTTTTTTTTTCCTAAAAGGAAATTACAAAATAAGAGAAGTGGGCTGGCTGTACAGAAAGTGACTCGCGGAATGTCCTGGCACGCCCCCAGCTCCCCTCCACAGCAGGGAAATCAGACCAGGACCTCTGGCCGGTCAAACCGCCAGCTCAAGCCAATGTCTGTCAACCGACCTGACTTCTAATTACCCAAAACTCCACTCATTTTCCCTACCTCCTTCCTTTTTATTTTCCTTTACACTTGAAATCCAACCAAAAAACAAATAACTTTGTCCACTTCTAAAATTAAAAATTAAAAAAAGCTCAGTTTAAAAGATTGTTTCCCTCCCTCAAACATATTTGTCAAAGGACACAAAAGCAGTGCAGTCTGTTGTTTTCCTCTCCATTCATCCAGTGCAGGGCTTAAGGTTTCCGCTGAGAGCCGAGCTGAACAGGTCTGACTGGGAGATGACCTTCATCTACATCAGATCTCAGCGGCTCCTCCTGGGGGAGTTGGCCGCCTGACTCTGTTATTGCACAGACACACAATAACTGCTTGCAAAGCCATTCGTGCTCATTCACTGGGTAATTGTCGGCTGTGAGGTTGTTCTGATTCTGTGTCAGTGCCACCGTGTCACTGTGTAGTGCTCCTGAGACGGTCACATGACGGCCAGATGTCTCGAATCTGAAAATGACAAGTGTGTATGAAGAGTTCTGAGACGCCAGCGGAGTCTCCTGCATCAACAGCCACAAATAGTGAACATGAACAGCTATTAATAAATGGCCTAGTGTGGATATAGTGACCTCCTTGAAGCGACCACCTACCCGTTTACTCATTTTGCTAAGGCTGACAACGTAAAGCCTAAAATGCTAACGCAGCTTTCTATATCAGCCAGTATCCAGCTTTTCTTCACCGCGTAAAGGAGCAACCAGTGTTTTTTCCCCACATTTTAGGCACACATCTCATACACTCACTGACACCTATTTTTATAGAATGCTGCAGTGTTTTGAATTTATGATTGTGCTTTTTTCTCTTTCAGGGAGCCAGTGGTTTCCATTCATTTGTACACGACATGAAAATCAATTAGCAGGGAGTAGTGGGAAGGGAAGACCTATCTGAAAAGTCTGCACAGCATTACCACGCAACATTAACATAACAATAGCTGTGTTTCCATTGAATTGCCGAGCAAATTTTAAGTTAACTTTTGAAATGTCGCAAAAAAGAAGTGTGAATTAGGCGCATTCCCGTCAACTGGTTTGGAGCGAATAAACAAGGCTTGTTGCAAGGCGTAGTTTCATCAGGTATAGGCTGTGCTTTACACATGGCTGTAATCTACCAGTAAACAGCAGAAGAAGTAGAGGTTGTGGACTGGAAACACAAGTTGCCTTGGCCATCTAACCCATCTACGGGAGAAAAATGGAGCGAGGTCCTCAGGAATGCATTTCTATTGGGCAAGTTTTAATTGGTCTTTCATGTCAGCCAGCATTGGACATGTTTCATGCTATCCGGAGACGAACACAAATAAATGTGGAAACAGCTCATCAGTCATGGGAGTTAAATGTTCACTACGTCAGAAGTTATTATTCGGCGAAGGTGTTCGAAGAATGCATTTAAAAATCTAAAACATTACTGTATGCTTGGCAAAATCAGTCAACAGGAATAAATGATTTGTTGTAAATAGGCTAGTAATTACACGCTTAGCCAGTAGTAGGATACAGATTACAACATCTTCCACAGTTTTCACTGGAACTGACGTCTACTGAAGAAATAGACCCTATTCAAACTGTTGACAGTGATGTGTGACTGTAGATTATCAAAATGTGTGGACATCTCAAAACCTTGAAAGATAAGACCGAAACTATCTGCATGACTACGTAACACAAGGAGTAGGAGGGAAAATTATTGTATTTTGGGTAACTGACCCTTCAAGGGATAATTCCAGTTTATACCAACTTGGATTATATTTTTGTGGGTTGGGCCATCATTTCCATGATAACACTGGATTTAGCAATCGATTGCTGAGATCAGAAAACACGAGCAGTCAGAATATAAATCTAAACCAGTTTATCTGTAGGTAAAACCCAAAGTCAGTGCACCTGAAATGTTGGTAAAAATCCCTCATTGCACAAGAAGAGCGTGTGTGCGCGCACAACTACGCTAAGAACAGCACGGCAGTTGAACCAGGAAGTCGGTCGGTAAACTATGATGGATGTTTACAGCGAACAGTTTGGGTTAGTCAGTTTACCTTTCTCTTTCAAATTAGGCTTGGCTAACCCTTGGGGTTAGTTTACAATGCGTTTGGTCATCCCACTGCTCGTCTTTCTTGCCCTAATGGACTTGTTTTAGCAAAGTCTCTACATTTTGAGATCTCAGCCTTTAACTTGATGGGTACCATGTTACTATAGCCAACAGAAATAATGGTGTATCCTATTAAAATGAGACTCAAGTTGTAATAAATCAAAATTATTCTTTAAGGCAGTTTAAACCATGACATGATTTTTTTCGCATGGTACCTACTCACACTACAAAACCCTTTTCGGCTTGATGTAAAATATGCCACGTGAAATAAATAATTTACTTTTTTGGCACCTTTAAGTCAAAAGATCATCTCAAACCTCAAATCGTGTTGAGGGCTCAAATGTATTTACAGGGAGAAATCTTTCCATCACTGCTCAGTCAGTTGTTATTTCTGACTACGGTGCACCTGGAAAACTTGTGTGATGGAAAGTGTGTTGCGTCACTATGACAACTGGCAACGGTGAACTGCTGTTACCAGTCTTAGCGGCAGCATCACTACATATTTAACAGTGTTTAGAGACATTTGAAAATGTAATATGAACGTAGTTAATGTAAATACAGCCTTGTTTCTTGTGATGAAACATTGAAACATATGTACAGTGGACAACAGAAATAAACCTTGCAACACTTGTGGCCCCTCCTCATGGCACCCACTTTGGGCACCACTGCTTCAAGGGACTTTCCCTCTCAGAGTACTGGTTCTCAGGCAGCACTTCCTCACTGAGTGCATCAACCCTACGAGCTCAACCAAAATCTCTTAACTAATAGGGATATGGTTTGGGACTCGGAACTGGGCCTGCCAAACCCACGGAAGGAGTTATGATTTGTACCCTCTCTGAAGTTGTGCCTGAGAGGCTTAACTCAGGGAGTTCTCAAGCCTTAAACCCTGCATGTTAAAGTGTTGGCAGCATGCCTCCCAACTTCAGGGAAACACGGACTGCATCACTTTCCTGCGAGTCAGGTGTTTTTACCTGAGGAGTGGGAAAAACAGAAATGTCTCTATACAAAGAAAAATAGCATCAGGAGTCAGGGCAGGCCAATGGACTGACAAGAAACATAATTTCTAGTGGACAACTTCAAAGCCAAACCAAAAGCCCTTTCATAAAGCTTTGGACGGACAGTGCCCAGTATAACAAGCTTGTTAAAGTTAAATATGAACTATATTTATTATCATGGTTGAACATAAAAGCTCTGCTGCACTGGCCTGTTTTTCCACTTTCAAACGGTTTTTTTGCGTCGACTCTGTGGCTGTAGTTGGCATGAGATAGTGAACAAGACAAGGCTTGTGTTATTGGGTGTGGTGAGGAAGTTGCTGGGACTCGTCAGACGAGCTTGGGTGCCTCGAATATACTGTGGGCACATGAAAAAGAAGGGTAATGACTCATACCAGAGGTCTAACGTGCAAAGGAAACACATGCTCTTCAGGTGGCCTGCTACACGTTTATCACTGCACTATTATGCATTTTAATTCAATGATCATCTGCCTAAGTGCTACAGGTACACGTGGATAACGAACCTCAATAAGGATTTGCACAGTGGAGATGTGATAACAACAACAACAAAGGCACAAAATAATAGAAGTGTGTGATGTAATTCAGATGGCGCACTTAACAAAACAGGCTCTACATTTTCTGTGCGACTATGAAAACAACATCCCTGACAGTAAACATATGGAGTGACTTGACACACAGGCCCCAATGTAGGTCAAAGGGCTTCAAGTGGCCCCTATATGGGGCAGTGATCAGGGATATCGATACTTGTTTGGAAAACCTGGAGCCTGGGGCCAGTCTCAATACAGCTGAGTCAACAGAGCAGCGTGTGATCCACATCCAGTGGCGGGGGAAAGTCCAGTCCGAGCTTTCCACTGTTCCTCGTGCACGTTTTGCAGATGACAACAAAAGTGACCATTAACTGATGCTGTGTGACCCACAGTGAAAGGCCTCCCGAGCCACAATGAGACCCCAAACCGAACCACTGCCATGCTGACACACACACACACACACACACACACACACGCGCGCGCGCGCACACTAACACACACTGCTACTGTTGGCGGTAACGCCTGAGACTAAAAACTTCCATTTTGAAGGATAATGAGCAGCTGTGTCGACACGCAGGAAAACCAGATAAACATTGTGTACAGCGACAGCGTTAACGCACGTCCCCCGCGAGTACTTACTCTGTGACAGCACATATTTGCTCGAGCACGCCGTGAGGTTGCATCTTCTGACAGGCGTTATCCGGTGACTCCTGGCGTGTCTGACGAGCTGTCGGTGGAGCTGAGAAGCCAGAGGTCTTACTACGGATGACAAAGTCACCATATTGATCAAGCTAACGTCACCAGCCTCACAACAAGCCGCAACGGGGAGCGCGTGGCCGTCCCTTTGACGTGTTTATTCGAAGCTAACGGTTAGCTAAAGTCTTTTTTTTAACTCCACGAAAGTTAGCTCTCAGCACCGACCCTGCTCAAAACAAAAAGTGGTGGCGGTTCGCTGCAGTTGCTCTCCTACCGTTTGCCTGGAGGCGGGGGAAGGGGCTGGCTTTGGCTTTACATACATTCAAAATGTCACCGCAAAAGCCGAAACCGCTTCTCCTGAATCTATGGCGTGAATTCAGCCCGGTTAAATAGTGTCCTTGTCGGCCCAGACCCTCGATAAATGATAAGATAGGGCCGCTGTTGATAAAGTGTTTGCTCTGTAGGACAGGGGGAGGAGGTGGGGGAGGGGAGGGGGGGGGGGGGGGGCAGTGTTGACCAATCAGCGGCCCCCACTGAGGGGCGTTAGCGGTAATGATGTAGGACGGACAGACTTGACACATCTATGACGGACAGGTGATAATAAAATATTAATGGCGTAACGTAGGCCTTTATTGATCCCCAGAAGGGAAATTCAGGCGTTGCAGAAGCACACGGACAGAAACAGAACGGATAAATTTAAAAAAAGTAAACAATTTGGTATGTAAAATAGAAAAGATAGAACTAAAAAAACAGAAACCATACAATTGCAATTGAGTGACAGTAATAATAGTAATGTAATAATAATGCAAATGAAGTTGGACCATGGATTGCCAATTTGTGTAGTTATTTATATATTTATTTCATTCTGTCGGTATTTCCCGCCTTACGTTCCTTGAAGGTATTTCATTAAGTCTGCTTTTCATCAGTGGAGGAATAACTTAAGCAAGTGTACTAATACTATAGTATTTATGCTTTTACTCAAGTAGAGGATCTATGCAATATACAACTTATACACTTACTTATACAAGTAAAAGTCCTGCATTCAAAATTGTACTGAAGTAAGAGTATTATCAGCGTATATATATATAGATATATATATACTCACTGACATATATATATATATATATTAAAAAGTATCAAAGGTCAAAAGTACTCATTGTGCAGAATGGCCCCTTTCATCATTGTATTGTTTATATTGTAATATAGTTCTATTTTTTTAATTGCATTCTGACGTTTTTATGTGGATTTTTTGTTTAGTTTATAATGCATTATTGTATGTAAAGAACCTTGAATTTCCTTCGTGTATGAAGTGTGCCATAAAAATAAACTTGTCTTGACCAAGTCTAGTGTCTGCTATGAAAAGGGCCTTCTGCAAAGCCACAATCTGTGAACATGTTCCACTTTGGTCTATAAAACCGTTTGTGAAGATGTGGCACCTCCAAATGTCTGTTTCATTGTGTTCCTTTTTGCTCCCGTCTTCTGTCTCTATCCTGTGTCCTGACCCCTTCATCCAATCAAAATGCACTTGCTTGTTTATAGTAAAGTGCTGTTTGGTGTGGTGGGTATACCGTTGCATCACAGTTACTCTTCTCAAGAATGTCACACTCTGTACAGAGCCGACCATGTGACTGTCAGACTTTCCCTGACTTGAACAAATGTTTATCAGAAAACCAAGAAAACACGCCATAATGTGCGAGTGATGGCACACTTTGGCAGAAACGGGCTCCAACAGACGTGTTTCTGCATGTAGTTTTCGTGTTTATTTTAGATTATTTTCTGAACCATTAGATATTCAGGTCAGTGCTATCGCATGTTGATGTCTCTTATCTTGCTTAACTCTCTCTAACATTAACAAACTAGATAAACTGGCCATACACAGAAGACATCCATTTGGTATATTTCCACCATGCAGTCCTTATAATAATGGGATGGATATGATATACATTCAAAATGTGCAAAAATGATTGTATTTCAGAAAGAGACAAATAAACAACACAACACAACACAAGAAGCCTCTGCAGTTGTTCAGTTTATTGTCTTCACCAAATTGGTCCAAAGGGCTCTCATAGCATTTCAACAAGATGTCAGATCACAACGAAATATGAAATTATGGACACTGAAACAGGGGTTAGACTGGAGAAGAACTCGACTGCTACACTTTGTGCCAGTGGTTCTTATGTTATTTCAGTGCAGGACTCCACTGCCATCAGATTAACCTCTGCAGTATGAACAAGAATGACTGGTTCTGGTCAAACCACCGCCTCCACATCTGGTTCTGTCTTTAACCGTCTAATCAAACTGTGACCTCTGCGCTCAAACAGAACCAAGCCATACTAATAAAAAAAAAAAAGGAACTGGAACATGTTTACATTTAACTACTACTAGTCCGGATCTAAGCCGCTTGTGCTTAGCCAGAGAATTTATCATACAGTGCAGTTTCACAGGGAGCCATGTTAGCGCCGCTGTGCTGCTCCATGGCTGTTTGTGAGCAACTTTCTCTAGGAGCTGGGCGCCTCACTGTGGCGGTGTTAAGGAGGGCGTGTTTACGCAGCCAAAACATGTTAAGTTCTAGAAAAGAGGTAGCAAACTAACGCCCCGTGGCACAACGTGGCCAAACTCTCCATCAGTGCCTCTGTGCTTTACCAACCCACAGATGATCACAGACATCAACAGCACCTACAGACAGGCCCCCTCCGGTTAGAGTACCACAAGCTGCAGACTCCTGGGTCTGTCCGTTACCGTCCCTTCACAACGACTGAGGTCAATATTACAACCCAAGAAAATGTTTGGTTTTTTTAAATCTTTTGTAACCTGACCAGAAAGCACAAAAACACCCTGACTTGTGTAGCATGAGAAATACAGTACGTTTATAAAAAATACAAAAAAAGCACTTTTTTTTTTTACCATCAAGAGAAGCATTTTATAGGGACCAGAAATGAATAAAAATAACAAAAGAAGTTGTATGTAGTTTTCAAAACTTTTTAAAATGTAGAATAATTTACAGCATCATGTCAGAGAGCAGGGGGAGTATGAAAGCACAAACACAAGAGTTCGGGGGAGAAAGTGACGAAAGACGAACCAGGGCAGTAAATTGTTCTTCATAAAAGAGGTGTTTTATTTAAGCCTACTGTCGGTCTCGAGTCAAAATGACAAGTGTTCAAAGAGTTCTCAGTCCAGACCAGGGAGGACAGGTTAGTCCAGAGCGATGATGTCATCATCATCGCTGGGGGCAGCGGCTGCACTTGATTGGTCCGTCCGTGGGCGCTTGGTGGAGGTCTCGCCGGTTTCTGCGTCCGGGTGCTTCCTCTTGGTGCCGCTGCTCGTTGCTGCTGCTGCTGCTGCTGCAGAGCTAGACGGCGCCCCTTCCTCCTCATCAGAGTCAACGATCATGAGGTCGTCGTCCTGTGCTGGAGCTGAAAGGTGGTGGACAACAGCTTTCACAGATGAAATAATAGCAGATGCCAAATTGTTTCCACAAAAAACAAGCGCACTAAACCCTCAACACAGACAAATGATTGCAATTTGAGATTCACATCAGATTGACACGTGTGGAAATCTCAAATCAACATTCTGAGCTATGATTTTGGGTTGTTGTAGATCTGTTATCTTAAAGACAGCATAAGTGATGTCAGTGGACACAAAGCATCTCTAGTCAGGCCCAGCAAATATCATCCTATTGCAGCGCCGCAGTACCAACAGTGTCTAATCTGCAGTTCTTCACCTGCAGCCAGACTGACCTACACCACCTCGGCCTCAGCATTTTACAACAGTGCACCATCTATTGGCATTACTTAGTCTGTGAACTTGTATAATTGTATCATTTCCCCCCAGGGATCAATAAAGCATTTCTGATTCTGATTGCTCAAACTGCTGCTTTTCGGGTCAGTGGAACTGGAGTGACCATGTCCAACTTCCCCTTGAGTTAAGAACATGCAGCCTGCTATTGAGTTTCTAAGTTAAGTTAAGCGAAGTGATTTTTGCCGCGTTCAGCTCCACATTAGCACTGCGTGAGAGGTCTCCTCAAAAAGAAACAATGCAATATCTCCCAGCGAAAAAGTTGGACCTGGCTCAACTTTGCCTGCACCGCACTGGAAATTGCTGCATTGGCCAATCAAATATGTGCAAGAGCACATTCATGGTGAAGGCTGTCACAATGAAAGATACAAACAAAGCAATAATACAATATAGTGCAGACATCCCTGTTCAGTGTATTTCACATAGAGATGGGACCACACAAAATCAGCCCCACTGTGATATGAACTGAGAAAAAAGAAGATGCTTTCTCTCCAGCTGACCTTTAGAAGAGGTGGACGGCTGGGCGGAGTCCTTGTTGCCGTTGGTGATGCTGCTAACCTCCTCCTGCTTGGCCTGCGGGGGCGGAGCTTTGTCCGGGGCCTCGCCTACTACCTCAAACTCCACATCCCGCTCTAGTTCCTCACTGCCAATGAACACAGACACAGACACAGACACACACACACACACACACACACACACACACACACACACACACACACACACACACACACACAGACACAGACACAGACACAGACACAGACACAGACACACACACACACACACACACACACACGTAAACCAAACATTAGGAATCAAACATAAGCACATTCAACTGTGTACAATGTATTTCATTCACGTGCGCGGAGGTACATACGTGTGCAGGACATTAACGAGGAGCGTGTAGTCTTGGAGGAAGTCATCAGATTGGAGACGGCTGCCGTTACGGATCCCAAAATCGGCAAGAAATTTGCTGTTGTTGGCTGTGGAGGAACAGACAGGATGGGAGTTACACACACACCTAATAACAAGCCAGTGTTTGTCCCACTACACATGTGGGGACAATCTATTCATTTATACCCATTCCCCTGACACCTTCTCATACTCACCAAATGTCATGCATTTAGGTTACATTGGTTTAATGAACTTAACTCTAGCCCTCACTCTAAAATACATCTAAATACCCTCTGAATTAAGTGCTGAAGTGCTACGATCTAAAACTGCTCATGTCCAGTTCTATAATTACAAACAGTTGCAAAACAGAGCATGGAGGCACAGCTCACTAACTGTGTCAACAGAGATGCTATTGACTACATGCCCCTTTAATCCCCTCCTGTCTGGCCAGTATGTGTTTTAGCTAAGGACTAAATGGCAGGTGCTACCACAGCGTCCTCTTCTGTCCAAATGAAGAATCACTACACGACACTTTTCACCCAAATTGTGCCCCCTTCCTTGCTCCACGTGCTTCATCACTTTAATTGTGATGCATTACTTGTTTTTATCCCCCCCTCTTCCTTACCTTCCGTCTCTCCTTCCTCTGAGGAGATGAGGATGGTCCCCTTTCCGTCCTCTATCTGAACATCTGGAGCCACCATGCCAAACCTCTCCTTCAGGATCTGATAAAAAAAAACACAAACATACAAAAACATCAAGTCAACAACAAGTAAATTAGGCAATAGTAAACATGACACAAGTCCATAGCAACATTTATAATCCAACAGCAGTAATCACTTCCAACCAATGATGTACTGTATTGTAGTTTATAAGGTACATGAAATACAGGCTTTTCTCTTATGACTTATGTGCCATATATGGTGTTGCCAAGACTACCACCTCATCTTGCAAAAACAAGCTCATCATATTACCCTGTCCTGCAGAGTGAGGACCATGGTTTTGTGGACGTTGAGTTTGACTGTGACTTCAGGCTTACTGGCGCAGACGTAGCAGTTGGTGCTGGGCGGGTCCAGGACACATGGGACCAGAAGCTTCTTCCTGAGGTTGGGACACTTGTTCAGGAAGATCTGGAAAAGAGGGAAACAAAGACTAACATGAAACATGGGGGGGGGGGGGGGAAGTATCTCAAGTGACGCAGTTTTGGGTCAAAGCATGTCAACCTCCTTTGGATGCTTGGTTGTTTCCATGTTAAACTGAGAATGTCAACATGTAGCAAAACCTTTCATTTCCTTTGCACAAATCAGAAACAATATGTGGGCATACTATGTCAGCAGACAGCGTGGCAGCTAACAGTGCCTGATACTGGGATTCTTTACCCTGTATTAGAATGTATTACTACTACTCAGTCAACAACTGGCTACACTCTCTTACAATTTTTGTTGGCGGACCTTTCCATCTGGGGAACAGATACCACTGCCAGTACAGTATTCAAAGGTTCTCTAAAGCTTTAGCAGTCTGAAGCTTTTTTATACAAAATTCCCTCTTTGTGATACTATCGTCCGCCACAGCTCAACAAGGAAACAGTGTCTGTGGAAACACAAAGACGGAATTTTAACCTAACCGGTCATGGGCGCTTGGTAGTTGAACTAACCGTGCGGCAGGACTCCAGTTCCCCAGACAGGATCTTCAACCCCTCCAGCACGATGAGCCCAGCGATGACAGCGTTGGTTGTAGCAATAGCTGGGATGATGTTACCCGCCATGGCTGAAACAAACAAAGCAACAAATAAACCAGAGACATTTATCTGAGTGTGAATGTGCACTACAACTGTATAATGGAATTAAGATATCTCAAACTAATTCAGATCACGTATAATATATCCATTAAATAAAACACAGCAAATTCTACATGATAGTTTGTTTCCGGTGTAAGCTATATCCTGTTGGAAAGATACGAGACAACAACAACAACTTACACTTTACGTCAAAACGACTCTTCATGTTCATGCTGAAGATGTGCATACGTAGGTTGGCTGCCGCGGTAACAAAGTCCATGGCTGGAGGGTCATCCTGGAAGGGGATGAGGAGGAGGCAGTGAAAGCTCACATGAACCGTTAAAAACACCGTTCATGTACCCGTGTGTCACTAACATTTCATCATTGCTGTGTATTCTCGAGCAGGAAACCTGAAATGGTAAACAACCTCAGGCTTGACGCTTCTTTTCTTTTATACCCTTTTGAAGTTTTATGTATGTACCTCTCAGTGGAAGAGCGGTTTATTCATCAATACATGTATATTTGCTCTTTTCATTCTTACATTTTTACAGCAAGTGTGCCAACCTTCCCTCCATCAGTTGCTGTGTTTGTGTGTTACCTTGTCCCACACCAGCTCGGCTCCTTCTCCCTTCTCCTGCAGCTGTGAGCGGAGAGTCTCCACGCTGTGCTGGAACAGCTGGCAGAGGGCCCAAACACCCAGAACCTGTTGGTCCTTCAAACCTGAAACTGGAGACTCCTCCTGAGGGCATGCTGGGACACACAAACAAATACGGATGAACATATAGGCAAACAAACGCCTAAGACAGCCAAGGATCACAGTGGCTATGCCTCTCTTAAGAAGACAAAAAGACTAACATGCATCCGCCTTGTTAACCTGCCACCCCCCCTCTCCATCCCTAGCAGAGAGAGTAAGGGGCAGAGGGGTTGTTTAGTTGAACATGTTAGTGTAGTCTGCCTGACTCATTGCTCCTTTATCTGACTGAGGTTAGAATCTGTGGCTCCAAAACATCAGTACCCTAACTGTGCTGTGTATGGATGAGTCCATGGCGCTGTCCGTGGTGCTGAAGTCGCAGACGGCTTTGTAATTGTGCTCAGTCCCGCCCTTCTGTCAGTTTGGTCTTGGATCTCTAATACTCTCTGAACTACACACTATAAATATAAATACTGTATTGTAGCCTCTATACTGTATAGAGTAGTGTCACCTTCATGATCAAAGTGACAAATGGCAACGTGCAGTCGAGGAAGAGCGAGAGGATCATAGAGACACACTGCTGCCTGCAGTATTCCTATAATATCTCTGTGATCATTCAGTAGTGTTTGCGCTGCTGAGAATACAGCCCCAGAGCGAGCCACCTCTGTGACAACATATTGCAGGGGAGACGTGACTACAGATATAGTTTTAACTATAGATGTTTGGTGAAACCTGGGAGTGGAGCAAGTCATGTGACTGAGGAAATTAACCTGTCAAACAAAGCAGAACATGTCTGCGTGTGGTTGATTAGACCTCTTTTTATTGAAGAATTGCACCGCTAATGAAGCTCTGCTAACTTGGTGACAAACGCACTGCATTTCCCATAACTTCTTTAAAATAAAAGCATCCTGCCGGTTCGCCAGGAGAAAGCCTTTAATGTGAAGCAGCAACAGCAGGAAAGGTTCGGTTTGCATCAGCAGTAACTTAACACAGATTCAATGCGGCTGAAATCGACCAGTAAACAGGGAAATAAGGCTGATATCTGACAGTACAGACAGGAACACAGGAGTGAAACTGAACCACCAAACCACAGAGAATCTGGAGCCAACTTTGACAGAGCAGGGAGGAGCTTGGAGAGCTTGGAGAACAAGCCCCCAAACTTCATCCAACCAAAAGCTTAAGTTGTCTCTGACATAAATCATTAAAAACAGACATACCACTGTTCTCTAGCTGCTGCCAGTCCAGAGGTGTAGGAGCTTTTCTCTTCTTCCACAGCTTGTCCATGGTGAGCAGGTACATGATGTCATCTTTGAAAAGCTGGGGAGGAAAGCCAATCAGAACCGAGCTTGTTACTGTCAATCTGTGGTGATAACACACTGCTGATCCAATCCCTCAAACTGCTGTATGTTAAATTTTTTGCAAAAAGCTGTATTAGAAAAGTAAAGCACTTTTGAAAACCACTTTGAAAAGCTATCAACAAGACATTTTCACTCTTGAGGTAGAAGTGCTGAATTTAAAGAAGGCAAACTATTCATCATTTTCTGTGTCAACTAATTTTGCATCTTACATTCGTGACCTATATTAAGAACACACGAACTATGGTCTGCAGCACTCCGATGATGCAGGAATGGAAAATGTAGTAAATAAACGTACATCAGCTAGGGCCATTTTATTAAATCTCCTGCTCAAGCGTCACACTGGCTTTACTACAGTTTATAACCACAGGTGGGGCCTGAATAAGCCCTTCTATGCATATTTGTTGTATAAACAAAGTCTGAGTATCCCACACACTAGTTAACAAAGTCTGCATCTGAATTTCTGAAATAGCCCCACAAGTTTGATTTGTCTGGCTAGTACCTTGTTGAAGAGTTTGACGGGGTCGTATCCTGTGGAGCGGGCCCACTCCTTGGTGGAGACTCGCCTGATGTCCCCGTCCTTTTCTGAGGCTGTGGCGCGAGCCGCCGTGTCTTCGGGATTCCCTGTTTACAGAGCACACACACACACACACACACAGTTTAAGATGATTGGGTATCTCTACCTGTATCACCATCCGGCATTTAAAAGCGGCTTTCACAAATGGAGTTAATATTACCTCATTAGATATTGTGAAACAAATGCAATGCCACGCTCTCACTCACATGCAGCTTCTGGGTCCGCTGTGTCGGGTGACACCTCTTGATCTGCATCCTCTTCTCCAAATAGCTGACTATAGTGGCAAACAATGCAAGATGACCATTAGAACACAGCATACTGGCCTCTATTGTATATCATCAGGGTGTTTTATATTCTACATTACTACGGGTTGTTTTCAAACATGCGCAGGGCCAGTCAAGTGAGGGTTTACTGGGAAATGTGCCTATGTTTGAAATGTAGTCCACCTGAATGATGCTAGTACTCGGTGATGATGAGAAGGAGCCTTACTTGAAGAGATACTTGGCCCAGACGATGCAGTGAATGGGCTCAGATGGTGTGTTTCTTATGGTGCATCCTGGGAAGGTCTTCTGGGTGGGCTTAGGTTGGCACTCGTAGCACTCTGTCATTCCCTGGGGAACGATATATGTGTGAGTGCAAGTGTGTGTGAGAAAGCGGTAGGAATAAAAGAAGGGGAAAAAAGGGGCGACAGAGATGCAGAAAGGCACAGTGAGGGGTGGGATAGTCGCTGCCCTTCAACCTTTTACTGGATAGGAAATCTATAACAGGTAACATAACAAAGATGTGCATGTTTTACCTTCTTGATGACTGTGACTTGTCCCAGGTATCCAGCCGTGCCACTCTCTATCAGAGGGATGTCTGCAGCCAAACACATCCTGTTCACGTGGTTACGGGCCGCTACAGGGACAGAAAGTGTTTTATTGTCCTCATCATTTGAATGTATTGTCATTTAGGAGAAACAAAAAATGTCTGCGTAGTGAGGTCACGTGAGAATACCTCTGTTATCCAGCGCATTCATCACCAGCACAAATTTCCTGAAGAACTCCACATTGTAGTCAGGGCTGTGGGGGGCACACAATGAGTTCCAAATCAAAAAGGACAACCATCAAGTCTGCGTGTCAGTCAGATAAAAGTCTTTGATTTATTAAATGAATAAAGAAACCGAGAGAAACTCACTTCATGATGCTGTCATGGTAGGCAATGATATTTGCAGTGGGACAAAACTGCAAGGCGCTCTCCTTGGCCACCTGCAAAACAACCAAGTAGCGGACTGAGCCAGAAACGTACAAATACAGCACACAGAAGAAGGTAAATAGTCTACGGTGTGGCGATACAGACAGCACACATATTTCAGGGTGTTCAACATAACGCAGTGTCAGCTCAAACCAGATTAAGAACAATCTTACAGCCGCCAGTGACAAGGGCCAGCTGCCTGATGTTTGCATACCTGTGCTTTAGACTTGCCAACATGCTTCTTCTGGAAGAGGAACTGGCGGTTCAGGTTGCTGACATCGATTGTGTCCAAGTCAATCTGCCGAAATCAATAGGGTTGTAATGTCAGTGATGTATACACGATATGTGACAGCCAACTCCAATCAGCATATCACACACGCACACAGTAGCACAGCTTTTGACATAGCAGTGCAACACTTCTTTGGATAATAAAATATCTGCATGTACACATGATAACAAATAGGGACAAATCCACCAGATAATTACGGTATTCTCCATACATGTTAAAATGCATCAGTACCGCAAGAAGGTATTTCATCATCTTATAGGTGTTTTTCCCCATTTCTTTTGCAATTACTCACTCAGTTGTACTTGCAAAAGCTCCGGTGTTCATATGTCATCCATTACTGTGATCTACACCATTGATTATTTAAAGATTAAACGTATGGTTCAAGATGGGTCACTCCAAAATTCTGTCTCAAGGAGCCTCATGGCTTTTGTTATGACTAAAGGATTGTAAGAACAGTGTGAACCCTTGGTCAAAACGGTATTGAAAAGACGGAATGATCATCTCATGATTTTCATCTGTAGAGCTCTACTGTTAAAGCTCCCAAACTACCTCACGTGCCTTCTCTCATTTAACTACAGCACACAACCAAATAACCACTTTGCCTTAGATATTCCAAATGTACATGCTAATTTCGGCAGAACTAGTTTCAGGTACTATGCACATCTTAAATACCTTTAAACTACTGCACATTCTTTAATTCCCCTTTGAGAGTTTAAGGCCTTACTATCTGATGTTTATGACTCTTGTGATTGTTTATCAGTTCCATTTGATGCTCGATTGTTGGCTGGCTGGCTTCAGATGTGTTGTTCTGGCGTGACTATGAATGTGTCTTGTTCTCAATGATACCACCTGGTTAACTAAGGTACCAGAAGTCATCAATATACGTTCTGGAATAATGGTGAATATTAATCTTCTATTCAATTTCCCAGCACCCTTCAAGGACCCACAGAGGTCTCGGAGATCCATTGACAGTCACAAATGCTCAGTTCAAAACATCTAACGGTTGACCCTCAAAACATCCACAACTGTTATCAAGCGCTGCGCAAACAGACGCAAATGTCTAGCATTAATATACTTAGTGTGTATATTTAACACAACATAACCTAGCACAAATAAACAAAGGGGTGTCCAAGTGTCTCTGTACTGGTAGTTAGTTCGCCAACCGACCCGGCTAGCTAGCCGTCACATTACAAAGAAGTTGTCTGGCTAACTTAGCAGTGTTAATGGCGCCAAATGCTCCAGCTACATTGCTACGGCACTGTTCATATTTTTACAACTTCGTTCCCGGGCCTCTCTACTGAACTATACACTCGGGGACAGAATGGGTATCAAGGAACCACCACGAACACTCGTGTGTTTTACTTCTTTTAATGCCACGTCTCAGGAATTAGCCCGAGCCCGCACACCTCCAGGCGCAGTCTGTGCAGCACAAAGACCTAGCATGATAGCCAGCTAGCTAACAGACACACACACACAAACAAACATAAGTGTGACGGACCACTTCGATGTTTTTGAAGCCGGTGAGGACGAGGTTCTTCAGCAGCTCGCAGCCGATCCCTCCCGCTCCCACCACCAGCACCTTGCAGGTGGAAAGGGAGTCAGCGAGCTCTTTTCGGAGGGAACCCACCAGTTGGACCATGTTGATCGGCTAGAGACAGAACCAGAGCCTGCAACACCGGGAGGCTATCGGCTAGCTTCTTCTTCTTCTACAGAACCGAAGTCCCGCCCACTTCCGGGTTACTCAACTTCTTCTGTAGTATTCAGAGGCGCTATTTAACCAATTTGTTGTTTTAGCGCCCTCTTTCTGTCGGTTAGCAATTCAACTTCGATGTGCGTTTGACCCATGTTTGAACCTGCTTTGGTGGATTCAGTTTCCCACTAATTACTATGTTCTCTTAATTAGGCCAGTCCTTTTCCCTTATGAAGTTGTTCACAGCTGCTTCACACTTTAATTGCTGCACTATTTTTGTTGGCAGTGGTCACCTTTTCCTGTCGTTAGCTTTCAGTGCCCAATGTATGGTTTGCAATTGAATCAGCCTATTTACTTCCTTTCAGACCCACAGGAACCCACATAGGTCTAATTGACATAGCATGTTGTTATTTTTATGGAATGCCTCCTCAACAACTTGAAATGAAATGACCTCCAGAAATCAGAATCAGCTTTATTGGCCAAGTATGTGTATGTGTACACATCCAAGAAATGTGACTCCAGTTTAAGTTGCTGTCAGTGTACTAACACACAGTTCCAAGAACAGTTTATAGAAATAGACATAACGCTAAAACAAGGACAACAAAGGTGAACAAAGATAGGCAAAAATAAACATAGAACTATGATGTACAATGACCAACAACATACAATGTCTAAGTCAAATGTTTATGTAAATTGTAAACAAATACAAATAGTGCAAAAGAATAATGAATGGATAAATATTGAATGGATACATTTTGAATGGGTAATGTAATAGATTACTTTATATACATGAAGTGGGTAGTTTTGTACAGTATATGCTATTATACATATATACTGTATATATAGTGTGCAAGACTTATATTTGACAATGATGATGGAGTCTGAGCATATTAAGACATTTCCTGGTTCTCTGCAGTGCCAGAAGCACCACGAGTAGACCCCCAGACCATGTCAAGTACACTTGGATACATCTGGAGGTTTGTCTGATGTTCTAACCCTAACCCTTGGATCCACTGGCACACCTGCATTTACTGGGGGACAGTTTTTTTTTCCAACCATGAGTGTTTTTAGATTCTAAAGAAAGTATTATAAATATAAGAGTGACCGAAAGGGAATCATTCTCAAGAAAATGTAGATTGAAAACGGGGGTTGCAGAGGCAATGAGAAACACAAAGTCCATAAAGTGTGGTCGAGAAATAACAGAAGAAAGTTCCACATTGGAGTACAACACAAGGTGATCCTTTGCTGTGGCCAGTTATTCCATAAGTGGGTTAATAAACGGATGTCTGCTTCTTTTTGCCTATGTCTGACATTACAAGCACACACGTCACACTACAATAGCTATGAGCCACAGAGAAAATTGCTACGCTAAATATCTATAATATTCATACTATCTTACCCGGCTAAACATTATTGGGAAGACATTTTCACATCGTCATATTATTGTGTGCATTCCAGCTACAAAGATGTGTGAGGCGATGACCGCCTGCCCTACTTACAGTGGTCAAACACCAAACACGTACCTTCAGTGCTCTGTAGTAACCTCATATGGAGCTGTAAATTTACCAACGTGTGTACGTGCGTACGACTGACGCGCAATAGGTGGACAGAGGGTCAGGATGTTGATATACACAGCTATACTCAGCTAACTGCTAAAGCAGTAGCTAATAAGAGAGACGAACGCGTTGTGAAATGTTCCACTTGACGGGTCATGATAGGAGAATCAGTTCACCTGCTGTGCTACGGATGCCTGTAGCGTTGTTGCTACTCTGTATCCATGGCAACACCAAGATAACATGACGTTTTAACATGCTGCCTTCCCGTACTGTCTTAAAGTTTGAAACCTGCCACCAATTCAACAAAGCGCCATTAAGGAGTATCGTGGCAGGTTAAATTGTACATTTAAGGGTTACAGGGCATGAAAGCCTTAGCAACAATTCAAGTAAAGTCTGAAGTACAAGTCCAAGTACCTTGGTTTGCGAAACAAACTACCAAAGAGCAAATGTGGTATTCTATGTTATAATGATAACTTAGCCTACGTCACTGTGACAGATTCTTATTGTTTCCACACAAAAAGGTCTTAGAGAAGTGGAGTTTACGTGGAACTGCGAATGCCGCACCAGTTGAACCGGAAAGTTCTCGCTGTCCGCTCGCAGCTGGACTCTGCTGAGAATGACGTGAAGTGGAGGCTTTTCCTTGGCAGTGAGTTATCACCATGCAAATGTGTTTATTAAAGTGTAACATGTTTTTTTTTCTGTACGTAAACGGCACGCTATGCATTCCTTATGTTCATTTAAAACGAAAAACCTTTAACGAAAGACTACTTCTAACCGCTGGATAAGCATGTTGATTTAAGGCAAAACATAATTCTACTTTTTTTTTGTCCCAGCGCTCTTTGTCAATCATTTACATTCTGTTGGGTAAACAAATACGTGTGAGTTGGAAGAATCAATAGGGCAATGGGTAAGCTGCAAGTTTGCAACACGTTTTATTTGTCCCTGTGCCTGCCTGTGTCCTGCACCCCCGTGTCCGCGTGAGTGGGCGCGCGTGGACTGATGACAGTCTGATTAAGCTTCCGTATTGTAAACCGAGGTCTCTCAGAGATTCCCGCCGCTCTGCCGTTGGCCAGGAGTGAACAGTTTTCCCGGCAGGCCAGGTACTGTCATGACGCTTCCACTGGTCTGACTTCAGATTCTGTGCCCGGCCCGCCTCTCCACTCCCTCCGCCTCCGGCTGCGTACTGACCGAGACAAAGCCCCGTCCAGCACCACAGCTGCCTGAGAGAAACATGGGACCCGCAGGGCGCCTCTGCTCGGTCCTGCCGCTTGTGTTCTTGCTGGGGCTTCATCACTCCTCGGGTTTCTGGATCGTCAACGTTGTCTTCCCGCCCGCGGCCAAACCCAGAGCACCAAACAACAGCACTCCACCTCTCATTATCGGTAAGAGTAGGGCTTGGTATGGTTACTTTAATCTTTTTCTTTAATGTTTTTTTTTGTGTGTGTGGAGAATCTTAGATGTCAGACTATCTGTGCAGCTATTTCCCCACCTGGGCAAAGCAGGCAAGAGGGGCCCTGAAAGCTCCATCCTCAGTGTTTTTCCTCTGGTTTGTGCTAATTGAATTGAAAATCTGTGTGGGAATATGCACCAATAAAGTAATAAAGTGCAACATCAACTGATATGATAAGGGCCTTAAGGTGGGCCCCACTTTGTTCTCTTTCTTCTTTCTTCTTGAGTTTAAATACCTTCTGTTAGTTCAGTTTTGTACTCACTTGTTGCATGTTCCTAAATACATTTGTTTTTAACCTAAAAACTGCACACACTGCAGAAGAAGGGTGTGTGTGTGGGGGGGGTTAATAACTGCACAGCAGCTTTATTTCTGTCTGACTAACTGACTGTTTGTGCATTGATGTCGGGGCTATCAGTGAGGTTGTACACTGCACTCTGTACATTTGACCCTGTATTTTACTGTTTGTTTCCTGCTTATCTAGGTCATACTCACGCTGTTTAGGCTCAAAGGGCCAAAAAGTGATTCGGTGGTCATGCTCCTCACTGGCCCTCCATACTCCAGCTGTAGGGGCTTTACTCGGTCTGGCCGTCAATTTGGGCCTCAACCAATTTTTGGTCAACACATACGCCCCTCAACTCACGACTGCTTCTTCATTTCTCATAATAATTCTTCATCTCATGTTATTATCTCAGGTCTTCATTTGTAACATTGAGAGTCGGGTGAAAGATTATTCTGTAGAGTATTACAGTTCGTCTTTGTCTTTGTCAACCAGGAATATGACTCTTTGGACCTTACTGGATCCGGTTCAGCCAAACTCTTCCTGCTGGAGCAGCGTAAAGTTTTCTGTCTAATTAAAACAACATGAGGAAGGTGTTACACTCAATTGCACAAGTGTGTGCAAACATTATAAAAAAAAACTAATATACAGTGAAATGCCAGTGCTGGTCTACATAATATAAAATCTTCGCCCAATAGCTGTGTGTCAGTGACATCAGAAGACAGTAAAAGAATGAATCATGGCCCCCTGATTGTGATGTAGTGCAGTAAAAACATCTGCACCATCTGGACATCCTTCTTCCTCTTCTTTACACATACATTAGGCGTTATTAAAGGTTTTTAAGCAAACTTGCGGTCTACTTCTGTCGGTCCCCCTTTTCAGTCATCCTGCAACTCACTACGTTTGACATCAACTTTTACATGCATAGTAAAATATTAGTCAAAGATGTAGGTGTTTGTGTGCACTGCCCTTATTGGCAATCAGATTTTTAAGAATACGCTGCAGGACATTTCCTCTTCCCACCGCTTATGACTCATTGTTTACAGTCAAAAGGTCGGGATGCGCGCATCCTACTGCAGAGGAGTTCCAAGTGGAGGACAGCCAATGAAGTGTAGGGGTTTCTGGTCTATAATGGTTGGTTATCCAAATCGAGGGTGTTGTATGCTGTACAGATTGTAAAGCCCTTTGAGGCAAACTTGTGATATTGGGCTGGACAAATAAAATTGACTTGAGTTGTCACTGCTTACATGTGTCCACCAAAAAGTGACTTCCCCCTCTAAACTTTTCTGATTGTTTCATTTGACTGCTTGTCAGAGATCCGAAGAGGAAAAACGATCCAAAAAAAACCGAACAAATTTAGGGATAAGTCCGATGAATATGAATGTATGTAGCACCACAATGTTTTCTTTACGTCCTCCTATTCCATTAAGCGTCCCCCTCAGATTCCCAGGTTGGGACCCGCCGACCTGCAGTATACTTAACCTTTTAGTGCTTACCCTGCACTGTGATTCACTGATGTGGGTGGTGTGTGTGTGTTTGCGTGTCCAGTGCCAGGGAACTTGGGGAACCGTCTGGAAGCTAAGATAGACAAGCCGACGCTGGTCCACTGGATGTGCTACAAGAAAAGTGAACACTGGTTCCCCCTGTGGATTGACCTCAACATGTTCATGCCTATAGGTGTAGACTGCTGGATTGATAATATTAGGTACCACTTTTAATGCCTATATCTGTTTCACCTTTCACGTGCACATACCATAACATTTTCTTATACCTGTATGTAATGAAGGGTCTAGCATTTTGTTACTCTGCTACCTTAAATGTCCCAGTCTGGTCCAAGCAGAACCACAAAATTTTTGTTCTTTTTCAGATACTATTAAAAGTCACATTAGAGAATGTTTTTGCCAAACTAGACTGACATGAATGTCTATGTGCGTGCCCCAGACTTGTTTACAACAGGACGTCTCGGCGGTCTTCCAACTCACCGGGGGTGCAGGTGCGGGTGCCAGGATTTGGGCAGACATATCCCATTGAGTTTCTTGACTACAACAAACTGGCGGGTGAGAGAAATACATCTGTACTGGTGGGTTTGGGGTTAGTGGAGTCTGTAAATGTTTCATGACAGCAATGACGTATTGTAGGTCTGCTTAATTCCTACACTAGCTTTCTTAATTAAATATCTCAATTGCACTTTGTAGCTCAGCTGCTTTGTGCCAAGTAGTGTTGATTTAATTGCTGTTTTTTTGCAGGTTATTTTCACACTATGGTGCAACATTTGGTCCACGTGGGCTACACCCGAAACGAGACAGTCCGAGGAGCACCGTACGACTGGAGATTAGCTCCTAGTAAGTAGCAAAAGTACACATGCACCCTCACATGCAAACGCACTCACACTGTAACTGGAGCTACAGCTAGCACACACTCACCGGTGGAATTGCTATCTTGAGAGAAAACTCTGCAGCATGCGGGAGAAGTTTGGCTTCAAGGCTTTCTTGCAGAAGGCTTCCCAACACGTGGTTAACGCTGTGAAACGTTAGCAGTTCGGTTAGGTTTAGGCACCGTAAGTAGTAGTTCAATGTTGACTTCTTATTTTAACCCAAACCATGATCTTTTCCTAAACCTAGCCAAGTAGTTTTGTTGCCTAAACGTAAAAATAATAAGGCAAATTGTCAAAATTTGTCTCACATAGGAATTGAACCATATTCTCCTGGATGAAAGGCCTGTGTTTGAGCCATTCATCCACCACAACCACGTCCCCTGATAGACTTTGATGCTCTTTGTACTATGGCAGAAAGGTTTCCTAAGTCCTCTTTATGCTGGCGATGATGATGATTGTACATTACGCACGCTTATACATGCACTTATCGAAGTTCCTGCCTGCAACCCTCCTGTTATCCCCCCTCGCCCCTGCAGATGAGAATGTGGAGTATTTCACGAAGCTGCAGGACCTGGTTGAGGAGATGTACGACCAGTACCAGCAGCCTGTTTACCTGCTGGCACACAGCATGGGCTGCCACTACGTCCTCTACTTCCTCAACCACCAGCCTCAGGCCTGGAAGGACAAGTACATCCGGGGCTTCATTTCCCTGGGCGCTCCATGGGGGGGTGCTGTTAAAACACTTAGAGTCATGGCATCAGGTAATGGCAAAGCACTTAGAATAGAATACAGTACAATAGAAGAGGCTAGTAAATGGATCTGCACCTGGCACTGTCAATACAACAATAACAATACAACTGTTAACTTTGTGGAACAACCAATTAAGTATTTCATATTTGATCCATTTAATCAAGTGTCCCACAAAACTGTACATTCTTGCTTCTCATATTTGCACCTGTAACTGTGATTTATAACCCTCCCCCATATTTGACTTGGCTCTTCACTGAAGGTGAAAATGACGGCATCCCGATGATTTCCAACATCAAGATCCGCGAGGAGCAGAGGATGACAACGACGAATCCCTGGATGCTGCCGTCTGCGGTAGCCTGGACAAAGGACCACGTGTTCATCTCCACACCGACCTTCAACTACACCAACCAGGACTACCAGCGCCTCTTCACAGACATCAATTTTGAGGACGGCTGGTAACTGATAGCTTTAAGGATTAACAAAAGCTGTGCCATCACACGCCTCAGTTTTAGACAAACTATATTCCTGAATCAATCTAAATGCTTCGGAACTGTTAATGATTTGCAATACAGTGACTACTTAGTGGCAGTGGTAACCTATGATCGGTTTTATTTTAGGTAAATTACTTCTTTGGGAGTTGATAAGTGTGTAGTCTTTGCATTAGGTGTCCCTCCACCCTGATAGATAGTAGTGTACAGGACAGTATTTCATTGTGGGTGCAGCTGCTGCTATGCCTGACCTATACCTTATTGTCAGGTATAGCAGTTAATGATAGAACATTTTAAAGCCCCCATGTGTAGAATTTTCATTTTCATCTTCAAAACCACTTTGATGGCTAACATTTTTGTTTGTAGAAAAATCCGGAGGTGTCTTATTTGACACCACCTCTGAGCGATGCCAAAGTCAGAAATGTTCAAATCCAGCACATATAGTAGGGGCTTTAATCCTGCAATGATTGAATGATTGTTTTGGCCACTTGGGGGCAGCAGAACAACTGCACAATGAGAGCGAACCAGAGTGAACCAAAACAAAAAGTTTCAGGCTGATTTGCCACCAAAACAATGAGCTCGAAGGGGAACTTCAAAGACTGGTTTTGGGGAATACTACTACAGAGTTGTATAACGCCATTTGCGCCTCCAGAGGGAGCTGCACGAAATCTGATAAATGTCCTCAGTCAGTCGGTTGGGGCTGAAAACTACAAGTTAGAAAATGAAAGAAATCTGGAGGTGTGGGGTTAGAAAGAAGTGAGTTTACCAAACTTCTATAGCCCACTCCTCATCTCTGCTTGAGTGTATGTACAGTAGCGTGAATCAAGTTGAGTTGCATTGTGGGTAATGTGGGAGACGAGTTTTAGACGAGGAAGAAGAATGCATGGAATAAAAAAGACAATATCTCTGGCTCCGCTGCATCAATTTTGATCCATTCCTTTTAAAACTGTCCATCGTGAGTCGATTATGTTAAAGCAGTGTGACGCTAAATCTTTAAAAGACTTTAAAATCTTTTAAAGTTGTTATAAAGTTCCATGGAGCTGAGGGGAACTGCAGAGCCAGGTGATAAATCTCTGAGGCTTCATCACTACGAACGACCCCATTCACAAGTAGCCATATAATCCATTATTTATGTAAAAAGTCTGATTGTTACTGCTTTAAAGTTTTGGTCCGTGTAACACTCCGTTTCACAACCCCCCTTATCCTCTTCTCGGTTCCAGGCACATGTGGGAGGACACCAAGAACCTCACCGGTGATCTCCACCCACCTGGTGTGGAGGTGTGGTGTATGTATGGCGTGGGGCTTCCAACCCCGGTAACATACATTTACGACGAGGACTTTCCCAACGTGGACCCAGTGGACTTTGTTTACGCCGACGGGGACGACACAGTGGACAGCTTTAGCATGAGCCTTTGCAAACGCTGGGCGGAGCAGCAGGAGAAGCCCATCCATGTTACAGAGTTCCGGGGGCTTGCCCACCTCGACATAGTGTTCCATGAAAAGGTGCTCAACTTAATACAGCATATCCTGGAGGGCAAATCAGACACGCCCAGAGAGATTGACGTCCGCTCTGGAATGAAATAGCAGACAACAGCATTTTAGAGTTTAAAAAAACACTACCTAGTTGGCGTTTTAGTCTGTTCAAGTGTCAAGCAAAAAAAAAAAGAAAAACACATTCCACGTAGCTCCAACATTTATTAGTACCCCCTCTTAGCCCAAGTAGGTGCAACAGTTCAAAACCAATCTGGACCCTCCCAGCCCATAAACTTGACCCCCTTATCTAACCCATAAGAACCCATGGTGACACCAGTGTAACACACACTTCAAAGGCCCCAGAATCTTCCTTATACAGCTTTGTGCTTGATCTCAACTCATTAAGTCCCTGAGCGACATACACAAAACATCCTGGTGTGGTGGTCATGTCACAGTCATGTGACTGTGACAGGTCGGGACCTTTTCAAAATGGTGGTGTGACATGTAAACACAAGTGAAGGAAGCAACTCATTTCAAAAAGCCTGTATTTTGATACTAAATGTAAGTTAAAACCCATTTAACGATTCTAATACTTTAAAAGTGTTTCCTGTATACAGTCAACCTGTTTTGACCATATTTCTTGAACAAATTAATATAAAACCATAAAACAAGTAAATTTACCATAAACGCCCAACGTAACGTATATGTACCATCGATGTGGTCCACTTGGTCTGTGGTGTATTCCCCATAATTTTCCTTCAAGGGGAGATGGGTCTGGGTTCTTATGGGCTGAACTAAAGGCTGATGACTTGCAGTATGGGTTTGACTCTGATCTGTTTATTTCCAAGCTGTGTATTTTGTTGTATCTCCTTTATATTTGATGGTGATCATGACGAGACTTATGGTGGCTATCATAGTACACATAATTATGGCAATAGGGATTTCTGTTTATGATGGTTCATTTAATGTTGTGGTCGGTGTAGTCTCATCACGGCCCATTCAGGCAACTTCAAATGCTGTTCCATACATCGTTATGAAAATACACAGTTCTTTACTTTTGATGGATGATGGACATCACATCATTATTAGTGCACACACACACACACACACACACATTTGTCATATTCTAGTTAGACTGTGACTGTAATGAATAGCAGCCTATTTTTACAGTGTATGATGTCCCTGTAATATTTCTATTAGGATTTATATATTTTTAGAAATTTGTATAAAATCTTTTTCAACAATGATTATGAGATCACTTTTCCCTCAGGCTCATATACAGTAGCTTATGCACGCACAGTAAACCAATGTGAAATGATTATGATTGTTATATACTGTCGTGTATTTGACCTCTTCCACTTACAATAAAGCATCGGATGTCACAGAGGTCACGTGTCTGAAAATGATTAGTTTACATCCAGTACAAACGGCAAACCTTATCTCTCTGCGCGCCCGTACGATTACATCTGCGGTCGATGACTTTTCACTTGATTGCTGGAGTTGCCGGGTGGATTGCTCTTTAATCTGGACCTCGTGATCACCGCGCCACCGTCTTGCTCACTGATCGTCGTCAACTGTTAAACATCGTGGTCAATTTTACTTAAGCAGCAAGCCAGCAAAGCGCCGCTGCAGACCAACACACACACTCCGAAGAGGCGACCATGTCCGCTGGGCTATGAGACACCGGGAGCCATGGCGGCTTGGCACCGAATAACCGCCCTCTCTCTGCTGCTCCAAGTCGGTTTGTTGTTGTTGCTGTTGTCGGCTCGGAGCAGCGGGAGACCGCTGGAGGAATGTCTCGACAAGTCTTGTCAGCCCCCGAGACCCCCCGTGGTTCTCAGTAAGTGTTCGCAGTGTTTTAAGGTGTTTATAGTCTTGTTCACTTTACTGTCTGTGGCGAAATAGTCGAGCAATTTACTGTCACCCCTCAGCCTGCTCATCAACAGCTAGCGACGTAGGGTGATAGTCAAAACAAGCCAAACTCCATTCAAAATGAACACAATTTAATGTCTCTTCGCTTGTCGCAAACATTATATGAAACTTGAAGTATGACTCAACACGTTTCCAATTACTATTTGGCCAGCCTTGAATTCGGCTAGCACATAGTCATCCGATTTTTATATACGTCTATTAAATTTTCACTTTTGTGAATGTTTGGCCCAGCGATTCCCCTTGGAGAGCAGTGGGCATCCTACCCGGTTGTATGTCGAATTTTATTTGAAGAAAGGCAATTTTGAGTGTTACGTTGTATGCCATCGATTCCATAAATGCGTTTAGTCATTGTCTGTTGAGGCTTTCATTTCGCTTTCAAGGAGGTCGTCCTAACATTGCTGTATTTGTGAACGGAGTTTGGCTTGGACATTGTCGAGGAGAGGAACTGGGGTAGAAAAGGATGCACTTATTACCACAATTAGGCTGACATGTATTTGCGAGATTTAGTAAACATTTAAACTTTCTTGCTGCGCGCGTGTGTGTGTGTGTGTGTGTGTGTGTGTGTGTGTGTGTGTGTGTGTGAAGGTTGGCTGTTTCCAGTCAGGTCATATGACTTAGCTGGAACAGAACATGACTCTCCAGCACTGCAGCCAATACATTTATCAGGATAAATGGGAAGTCTCTAAATAGACTTTTCTAGACTCGGTTTAATGTAACAACAAAGTGTGTAACTTATGTTTCAATTTAATTGAAAACATAACCGCAGGATTGAAACATAAGTCCCCCCCGTCACTGAGTCACTGAAAGGGTCTTGGGTTTAGAGGAATCTTATCAGTGTTTGGCTAAATTACAACCGCGGCCTCTGTGTGTCTACATGAGTGTGTGATAAGAGTCTTTGTAACTGCTTGACCCACAGTCATCTCCTGCTGTTCGTTTGTGCTTGTGGTTGAGCAGTGGAATATAACAGTTATAGACACAGGGGTGCGTTCGGCTTCTCCGTTACACTGGCGGCGAGGCAACCAAAGGGCCTGTTCATTGGGGGGGATGAAGTGTATCTTTGTGGGTTTTTGTTTCTAAGAGTCTAAAAGGTCTAACAAAAAAAAAAAAAGGTCTGACATTTCCACTAAGAGCTGGCCTTATAACATAAGTAGTCGTTGCTTTGGACTGCTGTTGTGTTATGTTTTGTGCATGCTGTTTTGAGCTTGTGCAGAGGAGGAGAAACGCAAGAAGGAGCAAAATGGCAAATAAGTTAAGCTGCCTGCGTGGTCTCATTTCAAGTTGACTTACTGATAACTGACTAAATCTGCGTACATCAGAAATACGTATGACAGGAATGAGGTAATCGCTGAGGAGCAGCGTGTTACTGCCATTGGGCTTTATTATAATGTATATCCACATTAACAGTAATAAGTACAAAAACTTTCACGTCATTTTGGACAATCCTGCGTTGACAGCGATGGTGCTGTTGCCCATATGTGACTCATTGCCGATTCTGCTCGTTGCAGTTCCGGGGGATCTGGGAAACCAATTGGAGGCGAAGCTGGATAAACCCAGTGTGGTCCATTACATCTGCTACAAGAAGACTGATGCCTTCTTCACCCTGTGGCTCAACCTGGAGCTGCTGGTGCCTGTAGCCATCGACTGCTGGATAGACAACATAAGGTATGACGCGGGTTTGTCTGTTTACATCCACACATCAGGAAAGTGCCTCGCCAAAATTCACAAGAATCTTCTCTTGCGAAAGGTTCATCGATGACTATTATCATGTGATGATTAGTGTGGTATTTTTCTGTGGTCACCCAGGAGGTCAAAATATTTCACCATTGCTGTTTTTAGTGGGGAAGTTCAGTGAAAACATGCTGTGGTGCAAATTCCAAAACTGCAAATACTTGGAAGTGCAGTTGATAGGACAGGGGGAGTAGGTAGATGGGTTCGACGACCTGGTTGACATTCTGACAGTCGTCAACCTGCTCTGGATAAACTGACCTTTGAACCCTCCATGCTTCAACAAGGTATGGAAGGAAACAAAGGTTGAGATGGCACTCCTTTCAATGTCTCCATCAGCAGCCAACTGAAAAAGACTGGCATGTCAGACATTGAGTGAGCCTTTATTTTAGCCATTCATCTGATCTCATATGCTTTGTTAGTGAATCCTGTGATGTCCAGAAACTATTTTTTTTATATATTGTTATGGTTTACTCATTTAGACATGAGAACTGCGCGCTACAACACCTCAAAATTCGATAATGACAATTGTTGTGATGCCGTTAAATAGAGAGACATTTTGCAGTAATTGGTGATCTGGTCCCTTCGTTAAGACGTGGCTTTACTAATCCAGGCCAACATGATGTTAGCCAGACACAATGATTCTGCTAGCACTCGTGTATTGAACTTCTGACCTCTTAAACTGCTGTTAGACGACTGATTTGTTAATCTGTTATCTTGACTAACGGTGTGCTCTCATTGTGATACATGAGTAGGGAGTGGAAACCACTCATATCCCCGGCTGATCATGTGATTGCACTTATGCCTGGCTGACATGACACAGCACTACTACAAGCAGCGCATTTGTATTGTGAATCTGTCTTTTTGAAATAATTGACCTATGATTCATGAACTTAAATGTATGCAGCACTTGTATGTGAGTACATTTAATACTAGTGTTTATGGGGTTAATCTTTTGCGCACTTTTGCAAGTTTGGGCTTAAAGCTTAAAGAGACGTTTCCAGGATAATGGTAAATGCTAAAACATATTGTATACAGTAGAGCAAGCAAACAAAGCCCCAGTTTAAGTAATAAATAATCCATAAAATTACCCAGAACCTAGACTCCTTTAATGACAGACTAACAGTCTGTGGGTGGGACATGAGAGTCATGCTACAGGTTTGTACGTGTTTAGGTGCGTCAGGCTAAATGGACTCGGTAAAAGTGCAACTGTATGAGTCACCGAGTTTTAACCCTCATAAGTTAAACAAAAATAATGCTAGGATTAGGATTTGCACTATGTTCGAAAATAAGGAGTACTTATCCAGCAAACGGTACATTTACAGCTAAACTCTAAATGTCATTGTAGTTTGCAAATATTTGAAAACCCAGATATGTTCTCTCACATCTGCATCAGATTTTCAAAAAACGCAACTAACAAGTTGGTGGAACGATGGTGGTTTAAAACGGGAAGTGTTCCTGTTGCCTCGTAGTAAGATGTATTTGTGAGTGCGTGTGTGGTTCACCTCAGATGCAGAACCGACACTGATCGAATTCTCCTTATGACTGTGTGTGTGTGTGTGTGTGTGTGTGTGTGTGTGTGTGTGTGTGTGTGTGTGTGTGTGTGTGTGTGTGTGTGTGTGTGTGTGTGTGTGTGTGTGTGTGCAGGCTGATCTATAACAGGACCACACACACCACCTCGCCCCCGCCGGGTGTGGACATCCGTGTCCCGGGATTCGGACAGACGTTTTCACTGGAGTATCTGGACCCCAGCAAACGCAGTGTGGGTGAGTTGAAGGCCAAAACCAAACAGTTCTTTTTGAGACGTGAGCATCGGGCAAAATGTCCTCGGTTCCCAATATTGTCAAAGATAGATGAACAATTATCAGACTATTACTAGTATTAGTAAGCGACTGAAATGTGTGATGCTTTATTTTCCTCTTGTCTCGTGTGTGTGTGTGTGTGTGTGTGTGTGTGTGTGTGTCTGTCAGGCATGTATTTCTTTACTATAGTGCAGGCGCTGGTAGAGTGGGGCTACACCAGAGATGATGACGTCAGAGGAGCTCCCTACGATTGGAGGAAAGCCCCCAGTAAGCAACCACACACACACACACACACACACACACACACACACACACGTATACAAACAGGATGACTTGCATTCATCCCCTGAACCTTCCTCCTAACCCATGAATGATGAACTTTTATTTTGAAAGGCAGTGAAGTCTGAATAAATGGGGGGTAAATAACCTGGGGAAGTCTCTGGGAAATTTTACCCATCAGGCCACATTTTTCAAGTGGCCCACTCCCATTTTTGTTTCTGTCCACACCAGGAAGGAATCCAACGTTAAGTCTTGGAAGCGCTCCTGCCTAATAATGAGAATGCAGGGAATTTCCCAGCAGGGCCAGCGGGGGAGCTTAGTTTACTCATCTTCTCTGTTGCTCTCTTCTCCTCCACCAGATGAGAATAAAGAGTACTTCCTGGCGCTGCAGCAGATGATCGAAGAGATGGCGGAGAAGGCGGGCGGGCCCGTGGTGCTCATCGCTCACAGCATGGGCAACATGTACACCTTGTACTTCCTCCACCAGCAGCCACAGGCCTGGAAAGACCGCTACATCAAGGCTTTCGTCTCTCTGGGACCACCGTGGGCGGGGGTGGCCAAGACCCTCCGAGTGGTCACCTCTGGTGAGAGGTCTAACCCATTATGCGTCATGTTTGGTAGTAGGCAAGAACCGCTGGCTCCCCGCCCTCCCAGAAGTCTGTGTGCCAGTGTAGCACGATGAACAGAGGCACAAAATGCCATCATGGACTCAATAATACACTCAGACTGCCACACAGCAGTCCTGCCCCACACATGCCTCGACGAAATGAATAAGCAAAAGTTAGCACATTGGTGCATTAGAATAGATACAACTTTATATATATATATATTAAGATAAATAAAATATTCATACATTGACACTTGATTAAAGTCACTTGACGTCTCATGTACAGAAATGACTCAAATGTACCAATGAGCAAAGAAAAGTCATGACTTTTCAAGGAAGAAAAAAAATAAAAACATGAAGTGAAGCTAGCAGAAGTGGAACACACTTCCTAAATGAAAACAGAAAGAAAAGTTTATGGGAAGACTTAAGAACATATTTACCGCCATAAACCTATTATTAGCAACACTAAGCACAGCAGAAAAGTAGGAAATAAGACTAGGAGGCGGTTGCACCAGCTCAAATTTAGCCTAGTTATAACGTAAGTGTTAGCTAAGTGGAGATTTACACATGATTAAATTCATTTGTGTGCTGCAACCTGTTTTAATTGATGATAAGGAGTTGTTCCTAAAGATTTACACCTCCTAACTTCAAGGTGTAATTGTCGCGGAGCTAACTGAACCAACTGTTGACGCTACGTTTGGCTTGCTGACACACGAGCCCTGTTTTAGGTGGAAGAGTGAAAGACATAATGCGCAATATGGTCGACACATTGTAAATTAGGAAGATTTTACATTGCATTTCACGCCATTCAACCCAGTCCAGGATTTTCCAAGAATTTTTCATGCCCTGTTCACAAACAACAAAAGGTGCAACTACACAAACATTAAAACACATGGCTACACCGAACACTTGTCTGATCAAGACTAAATATCTGGTCAGAGCTGAGAAACAAACAAAACAAACAAAAAAAAAAAGTCAGACAGTTTCTAAACGGCTAACCTTTTTAAGTTTTCAAACATTCAGTCGTCTTTAGCCTTTTTGTTTTTAGATGATGTGATGGGAACAGGTGGTGTAAAAACCCCATTAACTGCTCTCACCCACCCTTTGTTCCTCCACCAGATTTCTTCATAACTGCTCAGACCAAATTGCATAAAAGACAGTTTATGTCAGATCCTGTATGTTGGTAAATGTTTCCCCGCCCGTGACCCTGACACACTCAGGATTAAACAATACTTTACAGTATCATTTATTTAATTAATTAGAATTTAATTTGAATGTAATTTAATTACACTGTATGTTTGTGTGTCAGAGCAGTGTGGGGTTTTTTTTTTTGTAAGATGCCACACAGTGAAACTCCTCGCTGGTTTTGGGTCTGTGGCTGGAAATTCTCAGCTCCGTTTCGGTTCTCCATCACTGGTTTCCTTTCTCTGCCTACAGGTGATAACAACCGCATCCCAGTGATCAGCCCGTTGAAGATTCGCTCCCAGCAACGGACGGCTGTCTCCACCTCCTGGCTGCTCCCTTATGCCCACTCCTGGCCCAAAGATAAGGTCCGTGTGTGTTCATGTGTGTTAGCAGACAGGCATTCGACGTTTTCTTTCCTACTAGGGAGACTTCAATTTTATCCTGTTTTTGGTCACATTTAGTTTCCGTCTTTGTTTCCTTTCTTTTGTCCACGTCTCTTGGCTTTCTGAGCGTTCAGTATCTGTAAACAGTGGAAATTTCCTATGGACATTTAACCTTAAAGCCGTACTGATTACTATATGTTTACATTATGAATTAGTAGTACAGACGCACTCTGTTTTAGCGTCTTTATACACATATTTTTGGATTCCCCACGACCAAACTCAACTCACATGAACCTTGTTCCCAGCTGCAGCAGGCAGCTTTTTTCAGCTCTGATAAACCCACTGTATGTTACCTGTCCAAGTAGCAGGTGAACATAGTGGAGCATTTAGCAGCTAAAGAGCCAGGTATCTCTCTCAGGAGGACAAGGACAAAAGGAGAGATGAGGGGGAGAGTGACAAGAAGACGAGTCCAAATGAATAACCTGGTCTTTGGTAGGAGTGACTGAATGAAAAGACTGAAAAACTATTTTTTCCCCTATCTACCATCAGGTCTTGGTGCAGACGCCCGCCGCCAACTACACTGTGTTGGACTACAAGCGGCTCTACTCGGACATCGGTTTTGAGGATGGTTGGCTGATGCGGCAGGACACAGAGCCGCTGGTGTCCGACCTCGCGCCTCCCGGCGTGGCCGTCCACTGCTTGTACGGCAGCGGCGTCCCCACCTCCGAGGCCTTCCAGTACTCGGACAAGTTCCCCGACGTGGAGCCCACGGTGGTGTACGGCGACGGCGACGGGACGGTGAACCTGCTGAGCGCCGTCCAGTGCGGGAGGTGGGTGGGGAAGCAGAAACAGCCTGTGACGTTAAAAGAGCTTCCAGGGAACGAACATGTGAACATGTTGCTGAACTTCACGACCGTGGCTTACATCAAGACTGTGCTGTTCTCCCCGTGACGCTGGCAGAAACCGAGGGACTGGCTTGCAGGGAAGACTGGCTGTACTCAGACATACACTGTAATATGAGAGACAGACAGGGACCGACACATCTCGCCTGTCTCTCTGAACATTTACAGCCAAAATATTTCCCTTTACACGCCACATTGCTTCAGATTTGTAGTACAATTGCAGAATCAAAGTTTTAAATTCATTTTATATCTGTAATTATACAATAATTACGTTGATGTCAGGTTGTTTACTGTCGAGTAATGACTTTTATATTGGTCTCAGCTTTCAAAGAACCCGAGATTTTACCTACTAAATCCACGTTATTATGATAAAGGACGTGTAAAAAGACAGGGATATACTGTGTGTGCCACTTTCTGAATTATTAATCAAAGTCAGATCGTTTTATTAACGTTGTGAAAGAGATTTCTGAACTCCTTTGACTCTAATGTTGTTAGGCTAACGCACATACTGTGTTTGTGTCTTTCTCAGTGCTACAGGTCATGTTTCAGTGCTTGGTATATGTTGCAAATGATCTAACAAACCTAAGTAGACTTTTACCAAAACAGTCATTTGATTTCTAGTGATTTTTTTTTTTAATTATTATTTTGCATGTAGCCAAGCTGTAAGTCCCTGGTGGTTGGAGGACTTTTTATTGTGTTGTCCATGTTACACGAGTCGTGCGCTGAAGGACTGGAACCATACCTGGGATATGGAAGGTGGTTTTAGTCACATTGAAGCCCATCAATCAAACAAAACAGCTTAAGACAAAAAAAAAAACTTAACTCAGTAGCTTTGAACCACATCTCAGGTCTTAATCAATGAAAGGAGTTAGCTCCTTTTGATTGGGTTTGCTCTATTCATTGATGAAGCCCATGAGATGCAGCTGAAAGCCCTAGAAAAAGCTGGGGGGCCTTGAGTCCTGTCAGAGTCTTGAAAACTCTACCATTTGACTCAACAGTGAAACAAAAAGATTTGAAAAATAGTTACTAGCTCTCCCCAGGGCTCTCAACTGCATCTCATGGTCTTCTTCAATGAATGGAATTTGCTCGAGATACTTCTGTTGTCCTGTCCTATGTTCCATGCTTGGGCCATGTGATGACAACTGTATCCACTGACGAAGATCATGACATGTAGGTGAAAGCACCAGAAAATCTAGTAAGTGGACCTTGAGTTTCTATTTTGTCAAAACATAGGTCAAGAGAGAGCTTTGAAGCTCTTTATCTTTTTGCCCAGGCTTGGTTCGGTTCGAGTGCCTGGTGGCTGGATTGACACGTGCACAAATGAAGGGACTTCTATCGTTTTATGGTATAAATCAGATTTTCTTATTATTTGGTATATCCTGTTTAAGTTTAGACAGCCTGGAACAGTTCCCATTGCAGAGTTAAAAACCCGACTCCCTGTCCTTGTGGACATGCAGCCAGAATCTCTGTGAACTGTGTGATTACACTGTGCCATCCAGCCCTCCTCTGGGCCAGACCAAGCTCGTATACTCCCAAGTATCATATCTGCTGTGAACTATCATACATGTGTGTCATAAACATGTGTTGCCTTCTACAGAGTAAATATTTCAAATCTTGCATTCAGCCATTGCCTCTTCTTTGTGCAGTAATGTCTGGTAAACTTTCCACACTGTTTAAAAATACATTCTGTTTTTGAGCTTTAGGACAGTTCTGTCATAGTTTTCCTGGAAAAAGCTGGAGATGAAGAGTAATTTGTCACCATGAGGTTAACTCAGTAAGCAGTCCTTTTTACTGCATTAACTGGTGACTAACTGCCTCCTGTGTTCATTGTCAATGAGGTAAATGGCAAGATATGACTGTGTGTTGGAACCACATGGTGAGGTTTCAAAACTGATAGAGTCCACAACTTCCTCTCTAATGTGCCACTTCCCACACATGCATCACACACGTCAATCTTTCTGAACCCTGATCACATCTCATAGCATGACTATTGTCACATGCAAACACAAAAACAAGAATAAAACCAGTAGAAACTTTATTTATGTACAACATTCAAATAATGCCATCGAGCCTTGATTGTCTTTGTTTGCGATGCGCCACATATCTGTCAGCAGTTAATAAAAGAATACAACATATCATTGCATCACTACATGGGTGCATTCATTTGCAGGCTCATCTCCTAAAAACTTTGAGAACATTTCAGGATTACCTGAGGCGCTGGTTACTGGCATCCTTACACTCCAACACTTTAATAACAGCTGTATTGAATCTGGTGAGTCCTCCTGGCGTGGCAGCGTTGACACGAGAGGTTTTGGTCATGTTGGATATTATACTTGTTTTGGCTTTCACCATATCCTTTCATTCGTTCCTCGTTCTTGATTTGATCACGTGTGTGTGTGTGGCTCACTCGTGTGGAATACATATGTCAAATTTTAGGGTTTCAAAGGGAAGCGGAAGGTCTTGTTTCCCGTCCTGCAGCGCAGCTCCCCACAGTCCAACCTCAGGAGGAATGGTCCGTCTTCATGGCCGTCAACCAGACTCTTAACAGTCAGAGACATATGAGCAGGGATCAGCTGGAAAATTCTGTGCAAGTCATTCGGTCAAAACGGCACAACACACATGCAAAACTGCTGCAAGCTTTTGACAAAGTTTCTGAGGCACACATATGAAACCTAAATCCAAACTAGAGCCCGACTGTTGGTTGAGAGTTTTCAAAATCTGTTAACAGTTTAGCGGCTGATAAGGATGCATTCAGTTTGGTTATTAGAGAGTTATGACCTGAGCGGGGCATTTTACAGTTAACAAATGAAGTTGTCACTGCTCTCTGGTGCACACACCATGTGATGGAGAATTACCTCACACATCTCACGCATTTTTGTACTGCAGTTTCACATCGGCCAACACGTATGCTGGTACAGATACAGCTGCGATATATTCATATCTACGGAAGCCATGCTTGCAGTTATTTTTTTTACTGCCGTTATCTCGGATAATGAAGCTTGTTTTCTCTTGATAACGGGTTCATGTATCTCGTAGTCTCCTCCCTAAATTACAAGGAATCTGAATGTTATCTATGCACAGCACTCCTGATGTCTGATAAACCTTATAAGCAGAATAATAAGAGGAACGGACCTTTTGTTTTCTCGTGATAACGGGTTGATTATCTCGTTTTCTCAAGATAACGAAATGATTAACTAATCTCGAGGTAAAGGCATTAAAAAAATAATAATTGCAAGCACGGCCGACATATTGGTCTAGTTCCAAACTTTACAATGGACTAAGGAACTATAGCATACATTTGGATTCAGAGGAAACAGTGAAATATTTTCAAAAGGAACACAATGATGTCAGTGTTGAAAGTTAGGATGGACAGACAGAAGACGTCCCAGTACCTGCAGCTCCTGCATGCACTCCTTCATCTGTCCCGCCACGTCTCCAGCACACCAGGCCAGGCTCACATGGAAAGATGGATCCTGGAGAACACATGGGGTGATTTGTTCACATTTCTAAGACAAAATGATTTACAATCATTCACTGACTGATAATTCTTTCTACAACACATCCCACTGAACACTGTGCTAGGTATTCCAAGCTATGTCCCACTAGCTTGAATCAAAATGAAAAAGAAATGCTTGCTACAGCATAGAAGAACATCCCATTAACTTACTAATTTAGACCCTGCAGATTCACTGTATTTTCTGAGGTATTGACACTTCAACAACAGAAAAAGGACTCATTCAAACTTATGAGTGACACATACACTGGTCCAGCTACAGACCCCAAAGGATACAAGCAATGTGTGTGTGTGTGTGTGTGTGTGTGTGTGTGTGTTAAAAATGTGTTGATCAGTTACCTTATAGAAAGTGTCCAGGCGAAACTCTGTCATTGTTTTGTCCACTGCTTGGACCAGGTCCAACAACTGAGCATGCCCGGTACACACTTCCATCCCCAGAAACGTCCTGCATGGGGACAGACAGACCATGAAGAAGGAGTTAGCAAAACAGACAAGTCAGACACACATAATGAATTTTAATTATTTGGCCAATTGTAAAATAATGAAAATGTGATGGCAGGTGACCAAGTCATATATTTGGACTATTGACTGTACCTTGTCCTCTCAGCGTTACAGTAGACCCTCAGTCTCCCCGCTGAACACACAAACCTGGCAACAAGAAACGCAGCTAGAATGAGAATTCCACTATTAATCAGCTTCTGGTGTAATTTTCATATCGTTTCCTAATTCATTTTTACTATTCCACCTACTCCGATCCTCTAGGACGCTGCTGCAAATATAGTTTTATTCACCTTGCCTTGAGAGTTATTATAGAGATATAATATTTATGTTAATGCAACGATTATATTTAACTGCACTCTCTTCCTCATTTAATTTCCTTTTGACTTACTATCTGGCCTTTTTTTAAGTGATATGAGGTTTTTATTTTCACCAGCACATCCCTTTTTAAAAAAAAAATTTTGTACTGGTATTCTCGTCTCGCAGGTTCCTGTGGATCGTGGTCCTGGTACGCCTGGCTGCTGCTGCCATGGGCCCGCTCGACTCTCATCGCTACAGTTATTATTTTTAGTCGTAGTTCTGTTACTATTAAAGTTGTTATTGCTATTATTAATCATATCTCATTTATTATTACAGCTGTAACTACTATTATCTGTCATATTTCCATTATTATAATTATAGCTGCTATGGCTACTGCTGGTGCCATACATCTCTGTCTGTCTGTCTGTCTGTTTCTCTCTCTCTCTCTCCAACCCAACCGGTCAAAGCAGATGACCCCCCCCCTACCTAGAGTCTGGTTCTGCTCGAGGTTTCTGCCTCTTAAAAGGAAGTTTTTCCTCGCCACTGTCGCCATAGTGCTTGCTCATGGTGGGAACTGTTGGGTCTCTGTAGTAACATTATAAATGTCGGTCTAGACCTGCTCTATTTTGTAAAGTGTCATGAGATGACTTTTGTTGTGATTTGGCGCTATATAAATAAAACTGAACTGAATTGAATTGAATTCAGGGTTTTACTTTTTTGTCACCTGTCCCACAAATTACTTTCTGGACACACTGTATATGCCTTGCAAATGGCTTGCAAACTCAATGGCGAACGCAGGTGTAAAGCACTAAAAAAGTGAACAAATCAAATCAAAAGAAAATCAATCAATCAAAAAAATTAAAAAAGACGATGGAATCTTTGGTATTTGAGCAGACCTCTTGCAGTGCACCAGGCCTGCCCGGAGGCTCTGTGTGAAGGGTTGGATCCAGTGGTGCCTCAGCACCACCGTCTGTGACAGGCTGAGGTGGAACTCCTCCTGCGGGGTCAGAGCTGCACCGTGGGCCCTCGCTACTGAGAGCAGCTCCTCCAACAGCTCCCCGAACTCCTCCTCGGGATGGTCTGGCGTGGCGAGGACAGAAAAACATACACACAAGACACCAGATTAGGTGAGGAATCAGGTTGAACAAATGCTCGATCGATCGTCAACAGGACAATGTGCTGGTCTCACATGGCAGATAAACATAGGTGGCCCAGTTTCCTCTCTCATGTTTGAAGGAGCGGATGCGTCCACCATGAAGAGCGCTGTCTTCAGTCTGTGAGTCCACCTCTTCTGGAAACATGGCCAACAGGCACCCAGGAAGAGGCAGCCTGCAGGTCCAATAACAGTGGTCACTTCATTGTAATGTTTCCTATTGCAGTCAATGGCTGCCCAGTTTGAAAACTCATGTCCGACGCTTAATTGAAAAAGCAAGTTTGAATAGGTTCATCAGCCACGAGCTGAAGTTAATTGATTACATTTAAAGCTTGCTGGACGATTTAGCATGCAAGTTTAATAAGCAATCCTGGCCATACGTTAAAATGTGATGAATGGTGTTTGCTGTGTCGTCCTCTTTCTCCACACAGTCTCTGGTGAATCATGCTCTCCCACTCAGCCTACAAAAAAAAAAAAAACACCACACACCGTGTTTTAGGAGCCTGCTGCTCAATTTTGGGCTTCTTCCTCACTGGGTCGCCGTCGTTACCGTCATCTTCCTCTTGACACTTTCGAGAGCAACTTTTGTTTGGATCCGCCGCCTCGCTTTCCTCCTCCGAGCTGCTGCTGTAGCCGACCAACATGCTGAAGAGCGTCACGCGTCAGGACGTATCACACATTATACATGAGGATTAGCTCAAAGAGAAATGTACGTAGTTGTTTAAACTATAGGGGGGAAAAACGTCTTTGCTCGGCTTCAAAGCGTATTTTCCAGCGGCTTCAGCGTCAAACAGCCGGCAAACCCGAGCTTCCGATGTAAACAACCTGTAGTCATGATAATTTGGGTCCCAGTGAAACACAGCCCCACCTCTAATCAGTTCCACCGTCAGACGTTTGCCACAACAATATGCGTACAGTGCACAGATCAGGAACCGTGTGTGCTGTGATGGGCCCGGCTTAAAATATTCCTAGGAGTTTGTCAAAAATTGACTTATGTCATGACAACATTTAAAAGAGGTGACAGGTTCAGTTGAAACTGGAAGATGTCATTCTTTTGAATCATAGTTTTGACGTATAACACACAAACACATTTTCTCTTTAGGACAACAAGAATAGATAGAATAGAGTAGACAGGCATATACACGTGGTGAATGAGATTACTTTTGCAGGACTGTGACATTAAAGCTCTGATACACTAGGTTCCGGGTGTGCATGTGTGTGTGTGTTGTGAGCATGCCAATTAACTCTTGGTTTATTCATGTTCCCGTGCGCGGGCAGGGGCTCAGAAGCTAGCCGATAGCTAGCTAGCAATTTATAACAAAATGCATATCTTTTCGCTAGCCGAGGGGATGCCCTAGGAGTCAAATAAATGTATACGTGAAACGATAACGTTTATGGGGCGATTTGGGAGATCGCGGGAGAATTTTTGCCTGTTTTAATGACCCGCAAATCCCAATTTTTCGGCCCCCGGAGCCACAGAGCTCGAACAAGAGAGCATCCGAGCACCGTTTGCGGATGTGAAGAAGGGACCTAACGATAACGTTATTTGGGGGAGTAGCATCTCATCGGGGCTACTCAGCACGCTTGACTGGGCGCTCCAGGTATATGTAAATGCGGAATTTCTCATCACTGTTTACATGCATCACTCACTAACAAGCGTGTCGCCGCAGCTACTAGGCTATTCTTCTCCCGTGGCTAGTCTGCTAGCGTTAGCTCTTTCCTGTGCATCTGTGGCTGCGTTAGCAAGTGGCTAGGCTAGCTAGCTAACCTATCCCGATTACAGTGATCTTTGCCTGGCGACGAGAAACGTTATAATGCGCAGACGCTGCCTTCCACTTTTTTTCTTTTTTTTTTCTTTTTTACCGCGAAACGTTGGGCATTTGGATTCCTGCATATGCTGGATTGGGACTACATAACCAGTATAGTAAAGATTTAAATATACTACATAGCGTTAATTGTTTCTGTCCAAGTGTGTATGTTAATGAGACCCCGCTTGTTTAAGTTGTTTATGGTTGCATTTCATTTCATAGCACTGGGATGCTCGTAGCAATGCCAGCGTACAGTACACATCATTGTAAGGATGTTCAGAGTCCTCCCGTCCTCGCACATGAATCTGTGCCTCACGGATGAAAAGTATGACTGATGAAAACGCGTTTTGATCACTTCGGCTGTTGTCACCTACGTTTTATCTCCCGCCAGAGTTGCTGAATGAGCAGGTGTGAAATATGTGCTCTGATATTTTGTTCGAGATGCTGTTTGCATTGTCTGGCACCCAACGTTTGTAAAGCTGATGTAGCAAGACTGCAAAAGCAAATCTGCAATATTTCTACACTTTTGAAAAGCGCTTTGCTCCACAAATATTCCGCCTTTGCAGACAGGGTGTGTTGTGTGTTGGATCAGTGGATGCTGGAGTGCATAGCTTAAACCCAAAGACACTGTTGTTATTGAGGAACCTCTTTCAGCCCATTGATATTTTGACTCACCTTGATTCTCCTTTTCATACAGCTACCACTTGAAGGCCAAGGATAAAGTGAAAGAAGAGGATTTTCTTCCGTCTCGCAACTCAGCTCTTCTCCTCTGCGCGACACTGTTCCTGTCATTAAATCCTCCGTCACAGCACCCTTACCAGCTCTTCAGTGCCACTTGCTGAAATGGAGTGAGTTTTTTGGTCCTGTTTTCTTAAGACACTCTGAAACCTTTATCCCATTATTTAAATATGTGCCTGTCTATATATGTCTCCCTTTCTCACTGAAGTTGGGCCACACCAGCTGCCAAACTGAATCCCTACACCCGAGCCCGCATGACCGAGGCCTGGCAGCAGCATGCGGTCGCTCAACCTCAAGTCGTCCACACCATCCCTCCAGGAGCTGAGAGTGCGTTGGGCTGCGCCGTGTATGGCATCGTACTGCAGCCAGATGCCACGTCTTTACAGCAGCAGCAACAGACCCAGCACGGGCAGCTCAGCCAACACAGCCAACAACACAGTGGGAGTCAGCAGCATGGCAGCGGGCAGCACAGTCAGCAGCAGCAGCACCCCGCCCAGGCCCAGCAGACCTCCCTACAGGTAGGGACAGAGGGAGGACACAAGTGTGGGGCCTGTGGACACGATATCTCCCACCTGGCCAACCCACACGAGCACCAGTGCATGGTGAGTCAGGACAGGTCATTCCAGTGCACCCAGTGCATGAAGATTTTCCACCAAGCAACGGACCTGCTAGAACACCAGTGTGTTCAGGTGGAGCAGAAGCCGTTTGTGTGTGGGGTGTGTAAGATGGGCTTCTCCCTACTCACCTCTTTAGCCCAGCACCACACATCCCATAACAGCACTAACCCAATGAAGTGTTCAATATGTGAAAAGACCTACCGACCCGGTTCGTCCGGCAACGTCACACCCACCTCAAATAATCCCCAGCAGCCCATCAGTGACGGGGCGTCAGCCAGCAGCAGCTCATCCATTCTACCCTTTCCCTCGGCCCGAGACCGGCCGTATAAATGCTCCGTTTGCCAGAAGGGCTTCAAACACCTGTCAGAACTCACGCGGCATGAGAGGGTGCACACAGGGGAGAAGCCCTTCAAATGTGACACATGTGACAAGGCCTTCAGCCAGTCCTCACACCTCCAGCACCACCAGCGAACACACAGCAGTGAACGCCCGTTCAAGTGTGCTGTTTGTGAAAAGAGTTTCAAGCACCGCTCCCACCTCGTGCGCCACATGTATGTGCACTCCGGCGAGCACTTGTTCAAATGCAACTTATGTGAGCTGCACTTCAAGGAGTCGTCAGAGCTCCTCCACCACCCCTGCCACCCGCAGGGTTCCCGGCCCTTCCGCTGTGCCACATGCGGTAAGGGTTTCAAGCGGCCGTCTGACCTTCGCCAACACGAGCGCACACACTCTGAGGAGCGTCCCTTCCACTGTGACGAGTGTCAGATGAGCTTCAAGCAGCAGTACGCACTGGTGCGCCACCGGCGCTCACACAAAGACCCTACTGACCGGCCGTTCAAATGCAATCTGTGCGACAAGGGCTTCATGCAGCCCTCTCACCTCCTCTACCACCAGCACGTCCACGGCATGGACAACCTTTTCAAGTGCGCCTCATGCCAGAAGGAGTTCAGCCAGTCGGGAGAGCTGCTCAGGCACAAGTGCGGCGAGTCGTCGAACACCTCGCCCGACAAGCCGTACAAGTGTGACGTTTGTGGCAAGGGCTACAAGAAGAGTTCCACGTTACAGCGTCATCAAAACTCTCACTGCCAAGAGAAGCCCCTTAAGTGCTCGCTCTGTGACCGCCGCTTCCTGTCCTCCTCGGAATTTGTCCAGCACCGCTGCGACCCGTCGCGAGAAAAGCCGCTGAAGTGCCCGGACTGTGAGAAACGTTTCAAATACTCATCAGACCTGAACAGGCACCGGCGCGTGCACACGGGGGAGAAACCGTACAAATGCGGCCACTGCAACAAGGGCTTCAAACAGCGCGAGCACCTGACCAAACACCAGAGCACGCACTCCAGAGAGGGCCAGTTCAAGTGTGTTTGGTGCGGCGAGCGTTTCAGTGACTTGGGCTCTCTGCAGGATCACACAGTGCAGCACACAGCCGATGGAGGGGGTTATCCGGTGCCCCAGTGCATATAAATCCTTGGAGACTTTTACCCTTGAACAAACAGTCCCCCTAAACTCCTGTCCTCTTGTCTGTCCCTTGTAGGCTATTTATTCAGCCTATTTGCAGGACAGTCCAGGCTGTTATTAATTATTGCATTCATTCCCACCAGTGATACATCAGGTTTTTCTTGCTTTACTAACCTGCCCAAAGCCCTTTAGTACTGTGACCCTGTCATTCCACAAGATCCCTAGGAGGCCTTCTTTTCTCCCTGCGCTTTCCTTTTGGTTCCACCTTTTTTTCTTCTTTTTTCTTTTCATGCACCTATCCTCTCCCCTTCTTCCCAGCCCCACGCTCACACAGTTGATAGCAGTGACGAGGCCACAACCACTTAACTGCCATCAGTCAGACAGAAACAGGTGCTATAATGCAGGTTGATCCAACAAATACCCCTCCTAATTTCCTCCCTCCAGAAAAGGGAGAAAAAAAATATTGTCCCATCTTTGTCTTTATAAAAGACAGCCATTGTTTTTTTGTGTTTTTTAAATAGGTCTACTGAATGAATCAGTAGACGAGAGTCTCCACCTAAACTGACCGGGCCAGAAACTTGACTGCTTTGAGTATCCACTAGAGGGGGATCATTCCTTTTGTTTGTTTGTTTTTCTTTCCCCCTCTCTTTCTCCGATGACATCTCTACCCCCACTCCTCAGTTTCTCCCTCCCTCGTTCTTCCTCTCATTTCTGCCTCCTCCGTCCCCCGTCTCAGCCTGTTGCTGCTTAACATCCGAAGACTGGAAAGTTTGACTTACCCCTCAGCCACACATGCACTCACATTCGTTTGTCTTTGTGCAGGTGGAGGATGACTTAAAACGCGTTTGGTTTCCACCTCCCCCACAGTGATGCAGAAACATGTATCGACTCTTTTGGACCCACCTCCCCGCTTCCACATCCCTCTGGGTTTTAGTATTTTTACACTTTAATTTATGAAGTAGCCAGTAAGCTCCTCAACACATGTGAAGGGAAACAGTGAGGAGGGATTTATTGTCCGAGTGAAATAATTCAGAGGATAAAATGTCTGTGAGTGTATGTGCGGGCCATGGTTTTCATGGCTACTCCTGTTTGTACCAAAACACCAGTATGAAGCAGCACCCAAATGTGTGTAGACTAACCAACCAGCTGACGTTAACCGTCAGTAAAAACCCCTGATGATCGATACCAATCTCACCCTTCAGTATAGACTTATATAGACACATATATTTCACACTAATATACTTGTCATATTTCTGCAGAGGTCAGTGCTGTTAGACTCACGTGTACTGAAAATGTCCAAGTTTGACCATTACACTTCCTCTCTCAGCCTGTACATACTATGGATATGTGAGTGTACTTAGCCAGATGAGTTGGAAAGGTCTGAATTTCTTAAAAACGATATGTAAGAACCTGTTTTTGTATTCTTGCTACTTTTTACCACGTGAAATGTTTTGACAAATGCTCTTTTGTTGTTTTTTTTTGTAGTCCATGTAGTGATTGTATCGCTGTGTCGCAGGGAATCTCAAAGAGCACCCTGCGTGTGTGTGTGTGTGGGTCTGAGTGTGTGAATGTAAACAGTATTCTGTCAAACAGGGAAATTCAGACTGTAGAGAATTGTATTAGACTTGCGCCTTGTTTTTTGTTTTTTTGTTTGTTTTTTTTAAATTTACTAACCTTGCTGGTCTGTCAGAGCTGTTTCTGCAGGACGAACCTGCACTTTGTGTTAAATATTTTCCCACGTTTTGAAAGAAAAGTCAACACTGTTTTTCCTGTTACATGTTGCGTTGAGGTCGACGTCGTGTCCGTCAGAGCTGGTTTACACCTGAGTGAACGACCCCTTCCTCTTTGAGTGCTATGAGATTCTAGTTTCGCTTAAGAAGCCTGGAACACAAGTTGGTTTACATGTCCGCAGTGATCGCCATTGTTCCCTTTTTCCTGTTCATCTGGGGGAGGGGGGCTCTTCCCTCTCTCTCTCTCTCTCTCTCTCTCTCTCCTCCCCCCCTTTCAGTGTTGGTTCATGGTTTGAGTGCAGTATTGAAAATGATTGAGTACAAACGGAGGAGGCCAAGGAGACGCAAAAAGTAACCTTTTCATTTTTTTTTTAAATTCTGGCTTGCAATTCTTTGCGTTTTGTTTTAGCCTTAAAACGAGGCCACGGTGCCTCTCTGCCTCTTCCCCCTCTCCTGCTTTCAGTCTGTGTTCTTCATCATCATCACCATGCGAGGTCAGATGGTTGGCTCCATCAGCCATCACATTTTTATTTTTATTTTCTGAATCTGGCATTATAAGACTTTGAGAACAACTTGGGCTTAAAGTAAAGAAGTACTGTATGTTTTGTTTATGGTTTCACATTTGTTTATAGTATTTCTTTTTATTATTAATCTTTAAATTGATATGAATATCTATATTCCTTGAGGGAGAGACCAGGGCCTTGGGGTGGGTTTTGGGATAGAGCTGGCTGTCTTTTCTTAAGAGTGGGATTCAGCTTTCACAATGGAGAATTGTTTCTAAGGCCAAATCACAGCAGAAACAACCTCTACACAAAGAATACTGCAGGGTGGCGCTGGTGGTGTTGGTGGCGGTGTAAAAGTTGAATAACTACAAAGCAAACGCATCAGGAATCAGTGAGGGTGGGTTCATATTTGCCAAGAACTACAAGCGCTCCAGGACGTTAGACTTATTAATCGGTGCTGACATGTCCTCACATGTGCATAATACAAAAAATATAGGCAGGTGCAAGGTGCAAGACTCGGACCTCACACACTGTATAGTGCTGGCAGTAGGCTTCACATGTGTGAAAAGAACAATAACAAGTGTACATTCAAAGCTCAAGAATAATCCCAGGCCAGCAGCACTGGTTTAGTTGTTAGTGTTAGTGAGGGCGTGCATTTGTCCCGTGTGTTACAGAGTGCTGTACAGGCGGGTGAAACTTCACCGGGCCGGCCTGAGAATGCAGTGAGGAGACACATCCCATATCCAACAAGCAGTCGGGGAAAGGAGATGGAAATCTCCTGTATAAGCACAAACGAAGTGAATCCACCCTTCAGCGTATTCACTGGTGGTCTCACTGGAAACGGTCAGTTGAGGCACCAGTTCACCCACCCGCCCACCTCCTCCTCTCTTTTCCTTTTCAGTTCCAGCAAATGAACCCGTCAGACCCTGGTGTCTCTTGCTCTCTGCATGCTTGCTGTGTTAGTTCCTGTGTTCTGTCCCTGGGAACCGGTGCTCCCCTCCTCACGGCGCTGTTCCCTCCTATAGCTTTTTTCAGACTGTACTGTAGTTTATGTGACTGATGTTGGGGAAAAAAAAGAAAAGGAAAAAAAACTTTGTGGCGACGTACAGTACGTGTACATTCATGCTAAGATTATCTGTATGTATGTAGCATTCAATTACACACAGCACTAACAAATAAAACTTTTTTCATTTATAAACTTGAATGAGTCATGCGATTATTTAAGCAGGAAATCAAAACCCGAAACGCATTTTTCTTCTGTCTTTGGGGAGTTCTTGACATTTGGTTTTTGCTTTTGCGTTGTAGCCTTTTATTCCAGCAGAACACAAGGCCACTCCTTCCATCCGTCCGCGTTAGTGCTGCCATGAACAAGATCACTTCAAAACGAAAGTTTCGAAAAGAAAAGAAAGATAAGAAGCATAGGTCATCAGTACGTGAGCTTGACCTCTGATCCCTGTTACATTTTATAACCTTTTAGCCGTGGCTCACACCCACACAGCTGCTACCTGCTGTATGTGCATAATCATTATCATCATTATCAGGGCTAAAAGTAGTCATTATGGAGCATGACCAGCCCCTGTCATTGTTATATGTTTATATATTATATCATTGGATTGTTATTACTAGTGCATTAACATGTAAGAAACATGTTAATGTTGTAGCCAGTCACGGTGGAGATCATTGGAATTACTTTATTTACAGTTGGGTAGTTAAAATAATACATCATATTTATAAGACCATCTAATATTTTGTATATAATATATTTCATCTGTAAAGAAGCCGGTGACCACAGCTGTCAAATAAATGCAGTGAAGTTCAAGCATGAATTGTTCTTAAGTAAGTCTATTTTACACCAGTTTAGGACCTGTTTACACCTGTTTACACCTGGTATTAACATCCGTCCCGGGTGATCCAATCACAAGTGGACAGCTTTAATACCAGGTGTGAATGCACCCAAGACGCATTGAGATCCAATTGCTCAGACCACATTCGGAGGTGGTGGTATGGCCACATTCTTTTTGCAGTGTGTGCGCGAAAACGAAACGGATGTCCTCTGTGTGTTCTGATTTTATTGTAACGAAATTTGTAACTGTTTTGAAAGGTGCTATATAAATAAAGTTTATTATTATTATAATTATAATCATAATTATGATTATTATAAGCAGAGTGTTGGTGTTTATAGCGCTAGCAGAGGAGCTTTGGACCACCAGGAGGAGGAGGTTTAACAAAGCTTAGTTAGTATTGTAATGGAGTAGCCACAATTTAAAATTCAGTATTTTGCTAATGCTACATTACAGTTCGAAGTCCCGGTAGCTGATAATTTACACACTTACAGTACATTTTATTTAAGTATACTTTGCCTCCTGTAGTTACACAGTCAATACGTGATATAAACTGTGTTCTCTAATAACCTGCACTAAACTAAAGCTTCAGATCAAGGCTATTGACAGGTGTACAGCCGTAATCCAGGTTTACCTTTCATGTACTGTTTCTTTCAGATGATACAGATGAGATTTTTGCATTCACGCTGCGCACAAAAACATTTAGGTTTGGGTCACATTTGCATGACACATAGTTCAGAATGTCTTGCATGCCCTCCGCAATCTGTCGGTCAAACGAGAGTTGTAAAGCAGCTGTCATTTGGTTTTAGCAATAGACAGCAGGAAAAACCTGGCAGTCTGTGCTTTACTGGTTTTGGGGGAACATTTGTAATTAATGATTCGATGTACTGTATTTAGTGGTGCAGATTGTCTGCGTTTCAGTCATGTAAAACACGTTTTGTTTCAGAAACAAAGTGCACAAAGGCTCCTTAGGGTTCTGTGACCCCCAGAGGTGAAAATAGGGCTCGTCCGGGATTTGAACCCGGGACCTCTCGCACCCTAAGCGAGAATCATACCCCTAGACCAACGAGCCTATGTCCAGATGTGTTCACAGCTGTAGTTGTATGGTCTTTAACTGAACTCTTCAAACTGGTGATGTGGCAACTTGGTGCTCCGCATCTTGTCTAGTCCAACAGCACCCTCTGGTGGTCGCAATTATACATTCATCGTCCTGTGCGTGCAGTAGAGTGATGAAAACATGTGTTGCAGGCTCATAGGATCCCAGTCCCACTGCAGTTTTCTGAACTGTAGTGTCTAGTGTGGAAAGCGTCATAATGTCCAACACATGATGGTGTGTCATGAATGAGTATGTGAGAAGTGTGTCTGACACAGTTCCCCTTACACGCCAGGATGAGAATGTTTCTGTTGGTGTTTGTTCACTTTGTTCCCACCTCCTTTCCATGCAGCGATGTGATTGCTGGAGTTCAGTTGATTTGGTGATTCTGTGCTATTGCTTTTGACTTGGCCAACATTAACTGTTCTTGTTCTTGCTCTTGGCGGCATGATACTAAACATGAGGAGCATCTGTCATTCTTCCAGGATTTAAATCCCATCTGTGAGGCTACAAGGTTACTGTAGTTAACATTACATTACGTTACATTATTTCCTCTTTTTTCAGCAGTCTGCCAATATGTTCAAGGCACCATCATATCTTAAAGAGCTCATAGTCCCCTATTACCCCACTAGAGAACTGCGCTCCCAGAGTGCAGGGTTGCTTGTGGTTCCTAGAGTCTCCAAAAGCCCAACAGGAGCCAGAGCCTTCAGCTATCAAGCTCCTCTCCTGTGGAATCGGCTCCCAGTTTGGGTCCGGGAGGCAGACACACTCTCTACTTTTAAGAGCAGGCTTAAAGCTTTTTGATAACGCTTATAGTTAAGGGCTGGCTCAGGCCTGCCTGGACCAGCCCCTAGTTATGCTGCTATAGGCCTAGACTGCTGGGGGGACTTCCCATGATGCACTGAGCTTTCCTCCTCTCCCTCTCCATCTTCACACATTCCTGTCTCACCAATGCATGTTACTAACTTCATGTCTTCCCCGGAGTTTCCTTGTGCTTTCTTGTTTCGCAGGTTCCTGTGGATCGTGGTTAGTCATAGTTCTGTTATTATTAAAGATGTTGTTGCTATTATTAGTCACATTTCAGTTATTATTACAGCTGTAACTACTATTACTAGTCATATTTCCATTATTATCCTGTCTGTCTGTCTGTCTGTCTGTCTGTGTCGGTGTCTGTGTCTCAATTATCAGTCTAGCTGATGAGCGAATTTGCTTACTTCACTTAAATTTGCACATCATTGTCATTTTGTGCAGTCGTAAGTCTAAAATACTGAAGACTTACATGAACACAAATGCCAGCATTTTTTTTTTTTTACATTTGAAAAGAAATTGTCTTGTTTTCAGATCTTTATATGCTCTTAGAGCTCCAAACTTGTTTCATATAATGTTACAATGAGTTGTTATTCAAAATCCAACTGCATCACTTGATATTCTGAGCATTTTAACTCCTCTATTCAGACAGTAGCTTTGATATGCTGCAACTGACTGTTTGCCTCAGGAAAACCTAAACCAGTCATCCAGGTCACTCCCTGCTCTCTGCTGCCATTTGGTAAACGCTGTGGGAGCATCACCGTACCTGTACATGTGTACTGTTGGATGTCTATTTCGCGTTTCTATATGTTGTATGTTTTTAATTGTGGTTTTGTTGTTGTCGGTGAAATCTTTGTACAAGAATTCATTGTATAGATTCCTGATGGTTCCTATGCAAATGACGATAAAACATAAACTTGAACCTTGGAACCATAATACTCTGAATTGGTACCCAAATGACACCCAAGGTTTTGAGACATGGAGAGCTGAATATATTGCACATCAGCCAAAACAATTTCCTGCATTGAGACCACAAGAAATATTGGTGTGGTTGCGAGGTATTTGTTACCTATTCATAACCAAATACTTTTTCACATGACAGGTTACTAACTTGAACAAAGGACAGATACACAGAAATGTTATACATTTTTGTTGTACATAAAGAAAGTTTTGAAAAAAACAAAAACAAAACTTTTGCCCATATATTGTCACATCCTGGTCCCTAGAGGGCGCTGTGTCCCGGCTGCTCAGCGTAGCATCACATTCCTCATCTTCACCCCGGCAGCCAGCTGCTTTCACATCCGGGCGGCTCTCTCGCTGCTCTTCAATCGCAATCCGCGTCCCTCTCCTGCGCTCTCGACCGGGGAGGTCCGTGGCTGCAGAAGAAACCCCCTGAATCCCGGGCCCTCCGTCGGCGTCTAGTACCGGGCCACTGAGGCGCTGCTTCCCCGCACAGCCGGTCGCACATGACGCGGGCTCCGCCGATGGTGGTGCACGGCGCCGAGCGCTCCCCGTCGGTGCGACATCTCCGCGCTGAAGTAGCATCGCTGGCTAACGTTAGCTAACAACATCGATCTCGCTGCTGCTCCACCCCCCTCTCCCTCCGGTCGACCCCCGCTACCGATCCGTCACATCAACAGTTGATTGATAGCTAACACTGGACCACTGAGGGCAACCCCCCCTCCTCCTCCCCTCCTCCATCGGCTAACGCAGGAAGCCCACCCGTTTCCTCCCCTAACGTTTCGGATTTAGGGCCCGCAAAGAGAGCAGCTCGGAATTTTAACCCGTGATATTTAGATCACCGACCCCCTTTCCTCCTCCTCTGTGGCCTTTTAGGGGTCCGTTTCCTCTCTACCTCAGCACCCCGATGCCTCCACGTCCCTGTGTGTAACGTCAGCTGCACTAGCACCCCGATTCTGATCAGCCCCCCCTCCGAGCCCCACCGACACCGGCTCTGCTGCTTCTGACAATCCGACCAAGGAGCGCAGCTCGGCGGGCACTGACTGCGGCGAACCCCGGCGGACATCTCCGGTCCTCTCCCTCCCTTTCCTCCTTTTCTCTCAGTCTGGCTGGCCTGTGCCACTTCACACCCACACAGACAGCAAATCCAGTTACCGGTCTACCCCCACCCCCCCCTTTCCTCCAATTTGTTCGTGACCCCCCCACCCCTTGCACATCTCCGTGACTCACGCCCCACAGCGCCCGAGCCTCGGGTCTCGCCATGCCTGGTCCGGTGGCCGGTAGCAAGTCCCGTGTGTACGCAGACGTCAACACGCTGAAGAGCCGGGAGTACTGGGATTACGAGGCCCACGTACCCAACTGGAAGTGAGGACATTTCTGTTTACTGCAGGTTGCTGTAATTGCATGCATGTGATGTCTGACCACAGCAGACACTGTGTCTCTGAGAGAGCGTGTGTGTCTGTGGAAGAGAAAGTGTGGCAGATGGGTGTCTATTATTATACATCTCGCTGTGAGGGTGTGATGACACCAGGATAGTACAGTCAGCAGCCCTGCTGTTCTTCACTGTCTGGCACTCTCCTCCCCCTAACCCCCATCTCTGTCCCCATGCTCACCCCATCTCTTGGCTTAAATAACGTGTGCCTTGAGAATCAGAACCAGAAACCCACCTCCACCCAGGCAGAGCTTCACCTCAGTGACAAGAACACACGCACCGGCTTAATTGCACGCTGAAAAATATTTTCTCCGTCTCTCTCACGCAGTCACACAGGCTCTGCAATGTTTCTCTGTCTGTCCCTATAGCAACCAGGAGGACTACCAGCTGGTCCGTAAACTGGGCAGAGGGAAGTACAGCGAAGTGTTCGAGGCCATCAACATCACCAACAATGAGAAGGTGGTGGTCAAGATCCTGAAGGTGAGCAGCGGGATCTCCCCCTCCCAGTATCCGTGCAGTGTGTGTCGAACGAGTGACCGAAGTTGTTAAAATGACTGAAAACTTGCACTGAGTTTGGCTGAACGGTTTCAGTCTCAGAGCCCCCAGCTTCTTAGCAGAGCTGAAATGATTAGTGAAGTCATTTTTCAAGCAAAATGCAAAACGCATTCTCGAGCAAACTTCGAGGTGTCTGCCGGTCGCACTAAAACGAGCAATCTGAAGGTGTCACCTTGGCCCTCAGGGAATTGAGATGGGTAATCGATGAGTTCATCAGTCCAGAAAACAACCGGCAGGTGAATCAATAGTGAAAGCCACTGTTATTTGCGATCCAAATTATTTTCTCTGTTCGTAAAGTGAAGAATGAGGAAATTCTGAATCCGCAAAATCGTTAGAAACTCTGCCTCCGAGTTTGGATGAAAGGTTTCTGTCTCTGCTTACGTTAAAAGCGTAAAAGGGTGTTGCCTTGTAGATGTTAGTTTAGTATGTCAGACTAGATGTAAGTGCAGGTTAGTGCTGAAGTGCTGAGTTGAGCGACAGAAATGTGAGCAAGGCGAGAGAGAGAGAGAGAGAGAGAGAGCTGGGACAACAAAGGCCCCCCCTCTGGAATCTCTTTGACGTGCTTTCAAAGTTAAAGTGCTAAACATTCACTAATTCCAGCTCGTCAGTTATGGGGCTTTCCTACTTTTCCTTTATCTCATGTGACTGCGAACCGAATCCCTGTTGGGTTTTGGACTGATGGCGGGACTTTGAAGCGCTTTGAAGATGCCACCTTGAGCTTTGGGAATTCGTGATGGGCATTTTTCAGGAGGTTTCCGACACTTCAGATCAATTTGCGGTGGAAATAACTGTTAGTTGGGGCCCTGCTGTTTAATGCAGAGATTCAAACACCCTGCTGCTTTGGAATCCCTTTCCCCTTTACGGTTCAAACTCTACTGAATGAGGAGTTGCAGTTAGTAAAGCAGGTGGATTTAGCATCTTAAAACTGTGCTATGAACTATGGAGGGGAACAAATTCATCAGCAAATAAATAAGTAAATACATCTATTATGTAGATGTTTTAATCAATGAATAAAAGAATATAGGTGAAATAGATAAAGCTGAGAGGTTCATACATAATTAAATGAGTCAATAATTGTTGGTAATTCATCGGCGTATGATATTCTCAAATTGATATCTGTATTCCTAGATTTCTTCATTTCTGTGTCTGTATGCTAATGAAGCTGGCGGTACCAGCTGCACAGGAGAGAGATCGATTTGGCTCAGTTACTTTTGCCTTGATATTGGTGTCGAAAGCTGAGCTTTTACTACGGCCTTGTTTGCCCTGCATTATGTATGTATTTATAGATTTCTTTATTGATCAATAAGTCATTTTTGGGTTTTTTTTGTCCTCCATAATGAACAGGCGGTAAAGCCTTCTGACCACCAGCGTTGTGAATCATGATCATGTGTATTTCTAGTAATAGACCTCAGTTGGATTTGGCAGGGGATTGTGCAGAAGAGTCAATAAATTAAACACAGTCCGTCCGTCTGAAGCAGCGGTTAAAATGACCTCTAACCATTTGACTGGCCTCCTCATGACTCCCTGCTGCAGCAACATCTGTTCAGCTGTAACAACCCTTCAATAAAAAGGAAGATGGCTGATGTTTTTGGCGCTGGTGACAGCCGAGGACGCCCGTTACCGTGCCGTTTAGCAAGCGGCAAGAGTCAAAGCCGGCGTCACACCGCCCGTCAGTCATTTGAATGTAAGCGTCAGCCTCCCCCTGCGCTAAATGCTAAATGTGCACAAAGACACACTGACAGACTGATGCTGAAGAATGCAGCAGCGGGGGGTCGAGCCGGATCGGCGGGTTCAAGATCAGGAGACAGAAATGGCACAGGGGCAAACTCTTGTGCTTTTTTCATCTTGATGTGATTTTTGTTGTTGTTGTTGTTGTTGTTGTTGTTGTTTTCCTTGTCTTACACACCCCTCTCCTCTCAACGTCTCTCTTTGTTTGCCTTGCTCGGTCTTTCTATGGAATTAGCCGGTCAAGAAGAAGAAGATCAAGCGAGAGATCAAGATTCTGGAGAACCTGCGAGGGGGGACCAACATCATCCGACTGGTGGACACAGTCAAAGACCCGGTGGTAGGCTCGCTGATGGCACGTCTGTCCTTTTTCTTTTCTTTTTTTAAGATGAGACTCAGATGTTAGGAATACTGGTAGAAGGTGACACGGGAATTCACCTTGTGAGTGTAGTCGAACGTGCATTACGAGAGGGAGGCTGTGTCAGTATTTCTCGCCACAACACACTGTGTGTATCCTTGAGGTCCAGCAAGCATGTTGAACGCATTTCCTTCCTCGTGAAACCTTCGCAAAGCCAGTTTTTTCAAAATACAGTGAATTCTGCATTGTTTACGTCCACGTTTGCTGGCTCGCAGTTTTCCTCTCCTTCCCGGCCTTGTGTTGGCACATTGCTGCGGCGTCTTAGTGACACTGAAACATTGCCACATAGCACTACTAGCGGTCAAAAACTCCACAGGTGTGCCTTTAACTGTAAGTAGACGCTATGAGTTACTATTTATGTGAATTAAATAAACAGAGCAGAACAGAAAACAATGGCTGAATTTTATAACAACACACTGACAGAGAGACTGGTCTGGTCGATGCACCGGCCCACTTAATGTCAGCGCACTGTATCGTCTTGTATCGTCCCTGACAACAATATTGACCCTATCTATTCTTGAATGAAACTGTATTTCTCTGCAGTGTGATTGACACTGAAGTATCCTCAAAGCTTTTTCGTTTTTCGAGTTCATACGAGGGAAATCAAGTCCACTAGAAAATAAACAAACTCTTACGCTCAGTCCCAGAAATGACTCTTCTTGCAGCACGTGATCAAACAGCCGCCTGACATCGGAGTCACGTAGGGATATTTAAAGCACAAGTAAGCAAATGCCGACAGTGTAATGATGGGTTTAAAGAAATCATGGATTCGGGAAAGTGATTACAGCTGTTGCGAATGATATAATGATTGATGGATGTGATTATTGTCTGGGGCTGAAATCGGTTGCCGTGATGGAAACGCGATTCCAGTTTTTCTGTTAATCGGTCTTGTGATTATTTTCCACTGGGCAAGACATTGCTGGAATATCAGAATTTACAGAGGGGCAATCCAACAAAGTAAAGTCAAAGACTTTGTGGAACATCAGGGAGTTTTACAAATGGGCCACTTCCCTATATTTTCAGTTAACGGTTAAGATCACAATGTGGGCTTTGTCAAATTTGTGGTTTAATCAGGTGACCGAATCAATGACGAGCCACCCCCTCCTCTGTTTACATTGTTGTTTCTGATTTTTCTTTTATGACTGATTTCGACTCTCTGTCTCTCTTGTGGTGGCTGTACAGTCCAGAACTCCAGCGCTCGTCTTTGAATGCATCAATAACACAGACTTCAAGGTACAGTGATCACCCCTCTTCTGCATGCTTCTGGGTGTTTTCTGCCCTCAGTGTACCAGGCTGCCAGTTTATTATGTCCCATGCTGCAGTGTCTTTAGTTGGTAGGGGTTAAATGGTGCTTTTTCCTCCAAACTCATGTCAAATTTAAGCTTCAAATCCTGACGTCAATGTGTTTTTCCTCTGCAGGAGTTGTACCAGAAGTTGACAGATTATGATATCCGTTTCTATATGTTTGAACTACTGAAGGTGAGACTTGTTACGTTACGTGTGGTTGATTTTTTTGGGGGGAAAATGTCTTCTTCATTAAATGTAACATTTTTTGTCTCTATTCTTGGCAAAGTTCCTGGGAAATTAAAATACCGTGTATACATAATTATATCCTTGTCTCTGTGTGTGTGTGTGTGTGTGTGTGTGTGTGTGTGTGTGTGTGTGTGTGTGTGTGTGTGTGTGTGTGCAAGGCTCTGGACTACTGTCACAGTATGGGAATCATGCACCGTGACGTCAAACCCCACAATGTGATGATCGACCACCAGTTGAGAAAGGTAGGTGGCGCCCTATATAGTCCCTTTTTTTTGTTTTTTGTCTTCACACACCCACACATGCTCTGAATATTATCTCTCACCCCCGCTATTTCAGCTCCTCTCTCTCTGTACTGGTTCTGAGTACAGGCGGAGTGTGATCCATCTAAATAAATGTCCCGTTTCTCTCTGCTGCTACAATTCATGAAAGCATTTATTGTTCTGAACATCTGACAAAGAAATATTATCTGGCAGCCATTGAGCACCGATGGCAGAGCACACGGATGTAAACAGCGGCGTCGACAGAAAGTCTTGTGTCAGTCAAGGCAGAAGAGGGAAGCCAAGCCAGGACTGTAAGCGCCTGGCTGGTACCGCAGGGCTAGTGGGCGGGCCTCTTGCTATGGCCGTGGCTGATGGCTATGGCTGTAGTTGCAGCGTTGTCTGTGGCTGTGATTGTGACCGCCTGGCTAAAGATAGTTGCCCCTCGCGGCGTGGTCACAGCCAGTGGCTACGGCCGCTGTTAGAGCTCGGCCCTGCTGGGATTTCTGGGACTGGGGGCTTTAACTGTGGCTGTATTAATGCACTGCTATCTGCTGAGCAACACCCTAATATATTCAAGAATACACTCCCAACCTTGGCCAGCAGGGGGCAGCAGGCTAACATGTATGTGAATTAGCACAAGTACCCCGCAGAATACATATCACACGCGCCTATAACTGTGTGTGTCGCTAACCAAAGGTCGTATTAGGGTACTCCTGGTCATGTTGTTTAGTTACCTCTCCTAAGTATTCAGTTTTCAAAGCTGAATGAGAATGCGTTGTGTTGTTTCCATAGCTACGCCTTATAGACTGGGGTTTGGCAGAGTTCTACCATCCGTCCCAGGAGTACAACGTCAGAGTGGCGTCACGATACTTCAAAGGCCCCGAACTCCTGGTGGACTACCAGGTAACACACACACACACGCACACACACACACCTTGAAGCAGCCCACATTTAAACACCAGTCTTTATAAACAGATGCTTTTCTGTAGCATTTAATACACATAAAGACTTCTTTTTTCAATGTTGCCAGTCACACATTCATGAGGAGATGTTGTCAGCACACATGGATAACTCCGACGTCTGTGTTCTCATCATCGGCAGTGCTGTTTGATGATTTTGTGTTTCAGATGTATGATTACAGTTTAGACATGTGGAGCTTGGGCTGTATGCTGGCCAGCATGATCTTTCAGAAAGAGCCCTTCTTCCACGGACAAGACAACTACGACCAGGTACCTTCTGACACACCTACACACCAGGGCCACACAGCAACGCAGTTCACATCCAATGAGACAGATGGGAAAGGGTCACCGATCTCATGCACACGTACTGAAAAATGGAGACGACGTGTATTTGTATCCTGGACCTTTTTTCATCGAATGTTATCTGCAGTGCCTCACTCTCAAGTGTCAACAGTAGTAACAGGAAGAGGGCGCTGTTGTTCTGAGATTGGAAGGGGTGCAACATTGAACCGGGGTGGGGGGGGCAAGTAAAACATAGATCTGACACGGACGCTAACATCGACCATAGTTTAACTTGCGAATGGTTGGTGAATAAAAGTATCGACCATAATGTGACAAAGACTTGTTTCATATTTTAAAGATGTGCACACAGGTTTCACCCTGGCTTGTTGTGTGTTTTCTAGCTGGTGCGAATTGCCAAGGTCCTGGGGACAGACGAGCTGTTCGGCTACCTGCGTAAATACCACATTGAACTGGACCCGCGCTTCAAAGACCTGCTGGGACAGTAAGTCCACCCCGACTTTGCCCCCCCGGGATTCCCATCAGTTGCAGCTCTGGAGCTGAATGTGGCGTACAAGTCAAATCAGGCTAGGGCAGAAAGGTGACGAATATTAGTAGAGCGTCTGTCTGGAGCCCGTGAGGAACGTACCGCTGTTTTAATATTTTAACTTTTAAGTGCTGCATATGCCCTCCTCTGACTCAAACTCAGCCCCTCTAGTAGTACTCAGGGAATCTTTAACACTCCAAACAAAAAAGGAGTAATAAAATGGCATTTGAAATGATCCTTAATATAGTAAAATAAAGTTCAACGTGCACATCTTGAAAAGGAAGCCTTATAAAATCTGCTGAGGCCCTCCTTGTGTCCAGCACACAAAGAAACGTGTTATCCCGCCTGCCATTATGAAATGTGCTGCATCACAGTGGGAGTCACAAACATGAGTTCACCTTTTCCACCTCTGAGGTAATGTGCCGAGGGGTAATTTCCAGAGGGAAGCGCCTTCGGTGCTGGCTTCAGCCGCACAGTCACGGGGCTCTTAAAGGCACCCTGCCGGCTTTTCATGCTAACATTCAGTGTTTCTCACCCAAACACAGCGCGCGTCCTTGAAGCCTCGCGCACATTTTGAATGCAGTTCCCTCCTCGGAAAACATTTGCAAAATCAATGTTTTTTTCTTGTTCCGTTTCTTGGTGCATTATCTTTATTATTCTTTATTTTATTCTGTTTTCTCTAGTAAGGAAACCCTTCCGCTCACTGCTTTTCTTTTTGTGTGTGGACATTTCCCTCAACATGACAGTTAAAATGACTCAGACTGCCAACTTTGAGTTCTTTACGTGAGAAAAGGATCGCCTGCCACCTGCAGGGTTCCTGTTCTGTAGCTAAGCCGCTCCATTGAAGAGATACAGGGACATTTTATGTGCTAATCAGATACAAACACACAGTTCACAATAACTGCTTCTACTATATACGGTCATAATGGACAAAATGAAATAAGAAGTGTCTGTTGTGTGTCCCTGCAGGCAGAGCAGGAAGCGCTGGGAACAGTTTGTGCAGACGGAGAACCAGCACTTGGTGAGTCCTGAAGCTCTGGACCTGCTGGACAAGCTGCTACGCTACGACCACCAACAGAGACTGACGGCCACAGAGGCCATGGAGCACCCCTACTTCTGTAAGCAAGGCGCACGCCACCACACACAGCAATACCGTGAGAAATGTAGGGGGTCTTAGATTTAGATTCAACGATAACAGCGCGATACCAATCTGTCACGTACTTGAATGTAGTTCCTCTCTCATCCTGCAGACCCAGTAATAAAGGAGCAGTCTCTGTCAAACTCTGACAACAACATGGTTTCCAGTGGCAACACTACAGCACGATGAAACACAGGTAACAATCAGACTCAAAAGAGTGATCTTCTTTAATTTGCCACCCGTATGTACCAGAGGAGTGCATCATTTGTGGGTGGCAGCATGTTTACCATCACTGCTTTCACAGTGTAGTCGACTGAGAAAAGAGACTAGAAGTTCGGTTGAAAAGTCTGTTAAATTTCTGTACTTTCTGTCCCCTCTTTTCTTTCCTCCTCCTCCTCCCCCTCCTCTTCCTCGCGCCCTCTCTTGTGTTTTCGTCCTCTCTACAGAAGTGGAAGAAGAAGGATGTTTGTTACCTCAACTTTGTACCCGGTTGTGACAGTAACTTTGACAAGTGTACAGTGACAATGGATCAAAGTAACTCTGACCAGTTACACACTCACAGATATGTGCATATGGATACACACATCTACACACACACACACACCGATGCAAGCACACCCTCTACACAAACACACATGCAGACATGTATACATACACCCTCCTCCTCTGTATCAGTCTGCGATTGGCTTGTCCTTGTCCAGCAGCCTGACCAGTGAGCTTGAAGCTGCTCCCACTCCCCATCGTCCCCCCATATCGTCTTTTTCTCTCCCAGCTCATGTAGGTCAACAAGGACAAACTACTTTTAAAGACAATTCAGTCCCTCCTCCTCCCGCTCCTCTCAGTCATCCCTCCTTTAAAGTCATCCCCTCTTTGTTTGCATCAGCATGGAGAATGAACAGGAGTGCGAGCCTGTACAAGTCCCGACCCCCTCCCTTCCCCCCTTGACCTGTTCATCCATCCATCCATCCATCTGTCTGCCCCTCTCCCCCCTCCCCCCTCCATCCTGTACCCCAACAGACAGACAGACGTCTTAGCACTACTCCAGTTCTGAAAGTGGCATGGTGGACTCTCTCTAGATAGAATGATGATGATAATAATAATAATATTAATGAAAAATAAATGATTTTTATTTAGATGAACTCTGCCTGCGTCTAGTGTGAATTTGTTGCTTGTCAGTTTTTGTGTGACTTGAGAAACACTCTTGAAGGTGATGGGGGGAAAAGGTGCGAGTGTAGGTATAAGACTGCTGAGCAACCGTGAATCTGTACAGTTCAACAGCACCACAAACGCCATCCTCCAAAATGCTCATAAACAACGCATTGAAACGTCACATTACAACCCTCATGAAGGGTTTATCGCAGGACGGTTGTATTAGAGTGCATACGTTTTAGCGAGGTGTACCTAATAAACTGGCGACTGAGTGTACATATTAAAAGAGAGGATAAAAAGATGAACAAGCCGTTTTACAAAAAATAGGTTTTGGTTTAACCTTGATTCATACGTAGTGTAGCCACGCTGAAAGCTAAACCTTAAAACTTCAGCTTCACCTGCACTCTGTAGTGACAGGGTCGCGCACCAATCAGCTAATGGACCGAGTGTGTGAGTATGAAAGCTGAGCTCCAGTTGTGTAAGGCTGCTACAACTAGCTCACAGCCAGTTGAAAACGATGCATGCCGCTCTCTCTGTTACTTCTACAAACTCAACGCTCGGCACTTCCCATAGTGGCACCAAACAGCAGTCAGACAGCGTTAGCAGCTAGCTGGTGAACATAGAGGAGCATTGCAGAGCCAGATATTTCCCATAGGAGTTGGTGTCCTAAAGTTCTAAAGTGAGCGAAAATGAGAGTGAATGTTGGACCTGCATTCATCAACAAACGTGACTCCGAATGAATGTTAATGTTGCTCCGTATCTGCTGGAAGTGTGAACGGGCTACTGTTTGCTAACAAGTTCGCCATGCTAACTTTCAAAGGTGATAATATGGCGAAGTTGTGTTCACGGCTTGTTTCTGCTGCCCCCAAGTGGCCAAAAATAATGCAGCTTTAACCACGTGTCTGCCGTGACTGTAGCCTCCGACGGTTGTGCTTTTTTAGTTGATGTGAAAGTTATTTCATGATTTTGAGGCACAATTCAGTGTCACGTGCATCTTTCAAAATTCTTCTTTGTTGGTGCATTGAAGTTCTTGTGGGAAAGTAAGAAAATGCACAAATCTATGACACAAGTTTGAAAGAGTGAAATGCAGTATTATCACTTTTGATAATTCAATCTCCCATCAGACTATTACTGTGTGTTAATGTTAAAGCACATCAGGGACACTGATTTACTCTTCGTAGCACTTAGTAGCACCGATATTTCCAAACTGTGAAAAATGTTCATTCCACTGTAATACGTTGAATAAAACTACTGCCTGTTTATAATGCTGGACCTGTACTGTCTAGGTTATGATTAATTACGATGTATGACATAGTTGTCTTTTACAGGTCACCAAACATCAGCTGTTGTTGGTGTTGTTGTGTGTGTTTGTGTGTGTCCGAAGTATCAGCTTCCTCCTTGTACAGAAACCAGAGCTATGGCTTCCTGTTCTACAACCTGACTCCTCGCTCACGTTCGGGTACACTCTCGCACTGTTTTCTGTGTGCAAAGGTGCAGGTGAGCTGTAGTTTCCACAGTATTTAGTCAGCAGATTAATAATTCTGGGCCGTAAACAAACTGCCAACTTCGGGACCTTGGGGTCCTTTTTCAGTGAGTACTTTTCCATCTGACTACCTTTCCTTTGGTTCACATGATACTCTCTCATCTACATGTACAGTATTACAAACAGTGTTTACTAAAATGGCGTTTCATCTGCATTTCAGTGACAAGAAGTTCTTGTCAGTCCCCATACTGATTCTCTAGTTGCATTCAGAGGACAACATATCAGATGTTTCACAGGCGTTTTGTATAACATCAAAACATTTTATTGGCCTTGTGTGCCAGTTTGCTTGATTTTGTAGGAAGGATAAAAAGTCTGAGGTTGGAAAGATCCCAGGGGCAATGGTAAATCTGTAACACATAGATTTAAACAAGACTAAGAGTCCACAGCCGTGCTGGCGGTTCTGTGAGGCTGTCCGTAGGCACAGCGGTGCTTTGAGCTACATGCTAACGTCAGCTTGCTAACGTGCTCACAGCGACAATGTTAACATGCTGGTGTTTGGCAGGTATGATGTTCGCCATGTTTTCCATATCTTAGGTTAGCGTGTTAGCATGCTAACATTTGCATAATTAGCAGCAAACAAAAAACACAGCTGGGTCTGATGGGAATGTAGTTTTGCGGGTATTTGGTCATGAAAGTGTTGGTCAAAGTGAAAATCTCTGCAGCTCTACCAAGCTAGTAGTAGTGGTGGTGGAAAGTACATTTATTCAAGTACAGTGCTTTCTGAATTTTATGCTGCTTTATACTTCTACTTAACTAAGTTTCAGAGGGAAGTATTGTACGTACTCCACTACATTTATCTGACAGCTGGGGTTTACTTTATATATTAAGTTTTTACAAACAAAACCTATGATCCATTTATAAAATCTGTGCTATAGATTGGACTATTCAACAGTAGTGCTGCCCAACAAGGACTTTGACTTTAATACTTTATGTACATTTTGCTGTTAATACGTTTGTACTTTTAAGTGAAATCTTGGAATGTAAGACTTTTACTTGTAACGGAGTATTTTTACAGAGCGGTATACCCCGCCTGCCCAGCACCAAAAGACAGACGGACCAAGTTAGCGACTAGCTGGTGAAGAAGGTTTCAGATTTTGAAGCTAAACACCAAATTTGATTAATCTAAAACCTGTGGTCTCTGACGTATAGACTGCTTATCCTTACAGAAACAACTGGGCTCCAGTATCCAGATGAAATCAGTGTCAGTATGTTTGGTCTAAAGACAACATTTAAAGGCCCTAAAAACAAATTTTCTCAATCAGCTTCTTACTCTAAGTAAGTAAGTAAGTAATGGTGTCACACATGGACACACTATTTCCTGCCAAATCTAGAACAGTTTTGGTTTTAAATTTCACATTCAAGGTTTCTGTGTCAGTGTTTTTGTCTGTGCTCTTCTCACTGGTTTGAAAGGGGGCGGGGCTCAGTTGGTGAAAGGTGATGTCACGTACTTCTGACAACCAATCGGAATTCAGCAACATTTGAATCAGAATCTGACTATGTTATTGAAAAAGATACCTACAGATGTTCTGTTGCTTTTTTCAAATTCATGACCATTTAATATTTTAGAGAGATACGTAAGATCTGAAGCCAAGTTTTCATGGGATTTAATTTTTATTGCACATTTAAGAGACAAATTCACAAAAACAACACTGCAAGCAAAGAACAGAGGGAACAGCTGCCATTTCATCAATTTAGACATTCATTTAGCCAGTTATGATCACAGCTTTTCCTGTACATTACTTATTTAAAGTGTTCATCATATTTTATACACACCCACAGTAATGGTATTAAAAGTTGTCTTGGTTTTATTGATAAAAGACATTAAAAGACAGCAAACAAGCTGCATTAAAAAAATAAAACAAAGACTCAACGGGACCAAAAAAAAAAAATGAAATACAAAAACAGTCCAAAAAGTTCCACTCTGGTGAATAATAACAAAAAACACTCAGGTAGCCCTTTAAAGACGGTTGCTTAAGTTACTTTTGTCTTTAAAAAATATCGCAGAGAGAGATTCCACTTTCTAAAGCAGAGGGAATTAGATCTCTTCATCCTCTCCTGTCAAGCGAACATCGTCCTCCAACATCCTCAGTCGTGCGGCTAGCTGTTCAAATTGGAATAATCTGAATGAACTCTCCCATGTCACTGTGAGAGTTGTTTGTGGGTTGTTTTTTGTGGGCCAGGGCTCATGGGTCAGCCGACTCGCTTTATGCTGCGTTTGTGTCTGAGACAGCTCGGGACGCACTTCTTCTCCGACTTGTTGCCGGGCGACGCCGGGGCCGGAGATGCAGACCCCGGCTTCCTGCGCAGAGAGAGAAACCAGGCACAGAGGGAAGGGCATGAGAGGAGGAAATGCGATTGAGTGTTTGTTCTGGCAGGGACATGAGAGAATTGAATTATTAACCGCAGACTCCTGTGGCCTCTGGGGTGATCACAGTCCAGCCCGGGGCAGCCAAGACAGGCTGCTTATTATCCTCCCTAAATGCATCAATAATGTAACAATCAGCTTGATGGATAGACACATAACTCTCCACGCTTGTCAACTCAGTGTCATCATCCCTGAAGAATCAATGCTTGTTAAAAGTGCAACATTTATTGGGCTGTAAATCTGGCATCAGTTCTTCTACACCTTGATGCAACATCTAAATATGTTCAACCCACTAAAACATTAGTTTACTTAAATAAAGTCCATTACAGGCCTAGGTTGCACTTCAAATTGGCACCAATGCCTAATAAGGCATCCTTTTATAAAGAGTTTATAAGCTGTAACCAATGGCATTATTAAGGCTTAATAAATCATTCACTAATGCTTAATAAGTAACTTTAGGGTTGCCAGGGTGTGAAATATCCCTTTGACTAATGGGACTTACCTTCTGCAAAATGGCTGGATACGGCCAAAAATCTATTTATTAATGACTTGTTAAGCATTTACTAATATTTATAACTGCATTATTACCAAATAGAAAGCATAAACACCAGCCATGAATGATTTTTACAGCCTGGCAACCCAAAACTTGTTCTTCTTCTGTTCATAATTGATCTATAAAGCATTGTTAAATGATTTATCAACCATTAATAACATAATTAATTACAACTTTTAAACCAAGTATCAAACATGTTGAAAACAGTAGTAAAGTTTACCATAATTTAATTTGCTTTACCTAATATTACATTTTACCTTTTTGACCATTAGAGAAGTTACTAGTAGTGGACTACTGGTTTCGGGACCAGTAGAGAAAAAAAGGGATCCCCATTCTCTGATTAACATCATATTTTTGTGCTGATTAACAGGTCTTAAAACAAAACATTATCCAAACATTTCACATTATACCATTTTTAGCCACGCTAGCAGCAGTACGACAATGTTGGTCGGCCGGTTGATCCATGGCTTTGGTCCAGACTGAAATATCTCGACAACCACTGGATGTATTGCCATGAAATTTGGTACCAATATGCATGGTCCCTAGAGGATGAAACCTTATGACTTTGGTGATCGGCTTACATTGCCTACGGCACCACCAGCAGGCCAAAATGTTCGCTTGTCCAGCAAAATATGGATTTTGGGCACACCAGTTATTGGCTACAAGTTACAGGTTACTGCAGCGGAGTTGTTCCTGACCTGGCAGCAGCAGCAGCAGCAGCGGCCTCTCTGTTCCTGACCTGCTTCATCAACTTCAGCATGCGACAGATCTGCCTCAGGGTCATCTTCGGAGCGTGGCATGCCAGGCGGGGTCGCGGGGCGCAGCGAGGGCCCCGGTATGTGAGGAGTGACAGATAGTTGCCCCCTCTGGGTCCATGCCCAAACAGCTGCAGGGGCTGAACACTGCCGTAGCAGGAAGCAAACTGGGAGTCATGGAGGGAGGAAGAGAGAGAGTCACATGTTTTGATCTGCTGAATTCCCACACTTTGGAAACAGAGCTAGTGCCATTCAAAATAACAGTATTTAAATCTTTTAAATTAACATCAATATTTCAAGTAAAAAGTCAAAATTCTGAGATTTTTAAGAACTATAAAATTAAACGTGTATTTGGGGTATTGACCTCATGACATGCATTTCATTCTAAAGTTCACGGGCAACTAAAAGACTTCTTTTGAAACAAATAATCCACCATGCCAAATCAGCCTTCCTTGAATAAGTGTGGTGTGTAATGGTGCACTGACATATGGAGTAGCACACTGCTGGACTGGCTGAGTGTTCGTGTTTCAGCCTCTTTACACTCAATGGAAGGCTCTGTTTTCACACCACACACTTTGTTATTTAAGAAATAGTTGGACCACTGATGCATCATGGGAAATACTGATAATTATTCAATTCCAAATTGCTATTATTGGCCTCCCAACATTTGAATCTCCTGGAGCATAATAGCTACTGTAGTGCGGCCTCAGCTGCGTGCCTCTGTCATTCACACTTCATATGTTACACTCTGACACACACACACACACACATCACACCATTTTAATTAGTGTACGAGCCACTGTCTTCCTCTCGCAGACTTAATCACCCTCTCCATCAGAAACCCAAGACACACACACACACACACACACACACACACACACACACACACGCACAGAATAGATCACACAAAGAGAATTCAGCTGTGCAGATTCATTTACAGCACCGACACTTGATCGTGTAGATTCGCCTCCCAACAGTTGTTTTCCCATTCACACACACACACACACACACACACACGGACACAATAGCTGACCTGCTACAGTCTCTTGAAATGGTCATGTACAGAGAAAAGAAGATAACTCACACACTCTCAGTATCTCTCCATTATTCTCCCTTACATTTGACAAATTTGTTTTTCAACAGATTACAAATGTGTGAACCACATATATTCAGCTTTGAGTGTCAATATCTCATACTGGTTTCCTAAAATACTAAACTTTTCACTTTCAGCACGGTAGGTCACTGACACTGAGCTTGCTTTTACCCGCTGTGCTGCCTGATTGCATGTAACAGTCACTTCAAGTCACCAATAAAATAGAAATTATACTTCTTCTCAGCGCAAACACTGAAAAACAAAACCCCTCATCTAACTACGTGTGGTTCTATGACTGAATAATTCCAAACTGAGCAGGTTAAAGACATACATGCACACACACACACACACACACACAGATACTTACAGGGACGACAGTAGCCATGGACGAGTGTTGATGCTCTGTGGTAAAGAAATAATCGTTTGAATGGGAACCGTTGTCTTCTTATACATGCCGACACGAGCAGGCCAGATGATGGGCCAATCGCTCTTCAGAAGAGACAAAATAACCCCGCCTACTTCTGACATCATCACGGCGAGGTCCCTCTCGACATCAAACGCACACACACACACACACGCCTGTTGCTTCAGGTTACACACACACACTGACACGCAGTCTATTATTGAGGACTCTTTTGTTATGCAGGTTATATTTAGAAGCAGCTGCAATTCTGGTGAACGAGGGGGAAAAAACATGACAATGACAGAGAAAGAGAGACTGGAGGAAGAGTGGGAGGACAGAGGGAGAGATGAAGAGATGAGAGAGTTGACAAAGGGGGGGGGGAGAAAACAGCTGGACAATAAAAGGAGGGAGGCAGGCGTCACACAGTGCTGGGTGACGTGCCTGAACAGCGTGAGGCATCGGTGCGTTCAATATACCGTCAGTCAATATTACACATCGCTGACGGGAAGAGACAAGAGATCACTCTGATGTGTTGTCTAGCTTGTAAGGAGAGGAAACAGGAGAAGGGCTGAACCGCCAACACTTCAAACCGTCCAAACCATCGCTCAAGCTTGTTGTGTCAACACATTACTCACAGGCACTCTTCATTCATTTTCAATCCTCATCAAGATCTCAAATAAATGGCAGGGAAACATTCATGAAATGATTTCTGGTATTGGTAATTGCACATTTAATAAGACCTCAAGACCGCTGTTTCCCAAACGTGTTAGCCTCTCCATAAAACAAAGCCGTGTGCACTTGTGGCCCCTCATTACAGATTGGTGATCAGTGTGGATGTAACGGGTTTTTAGAGGCCTGAAGAAGTAAAAGTATCCAGGGTTTAAAAAGAAACAGGAAAGAATCAAGAATCACAATATCAGGATAATAAATTGTCCTTTCTTATCCCTTTAATCATCTTGTGGCCCCTCAGATTTATCTCGGGACCCCCTGAGGGACCCCGACTCACATGTTGTGATACAGTTCTGAGACAGTTGAGTTTAATTGGCTGTGTTGAAAAAAAAAAGAAGCTCCAATTGAGCCCAAGTAAATATTCATTAATTATACATTTATTATCGGAAACACCATTGTTTTCCATATGTGTTGAACTGTATGCTTGTATATAGCCAAATTTCACAATTTTGTATGCTCAACTGGCCTGCTGTACACTGACTAAAAAACTCTCTGTGCTACACAAGTAATTCATTGGAATTAGGTAACTGGAAGTGCAATTAAACACTATGTCCATTTCGTCTATTAGTACCTATAAATGCCAAATTACATAGACTTTCCTAGGAATTCAGCTACAACAGCTACAGTAGTTCGTTTCTAGGAAAGCATGGGAAACTATGGGACCAGCGAAATAAAGTGTTGCATTTTGTTACTTTTGTTGTAATAATGCATGTTAATGGATGTAGTATGAATGTGACACAGCATGTGTGCTAAAACTCGGAAAACTGCCTGATCTCAGAAAAGCAGTCTAGATGCATCTAAGAAGCATTCAGGAAGTATCGAAAACTGAATTTGTATTAACAGCTGCGATTTATTTTAAAAAAACATGACGTGACATGCATCTTAACGACATTAATGAACATTATCAGCTGCACTCTCTGGAGGTGTTGCGGTGAAAGGGCCCTGCTATCGTTCCTGCTGGCTCACTGACACACCTAAACCTAACAGAGCCGTCGTTAACGATATTCGTTCCAAGTCATAATGCTTGCTGCCATTCTGAGGCATGGGTCGTGTGTTATGATATCGATCTGCCTATATTGAATATTGGCCAAATGTTCAGATGTGGCACATAATTCATTCATTATTAACTTGCAATGCCAAAATGGGTGTGAATGTTTTCACCTTAGCTGAAGGGTTGTTCCCGTTCACCCTGCCACCTTCAGAATCAGCTCCTATAACCATTCAGGCGCTGAATCATCTACAAGACGACACATAACAAGTCACTTCGTTGTGGTCTTGTTGAAGTGAAAAAGAAACTGTTTGACGTGCTGCTTCACCAACTCCATCAGCACCTCTCTACTGCTGCCTCTTTCACATCACCCCTACCACACTGTCTGTATACTTTGATCCTTTTCTGCCCCCTGCTGTTTTCTACACCACTCTACCTCAAACAGGTTAAGACATATGGCATTGTGTTGTATTCACTTCACAAGATAATGCACTGTTTTATACACACATTCATCTGTTAGTTCATTGGCTAGTACTTTTCCATATCATATAGCAATGTACTACATATTCTAATCTATTCATTACTACACCATCTACTCACTGTTTTGCAGCTAACTGCATATATAGTATATGCATATATGGACTTATAGTGTGTAGAGATGTGACAGCATGAACGTCACAGGCTGATACCAATAGTCTGGGCGGGGCAGTGAATGAGTATAGTGCCTGCCCCTTCCTCACTTCCTCTGTCGAGATGCCCTTGAGCAAGGGCACTTAACTGCCCCTCAGATTTAGAGAATGCAGAAATGTTGGTGACTGCTGGTTCTGGCACCGTGACTGACAGCAGCGTGAATGTGTGCTACTGTGTGAGAGTGCATCAATGTGCTGTTGTTCACTGGCAGTGCCTCCAGTCCCGTCCCTGGATAGACGAAATAAAATCATCTGCTGCTAAACAGGGTAACTTCTAAACCATTTCAAGAACTTGGGGAACTCTTTTAATAACTGAAATACATTTATATAAGCGCAGGGCTGACATTCTGCTTGGGGGTACTCTCCAGCTCAGACTGTGCTTGGTGGTGTGACCCCACTCTGACATTAGAAATGATGTGTCTGTCATGGGTAGACGGGACCAGTTTCCAAGACAACTAGGCCCTAGTTTTAGACCAGGATGTCTGCAGTAGATATCTCTGTTGCATTTAGTTTATGACTAAGGTTTATCATGCAGGCCTACAGGCTGACTCTGTCCTTCTGGAAACCTCCCACCTAACTGTCACAATACTAAGTTAAGTGTGGAGCCACAAGTTGAAGTAATACCCTATGTTGTTGTTGTTGTTGTTGTTGTTTTACATTATGGCTAGTTGTGAATACTGAATGTAATTGGTAAACGTACCATTCACATCACGTTGTCCATCGTGGTTTTGACAACACATCGCATGTTCACCAAAACACGCGGGACGGCGCTCGTGGACAAGTGCTGGGTCTCACGCTGCCTTCAGGACTAACTGCGACTTCCCGTCGCATTCAAAAGTGTTTTTCCTCGGCGACAATAGAATCACGTTGGCAAGCCTTCCAACAGCACAGTTTTACGCGTCGGGTCTGTAGCGTCACACCTCGCAAACTTGGGCAATACAGAAAATTCCCACTTTAGCCCAGTATTAGTATTTTGTTGTGCGTCATTTTGGGCTCACCTGTGGAAAGGGAGTATTTCCGACACTACGCGAAGGCAGCAGCTGAGCTGGTCTGTGCGGCGGAGATAAAGCTGAGAGAGATGCGCAAACACAAATACACCCTCTATTTCAGGAGACCCAGGAGACCTGCACTTTATAGAATATCTGCACATTGATACTAATTCAATCTGGCTTGTTAGTTTTGGAGATGATGCACGAATACGTCAAGGAAGTGGCCTCAATGCAGAAAGATTTATGTAGCGCAATGAGTTACATTCACCGTTATTTAAATGTATTTGGCTTTGCGTTTTAGACGTTAAATGCCCCAGAGTAGCCTATAGGGCATGGGCCTTATCTTATTGATCAGGAATTGATGACTACAGGACAGGTACTCACACGTCATGTTACTCGTTAGTTTCTGTCCACAATGAACGCACATTTTCATGATTCAAATTCTACGTTGAGAGATGATCATTTGTTCACAGAGTGCAATCAAATAATGAGATAACTAATGTCAGTTTGCTCTGCACAGCAGGAGTTATCTTGACCGCCGCCCAGAGTGCTTTCAGAGCAACAGGTGGGATGTAATGCTGCATTCATGGAGCTTGAAGGAATCGGGTCCCTGTGAGGAGTTGTATGTAAAACCTTGTCTTTTCTCAGATTTAATGTGGATGAAAGTGCTAGAAAAAAAAGCAAAGCTGGATTTATAAAACAAGAACAACCCTCTGGGGAGGCAAACCATGCAGTAATTAAACTCCTGGCTGCTGTGACTGTCAATACGTCGTATCTACGTATCTTCTCTGTTTGCTTGAACGGCTCAGACCCCGCCTCTTGTCGCTGTCCACTTCTGAATCCTTGAAGAGTTTTAAACCTTCATCGTGTCAACGGCGAAGTTGCACTCTCAGTCCAGTAGTCAGGTCGACGGCCCCCCCCTGAGCAGGTCTCTCTGCTCTCCTCCCTGTGTTCAGTTTTCGGTTCAGGTGGACGCTCTGCATCTCCGCTGTCAGGATGCCTCCGTCCACGTCCCCCCGGTTCTTCACGGAGAGGGAGGTGGCCCGCCACTGCACCAAGGACTCCTGCTGGGTGCTGCTGGGCACCAGGGTGTACGACGTGACCGCTTTCCTGCGGATGCACCCGGGCGGGGAGGCGCTGATTCTTCGCCGGTCAGGCAAGGATGTGAGCCGGGAGATGGAGGGACCCCCACACCGGCACTCGAAGAACGCCCGGCGGTGGATGGAGCAATACTACATCGGGGAGCTGGACAGAGATAGCGGCACCGACGAGGCGCAGGTGGAGCCGGAGGTAACTGACCCGTACCTAGCTAGCTAGCCTGACATCACCGGCCTCAGGGCATGCAAAACAACAAGTTTAGAGAAAGTCACCGGAGGAGAAAAACCTGTTGCTTGCTCTCTAGGTGTATGTCTTTGCTGAGGGTCAGAAACTGACACTTTTTTGACTTTTAAACACATTTACGTTAACTCGCTATCTTGCGTCACATTTCTCTTCATCGTTTTTGGCGTCCTTCTCATACTAAAATAGCTTTCCTCCAGAGGCAAATAAACAGCAGCCTCCAGGCTACCTCTGGGATAACAGTGGTTTTCCGTTATGTTAAGTCAAACAGAAATGACTCAGTTTTCAGACCTGAGTTTTTAAATGTTCTGCCTGGAAGTTTCCGCTAGAAAGAGCCGCACCAGAGGAAGGATGGTCCCCCTCTGAGCTGTGCCTGGGGGGCTAAATATTCCTCACACTGAGCCAATATCAGTTCAGCCGTGACATATTTTGGGCTCCAAGCGGGTTTGGAAGTGTTTACTGGCTGCATGTGATATCAGACACAGGGAGTGGTAGTGGGTTTAAGTTTAATATAGGGACCTGCTGGCTCTGTGAGTTACATGTGTATAACTGTCTCTCACTTGACTTAGGTAACAGGGCGTTTCTGTGCGGAAGGGTGAGAAGGAACTCCCCCCCGGACAGTATTGATTATAGGGGAGGGAATGAGGAGTTGGTGGAAAACGACACACAGCCGGGGAGGGGTCTGGCTTAGTGCTCAGTGTAGTTTCTGTAAGGAGCAGAGCAGGGAGGGGCGCTCAGGTGATAAGGTATACCTGTGGGGTGAGGGGGCCAGTGGTGTAAATGAATGATTCAAGTGAGTCAGAGAGAGAGAGAGAGAGAGAGAGAAACTGGTTTGTCTAGTCCCAGTAGGGACAGAGGGGACTACAAACAGTGGAAATTTGAGGGAAACCAGAAAATCCCCATCACTTGTCGTTAGATTAATCCACACCCAGTGTAGCTCTGTCCCTGTGAGTGAGGAAGGAGAAACAGAGAGTTTGCATAAATCTCTTGGTGATGGAGTTGACATTTACATGGCTTGCCCACTCTTGTGTGTGTGTGTTTTGCCAGTTGGTTGCATCTCGGTAAGGTTTACACAATTGCAGCAACAAAAGCCACGCTTCTTCTCCTCTTCTTTATCCTCTCTGGGGCTTCATGCTTTTCAGTCATAACCACGAAAAAGGTGTCTATTTGACTCCTTTCTTTTGGTCTGTCAGCTATTAGATTTGAGAATGTCTGCTGAGTGTGTCTGTGTGGGTCAACACAGGGTGCATGGGGGTAAAACTGAGAGACGGAAGTATGCTGGAAAAATGTCATTAAGCTGCTGGTTATGAAACTCATGGTCAAATGTGACAATGGAGGTCATGAGACAGATGTCAGCCTGCTGACTGAGTCACCAGGACATTCCAGTTGTTAATGAAACATCGGACCTACCTAATTTGTCCTCCAGGTATGGCTGGGGAACAAACAGTGCTCACTTTCTCTTCCCTTCCTCCAGTCATTCAGGCACCTTTGTCTAACTGCAAATGTTAAACCTACCCCACGTTTTGCTGTTGAATGATTGGCCTGAGGGCTTTAAATGGCATTTTCACCAAGATCAGCCAAATACCAGGGCAGAAACGGGCTGTATCAACTTTCGGTCACACTGTGTGACTTTAAAGGGGTTTTAATTGAAAGAGAGACAAAGTAGCCTTGAGACATACATCCCAGCTCCTGTTGAGTCATTGCTGGGGGATGGAAAATCCATTAATCAGTACTGTGGTAAGGCTTGGTGTGATGCGTGGTTGGTACAGTGGCTTCAACATCATTAGGCTTTCTGGCAGTATTGTAGTCTATGTGCAACTGAAACATTTTCCAAAGCAGTGAACAAACACACTGTAAACTCGATCCTTGCTTTGTAAATCATGATTTGGCCTTTTTTAGCAGTATGTATTCCTCTTCAGTTACAGATATTGCGGATGGTGATACCATTGTCATAATGGAGTAAATAATCGTCATATCGAGACCCAGCCCTAGGCATTGCTGAAACACACTCAAATCCTACTTTTTTTTGCTGCTTCAGATGCGACTTAAATCAGTCCCTATTTTGGCACAATCAAGCAAAGTCTGATGTGGTCTTCTGGAGGCATAATGACGAAGCACCCTAGTCCAATTCCTAAAGGGAAGGCCTGTCCCCCCCAAAGGGTTAAGCACTGCTGAGCAGATACAGTCCACACTTTTCTGTGTCTCAGGGGAGACTGCTCTGCATGCGCTCTGCCACATAGGACAAAGTGTTTGAACAGACTATAAACAAATGGTATCTAGAAAGCATGTTAGACATTACATGACTTTTATAACATTCTGTTTGAGGTTGTTCATTGTACAAACACGAGGAGATTGAAGGGGAGATTAGAAGAGATGGTATCCTTCTTTGTGTAAATAGTCAGCATGCACATGTTCTTTAGTGAAAAGGTGGAATTTGGCATTTTCGTGTACCATTATTTCCTTGTTTGAAATTTTGCTCTGGCTTTTTTCCGGCTTCAGATTTACCTTACCCCAAGAAATCCATGCCACAGATTTTTGGGTGTATTTTCATTTTCATTCACCCCTGAACATGAGGTTGTGTTTTCTTAATGATGATTCATTTTCATTTGGAGACAGCGATGATAATCTGAGGCATCTGACGTGACTGCCTTTTGCCTGTGAGATACCAGGGAGGAGTGGTCTACAAGGACCGCATCCAAGATCTGCAGCAGCAGGAAGGGGGCTCCTAGTGTGTGTGTGTGTGTGTGTGCATTCATGTACGTGCGTTTGGGAGCAGGTTTACAATCAAACAGAGGTGCTGTTTACACAGTCAACAAATTAGTTTGTAATAGATGCTGATTGCCTCTCTGCAGAACTAGTGTTTGTAAGTGCTTTTCCACAGTGAGCACAAAGAAAGGAATAGGCACAGTTTTCAAACTTTTAAATAAACCTCTCAAATTTGAATACAAATCATTAGGGATGTCAATATTTAGTCCCAATCAGAGTTCTTTAATTCTGGGTATCTGCCGACACTTAGTCCAATCCGTACTTACTACCTAAATGTTGATTAAATACAGTAAGTATTTAACACATTTAAATAACAGATGTAGCCCTCTAGATTTGGCACACCTTATTTTTCACCAGCTTCTTCAAATACTGAAGGTCCTGATTCAAAACTACTAAATGGATCAGCTTCAATTATTGCCATCGATATGAAGACCAGAGTCAATCACCGGTGCGACCAAATCATTAGTCCCATTTACTTTCATTTGCACTCGAAATGCTCGCAGCGTAGAGCCTAGCTGCCATTAAGCTCTAGCAGGCAGGGCTGGACAAAACACAGTAGAATACAGCAAAGAAAGGATCGGCTTGAACAGCTTTGTTTTACCCATTAAAAGATGCCCGGTTCGGCCCCAGTGCTGAACCTAAGGATAGGCTCGGGACATCCCTATAAATCATTGTTCATTTTAGTTCTCTCTTTCACAGCAAAAGAAACTGAAATGTCATTAATAGAAGGGAAAGCCATGACAGTACTGGAGACACTGTGTTGATTGGGATCAGGACGGATCATTTCTTATTATATCTCGCTGTACATAAAGTCCAATTCAAATGCTTCAGCCACACTAGCTGTCAAATGTACCCCATTGTGCTCCATCACAACCGATCCAAAGCCTCCCGCCGAAACAGATCAATACTTCTCCACAAGTATGGGACACCATACAAAACAGTATAGGATATCATCAAAGAGGAGCTGTGATGTTTATATGTATTGCTACTCGAAAGTATTCAGATTGGGATCGGACACATTGCCTTTCAGAAGTGCAGAGTAAAAGCGCCACAACAATTAATGCTTAAAACTTCCCAGACACGCACTATCTGAGCTATTTGAGGTGGTTTGGTGAGATGAAGGAGAAATTTGTGTGGAGGCCAAGACCAGTGTAGTTGTATGTTACTCTGTGTGTGTGTGTGTGTGTGCGCATTTTTCATTGCAAGTTGAGTAAAGACAAAACTGCTTATCCCCTTAATCCGCATGTCAATCACGGTTGCACCTTTGTTTGCTCTGTGCTCCCCACGCTTTGTCTTGAAGAAATCGAGCCCGCGCTGCCTATCTACCTCTGGACGGGATGTGGAAATTCACCAGCTCAACAATCCCCGACACATTCATTGCATTTTTGTTTAACTCGGTCTGTCGGCCTCACTGTTTCTTTGTATACGTGGACTTGAAATGTAAACGAATTCAACAGGGCAAAAGGGCAGACGCAGCCGTATTCATGCTCAATCTATAGTCAAGAACTTGGGAAGATAGTACACGTATTGTTAAGTGAGCGGAACCACAAATGAGCGAGTGTGTGTGAATGAATGAACGGACAACGGAGATCCTGTGGAAGAGCTCAGCAATATGAGAACATATGCAGAGGATGAGACAGGAAGTGAGGCGAAGGTCCTTACAGCTAAATAGAGTGAATCGCAGCGCAGATGAATAGAGACCAACAGAGTGTAATAGGTATCGAGGTCGTGTCGGTGGGTGTGGATCGGTTTTGTGTACGGAATGCTGGAGGGCGAGCGGGTCAGGCTGGTGGAGCGCTGGAATGCAGACTTTCATCTGCATGGATCTTTTTCTGCTCAATGATGTGATTGTTTTCCATCAGAGGGCGAGCAGAGGAAGAGGGGGAGAGATTGGGGGGGTTGGGGAGGGACTTATTGACAATGTTGACATTAAGTTCATTATTAACACCTGCAACTGGAAGTGCCAAATGTTGCTATAATTTATTTTTGGCAGCACGCTAGAGTAATAAATTGTCATTATTTATTAATGACTGCAGACTATTATACACTTTCAGTAATTATGAGAATCACAGCAAGGCATTTACTAGGATTCCGGCCAGTGTTTTGTCAGCTATGTTCAGCTCTACTCTGTACCAGCACCCATGTCATCAGTTTTTTTCCCCCCAACAAGCTGTTGAGGCGAACTACCTCGTTTAGAACTCTTAAGAGCTGCTCTGAGTCTATCACCGTGGCGACACATTGTTTACCTTTGCTACCATAGAGACTGCCGACACGGCAATTAGCGCTCAGGTGCAGGCCTCTGGTGGCTCCCTCATCGCCACGGTAACACCTGTAAAAGAGAGAGGGCGAGGTGCAGGGAAGCTGGGTGGACAGTCAGAGGGGATGGAGATGAACATATGCTGGAATGGTGCAATTGATTTTGGCAAAGGTCTCACAGGAGGGATACTAAAGCCTGCCATTACTGTTTCCTCTCCGAGTTCGTACTGAGCCCAGTCCTGAGGTTTTTACCCATAAGTCATTTCCCTATGGTTTTGTTTGTTGTGATCATAGTCTGTGTAAAAGAAGTGGACGCAGCCACCCATTGGTTTGTGGACTGCCGTTTTGAAGCCTCAAGTTTGGCGTTTTGGCCATCGAGAGGGTGGAGCTCGCCTACCTATACCGACAACCTGACTGCACCTGGCTCCTGGCTACACTGTGCGAAGTAGCTGCTAACACAGTCAGTTGCAAATATGCTTACCAGAAAAAAAAATGAACAGCCGACTCCATAGAGTGTCTTTTAGTACAACCAAACGCCTCTATCCTGATTAACAGGTCGCCGTAGTAGTAGTTGAAGAAGACTTGAAACTAGCGACTGAGAATATAAACTCATTAGGAAAGTGTTTACTGAGGTACTGAGGGTCTGTTTGGCTTGAGAGGTATCAGGCCCTCCTGGTGTTTGCTAGTGGTCATAAAGAAGGACAGAGGAGAATAACACAGGGATTTAATTTACTGCATTTGGTCTTTATCAGATGAATGCTGAAATGAAATGGAAAAGAACAAAGTAGTGTTTCGATTAACACTGTTCACTTACACTACACAAGTTAATAGGTTGCGTTTTGTAAGTTAAGTGGTTTAGGGCTGTGTGTAACTGATTGTAGTAGGCTGTATTCGTCTGTCCTTCCACCCCACCTCTTTCTTTATCTCATTATGCATCAGTCAGCTTTACATAAAGATAGAAAAGTGCTATTTGCAGCAGGCTGGTTGGTTGGTGGGGCTGTGTGTATACAGTATTTGTGGATGGGACTGGCTAGCCCAGGGGGGAACACAACACACACACGCACACACACTCAAGAGGTGTGTTGTTGCAGAAAAACAAACGCGTGGAAGGTGTTGAAGAAACAGACAAGATTCTCGGACACACCCAGAGGAGGGAGGCAGCCTGGAGGAGACTGTGTATTGTAGTGGTGTCTACAGCTAGAGAGGACAGGGCCAGTGCTTCTGCCATGGATATTTTGCATACAGTCCAACCTGGCTGCTGGTCAGAGTCTGGTTAAGACTTTTAGATGAACCATTAGGGAACAGCATGAACCTCTGCTCATGTGCTCTTCTGGTGAAACGCCTCAGTGTCAGGTGACAAGAGTCCGCTGACAGTGGTACACAGTGGGAATTGGTAGCAAGAAGTAAATCAGTGTGTGTCACTCAGTGTCATATTGTATTACACACCAATATATTAGATTTTACACATGGCTGCTTTTTGAATTTAAAAAAAGCTGTCATTGTTGTAGCCAACCCCTCTGTTGGCAATTTTAGACTCTAACACACATGAACTGGAAGCTTTATTCTTCATCAGAGGAACTATGTTAAGACCACTAATGCAATGTGTGATATCAATCTGTATTAGACTGTATGATATCAATTTTGACACCATACTGTTTAAATTTTGTGTGATAAATGCCGAGAGCTTTGTAGAGACAAAAGTATGAAAGTAGAGCCCTGTTATCATGTCATTGTCATGTCAAGCACTTACAAACACTAGTTCATTGTTTTAAATATGCAGCAAAACCAAAAAAATAAGCTTTTTTCAGCCTTGATATGACACGGCTTAGTTTTCAATGTTTTGAGTGTTCTGCATCATGTCATGCTGGATTCTGACTGGTTGGGTTGTAGACGTTATCGCAGCAGAAGTCACATTGCTCCGAAATATCTGACACCATCAGTGGATTTTGACGCAGGCCGTCTTTGGCCTCCAAATCTCTAAATCTTCTGACGGTGTGATTTGGACTGATTAGCAAAGATTCCTCTCATGACTTTTGTCTGGGACACCCCAAAATCACCCAGTTCATATATGTATTTGTGGCACTGTGCCTAAAGGGGACTGGGGAAAACTGTTTAGCAGACCTAAGTAGAAGAAATAGCTTTGTCGGTGTTAAATTCCTACGGACTTCAATAGAGTTGATTAATTATTAATTGCCCCTTTACATTGAGACTTGATTGATGTCTTTCAAATCAAAGGCCAGTTTTGCTGCTCATCTTGCTTTATGTGAGTTTTTATTAATGAGAACAACATTGTAAAATGTATACAGAACATAGCAGCATGGTGCGGGTGGTTGCAATGTTTACATGGCGTTTAGCTCACTAGTTACTGTCTGTATGGTAACATGACACCTTCTGCACAAATTGGTTAGCTACAGAGAGCCTCTGATTCTTGCACACACACACACGCACACACGCACACACACACACACACACACACACACACACACGTACAGAGAGAGAGAGAGAGAGCACTGGGGGAATCTTGAGTCCTGGTCATTCAGGTTTGACTGGCTCTTTGGTTAAAGGGAGACAAGTGATCTTGTTGTCTACACACACACACCAACAAACACACACATAATGACTTACACACATCTAAGCTGGATGTGTGCTAAGTTCTGGCCCATGTGGATCCCTCTGATGTCGAAATTGATTGAGCAGAGGAGGATTTAAACCAAGACAGTCAAACCGCAGCAGCACCACCACCACAACACAACAGATGGATGTGACTTGTTATGTGGATGTGTTGTACAGTATTAGCCTCTGTCATGGAGTCACTATTCACCTGAAGTGTTGTTTACATTATGTGAAAGAGAGCCATATCATCTATCGCACATTTGTCCTGCCGCTGAAAAGAAGTGATGAAGTGATGATTATGTAGCTGAGGTAATTGTGTTAGCGTTTCTTTTCTTCACTTAGTGACAGTTTCTTTGGAGAGACAGTTTGTCCTGGAAATGATTTTGTGAGATTTTTGTCAGAATATGCATTTGTGTCATGCTGTCTTCAGTATCAACAGCCTCTACCGGCATCAGAAACATGTAGGAAACAACACAAGCAGACTGCCCAAAACACACTGCCCTTTTCCATCCACTTTGACCCACAAACACACCTACACACACACACACACACACACACACACACATACACACACTCCTCAGAGCACCCTTATATGTATTCCTCCTAATCCAGCCGTGTGGTCGGCTTGGGAGCGGCGAAATATATTTCAGCACCTGAACAGCACCTGCTGTGTAACAAATGGCACATTGGTAAGGTTGTGATTTGGTCAGTGGCTGAATCCACAGGAGGAGAGGTGTGTATCGCTGTCTCAACCTCACCTGCCGGAGTTATGTGAGCCGTGAGAGCGCTCGACCTTCACACACAGTCATGCGTTTTTTCCATGTCCTCGTTATCAAATCTGAAGAGCAAAGCAAGTTCACTGATTTATGATTGATTTTGCTGCTCCTGATGTAGACTTTTTCACACCTGGTAATTGACACATGGAACTGCTTAATGAAGTAAATCTTAATGCCTGTCGCCAGCGTAGAAGCTCTCTTCCGTCATGAGTGTTGAGTCATGGTTTTAAGGATTTCAGAATGTGTGAAATACACTTACAAAGGTCAACAGACTTTGTTTAGCCCCTACTGTTGGATTTGTAAATAAACCATTTTCTTTTATATTTGCTGTAATCTGTGCGACTGATCGCTGTGCCACGCGGGTATCCAGAGCTCACAGCCTTTTCTGTGTCATCGAACTTTCCACAGTGTTACTGAACTTCAACCCCGCTCTGTGTCCTACCAGGGGACGTCTGTTGACACACCCGCAGAAACACAAAACATACACACATGTGCCCTTTTTTTTGTATGATAGGAAGAGATAACAATAGAGATAACAGTGTTGTTATCAGGATAACTCCTCACACGTGCGTTTTTATTTCAGTTTTATCCAGGCTTCACACCTTTTTGATCCCATGTGAACCATGTATAATGAGTCATGACACATGTGGGCCAAGTCTGTCACCCACCCTCCAATCACACAATGCAAAAAACACACTCTGTCAACACATTGTATTGTAGACATATGGATATTTTTGGTACAATGTGCTCGGACCTGCAACATGAAACAAGAGCAGCAAATAAGAAACACGTGAAACTAAAGCCAGGGTCCTCTTCCTGATTGCACTTTGGAGTACCGTTCAGTCAAGCCAGTTTCGCAGTGCCACAGCAGCTCTGAGCCTCATGTTATCTGACATAAAAATGATTTCAAATAAGGGAAAAAGAGAGCGCTGGTATGGTACTGTGCATTGGCAGATCAGAATCAGAATCAGAATCAGAAACTGTTTATTGCCAAGTAACATACATTACAAAGAATTTGCCGTGGTCTGAAGGTGCTATTGTTTTGATAACAAATAAGTAGAATATAAAAGGTAAAATAAGAATAAAATAAAAATAAGATAAGATAAGATAAATAACAACAGTGCAGTGACCAGAATAAAGTAAAGAGTCCAGGTAAAGTGTCCAGTAGGGGGTGGGTGCGTTAATGTAACGCAGGGGGGACAGGGGTGATGTACGTTAATAGATATCCTGACTATCGAAAATATCGTACTAGATGTCTCCCCGTTGCTTAAAATGGCTAATCTGACGGACTCTTCAACTCTGTTCCAGTTATTTTATCTGTCCTGCTCAGCCCTTGAACACCAGCCTTAACCTCTTCTCCGTCACTTCAGCCCAACCCATCATGCTAACTACATTGTCACAGATCTTTCCTCACTGTAATCGCAACCAAACTCATTGCCCTCTACATCTATTTTATTCCTCTTCACCACATTCATTCAATTCATCCACCCACGTTCTCCTCCCTCCTCCTCCTCTCCCAGCGGAGGCTGACTATAGTTTCTGTGTTGTGATGGTACCAGGCCACATTGCCTCCCCTCTCTAACCATCTCCTTTGTTTTTTGTCTGTCATTCTTTTATATTTCTCCTCCTTCTGGGACAGAGCACAACTTATGTTTTTTGGTACTTGACCCTGTTATCCTCTGTAAATAAGATCATTTAGTCACCCTGCCCTTGTCCAACAAGGTGTGTCTGAATCGTTTTTTCTTACTGAGAAGTTTTCCCATTGAATTGTCATCCATGGATACCTTGAGACCATTCTCCTGTCATGAGAGGGGGACTTTTTTCCGGTCCTGAGTCAATAATCTAACTGTAATCTAAACAACAAATATCATGCACAAAGGAGGAATGACGTAATTGTTCGCAGGTTTCGGACATATATTGTGAATGAATGCTGTGTAAGCTCGTTGAATGCTTTTAATCACACTATAACAGAGTGTCCCTCTTCAGTGTAATGCAGTCAGTGGGTGTCATTCTCGACATGACAATGGGGCAAACATTTGTGAGAGTTATATCAACAGCACAAGCATACCACCCATTGTCTCAGCTCAGGCCTGAAGAGTGTACACAGGCACTCCTGGATCGAAACACAGGTGACAGCCAACAATCAGTGACTGAACTCCCTCCTCCTGCTTCCAGTGTTTACTTAACAACTAGCAAATCACCTGCTATTCATTCCGTCTCTAGCTATCTGGCTTAACATTTCGGCAGTAAGGTGGAAGATGTGACTGAAGCTGGGCCGACGGCAGCATGAAAGACGGTGGGATGGAGAGAAGTAGAGAGGAAAGGAGTGTGTCTCACCTCCCTTGGACATGTCGCCATGGCAGCCTTTACCTGAGTTACGACACCTGAGTTTGGATTTCAGTAGCAACATTAAGACAAATCTCTATACATTTCATTCCTTTAATATCAGTGTCCCAGAACAGAACAGCCAAATATTTTAACCAAATATAATGGAAATCACAATTGATTTAACCTGAATGTTAATGACATATAAATGATATAGATGACATAAGGAATACACAATGGAAGAAATAACATGTACAGTGAAATCCAACATGGCCTGTGTCAAACTCATTTTCTAGATCATGGTTTTTGAGGCGAGTTACTGAGCAAATATCATATTAAGTGTTCCTCAGTCAGTGTTCAGTCTTGAGAAGAGGAACTCCCATGGTCTATTTGTGACTGCTGTTCCTCTTTGATTATACAGTTGTCATGTTTAGCATATGTCTTCACGATTGTTTTTAGATGTTTTGATATGATCTGCTACTTAGAGGTACGTAAATTCCTTAGTACACTGTTTGTCTACATCTTAACATGCTGGCTGGCCGAAACGTTGCTTAAAATACCAATGAGGTTCTTTATTTTTCATTTTATGCTATTTTATATTTCTACTCACAGTTCAGAGGCAAATATAGCACCTTTTACTAAACTGCATTTAGTTGACAGTTGAAGCTGCTAGTTACTTTTCACATTAACATATAATTTTTTTTCGAGAACTGTGGTTAGAAAAATAGCTCTGGCCTCAGTGTCCCACCCCCAACAGGATGTGTTCGTTTCAAGTGACATATATTATAAAACCCCATCGCCCTTCAGATATTTTTGGCAGCTGCTTCTGTGCCCGATACCTACCTCAGATGTAGAACACATAATGAATTAAAATGAACTGTGATCTTTTGTCAATCAGCCAAATAAAATAATGGTTAAAGATTGATATTTTAATGTGAAACTCAAAGGTAATCATAGCCTGCACCTGTGCAATGATGTTGTGTTTGCTGCTAACTGTGTCATTGTAGGAAAGGATAGATTTCTTTCTGTTGTGCGTATTTGAAGTCTTAACCACTGAGGGCACTGATCCCCTCCACAGACACTACAATATATACTATACACTACACATATATATATGTTCTTATCATCTCAGAGATAATCAGTGTATTTATTCACTTTAACCAAACAGCACACTTTGTTTTTCTGCCAATAGGCAGCCTTTTATGCTGTTCAAAGGTCAAGTCAGAAGTGAAGTGAAGCTTCAGAGGTCGCCTCTTGTCAGCTGCCCCGTGAGACCATCAAAGGTGGATGCAAAGCTTTTAATGGCTGTAGGCGCTGACACGTTTTTACTATCTGTGTTTGTTACCTTTTTAAAATGTGAACATTACAGCTGGTTCAGTTAAGACCGAGGCCTATTTAAACCCTCAGTAGTCAAAGTTTTACAGCACTGGAATACTCATCAGGAGTTGAAAGAAATTGTGAAAAGCCGTCATCAGATCAGCCAAAACAAGTTATCTTTATGCTCCTGAAGCAAACGTTTGAATGTCTCGTACCTACATGCTGAATGAGAGTCAGGTGCTAAATCCAACTTTAACTTACAAAGTAATCTAGAAAGATAATAAGCATGCTAAACAGTACATTGTACGAACTGCAATCAAATGGTTTGGGTACGCAACACTTGGGTAAAACAGAAGTGTCCTTTCTAAGTTCTGCTTCCAATATTACACTTTTAAAGAGCATTGAGTAATTTAAGAATTACAACGAAACAACTCGTGTCCTTCGATGCAATTCTATGATGTGGCTCAATAATGCACACGACTGAACTTTGATCAACCCTGTTTCACTGCTCCCTTTAGCTAAGTCATGCGGTGTTAACTAACACATACACACGCCCACACACACACACACACACACACACACACACACACACATACAAATGCACAGGCAAATATAAGTAGTTTTACTTGATAAATAATCAACTACAATCCACTAATTGTTGTCACCACTTTCAACTATCCAGCTATTAATTAGGCCTGCACAGATTGATGGAAAGCAGGCAATATTCATTACAGATGGCTTAATTGGTGGACTAAAATCTGCATTGAAACCAACAGTGCTTGATCCATCTTCACCAAACAGTTTACGTTCCTGTCTAACCGCAGACGGACTGGTGTCAAGCCTGGGGGCATATATGCTCAGCAACGGACTCATTTAAAGGACTATGCAAACTAAAACTGCTTGCTCCTATCTTTTACTGTTCTGATGGCTTGACGTGAGCCATGTGATTTGCAGCTCCTATTTGCCTGTTTGTTTCCATTGTCAGCTCCTTGGAGAGTGCCTCTGTGTTGCGCTGTGGGTATGATCAGTGCATACGTGGGGTGTGTGCACTGTGTGTTTAAAAAAATGTGCTTTAAAGTGGCAGGCATGAGTGTTTTTCCTGGTCACTCCGTGTATTTCGTGACGTCTTCGACCATAAACAAACTGTAAAGCCAGGATGCCAGAGCCTGTCGGAACAGGATTCAGGATCGTCACAGTCATGAGCGCCATGTCTTGCCAGAAACAAAACAAAACAAAAAAAAAGCCAGTCCTCCCATTCTGGTGAAAACCTGGTGGAATTCATTGATGGCGCAGTGCTCCAGTCCCCTTTGTTAACCCAGTCCCATATAAAAGCTTATGAAACTTCAGAATCACACAGAAACTCACAGGCTTACTCACATAGGCCCTGGCTGCTGCTGATACAGAGGGCGTGTCTGCTTACCGATTCACCAAACCATTCACACTGCTGGTTTTGGTGTGTGTGCGTGTGTGTGTGTGTGTGTGTGTGTGTGTGTGAGAGAGAGTATTTGCGTGAGTCTGTGAGAGGCAGAGAAAGAGTGAAAAAGAAAGTGAGTGTGTGTGTGTGTGTTGGTAGCTTTGAGCCAATAACCTTTGCTGTGCTACCCTGCTTTGTGCTACTAAGTGTGATTGTTTTGATATCAGGTCTGTATCACCATGTACAGTATCACCCATAACAACACTAAACAAGACAGACTGAATGTAGACTGTACTCACTACCTTTCAGATGCTTTCACATGTTCATTTTTAGGCTTTCTCTTCTCTTTTCTGTAACTTTTCTGCTGCTTTTTATCTTTATCTCTTCCGCTAATTTGATGAGCATTTTCCCCAAATTTAGTACACTCAGATTTGTACTCTTACCGTTATTAATAAGGAGCTACAGGACTGTGGATTCCTGTTAAAAAGCTTATGATAATCCTTGGCCATTAGACACACAAGGCTGTTACTTGCTAAAGCATGTTTAAGTCTCTGGATCTGTCATTTTAATGCAATGTAATAACTTATTATACTATATTAGGACAATATACATCACTTTATTATTATTATTATTATTATTATTATTATCTGTATGAGACTTTCTGCTGTGGATACTGTAGAAAAGGCAATAAGATCACAGCAGTACTCAATTGGATTAAAGAAGTATTAATCTCATATTTCTAGACGTCAATGTGAGTTACAACATCAACTGCGAGACAGGTTAATGGTCCCTTTTTGTTTCTTTTTTGTTTTAGCACAGTGCGATAATGGGGGGGTGTAACGTTGCCTCTGCAGGTGTTGAATTGCCATAGGTGATGTTAGTAACAAACCATAGGGGACGTGTGTGTGTGTGTGTGTGTATGTGTGTGTGTGTGTGTGTGTGTGTGTGTTGCGTTTTTTGTGCGCGTGTCGGAAACCAACCAGCTGATGAATATTTCACTCGACTGACAGGAAGCGACAGCCACTGGCAGACTGAAAGGATGAGCAGAGGCGGCCAATTGCGGGTCAGAGAAGGTGGATGATGATGATGATGATGATTTTGTAGCACTGAATTTGTATATTGGGTGTTCAGTCACGGACGAGGGGGAAGCAGATAAAGAAATATGTCACTGTTTCCTGTACTGCAGTGTGATGGCACCAAATACAAACAAGAATCTCTTTGTGCCACTGAACGTGGTTTTTTTTTTAAAATAAAGAAATACTTAGACCTGCAGCCTAATCCACTTCTCCACTGTCTGTCTGCCCATACAGAACGCTCAGTATCTGTTTCAGACACACTATCTCCTCCAACATATGGCTAAAATTCACTGCTTCCAGAGTGTATTAAATCTTATATCGGCGAACTGCTGAGCGCGATGAGTGTAGTGGTTGGAACTGGGTCACAATAGGAAACCACCGCAGCTGACGTGAATTCAAGCTGACCACAGCTGCTCTTGTCTGTGGAGGACGATGCTGCCAACCATCTCTCTAGCTTACAGGTGGTAAGCATCTTATACTCAAAGGTTGTAGATGGAGTTTTCCTTCAGTGGGTGAGCAGAGAGCTGTCTTTTAATCAACTGTGTATACATGGCTGCTGCCTCTTGCTTCTCATGAAATGCAACCCAAGAGCGTATGCATGAATACGGATCTGTTTGTAAAAGCTTATTTATTTCCTCATATATAATCTAATATTCATGATTCATTATCGGAAAATCTCTTGTGAAAAAATAAGAATGGAGAGTTTGACCCAATGATATGCTTCAAATAAAACACCAGGCTGTACATCTATATGACATGTTGATGAGGCTGTTAAACTCAGAACAGAGAAGAGCACTCTGGACTCACACACACACACACACACACACACACACACACACACAGATCTGTGTTTGTACGTCTCTACCATACCATATTTTATTTGATTGGCAATATATAAACAGGTCGTCTACCTGTCTATCTATGACTTTTGTAAAATTAAATGAAAGACCCAAGAGGCTCCATGACTACCACTTTAGCCACCGGTCATTCTAGGAGAGAAACAAAAGAGACATCGACCGATCATTGTTCCACCTTTCTGTTGTTGATCGTGTCTGTTTTTGTCTTGTTTTTCTTCAGACTCTGAGAGAGAGGAGGAAGGCCAGTGAACAGACAGAAGGGCTGACGGCAGAAAAGACGACAGCCAAGAAGGTGAAAGAGGAGGACGAGAGTGCCCCGTTCAACCTCTGCAGCTCTGTGGACCTGGACAAGGTGTGTGTGTGTGTGTGTGTGTGTGTGTGTGTGTGTGTGCTGGTCATGGGGGGTAGAAGAGTGAACAGTCATCAGGTTATTCACCCTGCCTCGTTCCAAAACGTGTTTGTTAGTAGACTCGCCCAACGGCCTGTCCATGGAAGTATAGAAATCACATATTCATACACGTGTAATGACGCCTTCATTCATTCATTTAAATCACGCTCATGTGATTGAGCAATTTGTCATGTGTGTGTCTGCTATCAGCAGTTGTATCAGCGCGCCAGCACAATGCGATGACAGATCTGGTCCATCTTGTTCACTCTGTTGCCAGGCATCAGTGTCTTGAGGGAGATGCTCCTCTCTTGACTGTTCACATCGTAAAACCCTGAGCATAAGCCTTAACGCCTCGCAGTGTTTCTGTCTTGAAACGCCGAATCGTTCAGTTGTTCCAATACAATTGATGATTAAATCCCTTTACAACCATTTTCAGTGTTTTGTTGCCTCTGTAAAACAACTCAGGTGCCTCAGACAGCCCCATCACAGAGCTCCAGTGTGGTTTGAGTTCAGTAACCAAACCCATGTGGCGTTCGTTTTAGTCTGGCTGCAGTGTTGGGGGGTGTCACCACACTTGTCATGAGCTCCTGCACATCACAGAGATGTTTTTGGTAAACTTTTATAATGTGATTTTGTAGTTTAATATGTCAATATTTACACCAACTGTTTTGATAGTTGATCTGAAGTACTGTTGTAAGTCCGGCATGTTGCTTTGTGCGAAGCCGCCTCCTTGTTCAGTTTAAACTTTGTTTTATTACATCGTATTGTTGACACAGTCCACAACACAGTTTGTGCAGAGGCAAACAGGCCAGCTGTGCGTGTGTGTGTGTGTGTGTGTGTGTGTGTGTGTGTTTATGTATGCCTTACCACATTTTCTCGGAGGCGTCTCACGCTGAGGAATGTGAGGCATGGCTTCACAAATGCTCCTGACCGGGCGTCTTTTGTCTTTTTTTCACCTGTTCATTTTCGACACAGAAACCAGCATCCTTTGTTATTTTGAGCAAACTTACAGCATGTTTCTCAATGTTTTTCTTCCACGTTTTCCTCAGCGTAATTAACAGTGTAAATACACAAGGAGACTTATTAGTCTACAGTATAAATTACATTATATCCATTATGTGGTCATGTGCCGTGGCAGCGAGTTTGCCAGTCGCCAAGAGCTGATATCAGTGCATTGTTGTAGTTTAATGCTTCTTTACTTTCAACTGCACTCATACAGTTTGTTTTATTGCAATATGACTTTGATTGTCCAGACAACAAAACTGTAGTTTATTTATTGATTTAATAACACATGTGCAGGTATTAGTGTGTCTCCAATTCAAGTATTTGTTTTTTACCCTTGTTTTTTTATTTGTTTGCAGACAGCAGTTATTTTTTGTGGTACACTTCCACATGTACTGCACAACATTACCTACTATCAGCACTAAAGCAGAATAAGCTGTCAGTGGGAGTGAATGTATTTACATAATGCTTGGTGTGGAAGTGGAGATGTCAGACACAGCGGCTACACGCTGTGTGGCAGAATGTCCAGCAGAGGAGAGACCATTTCTGGATTTCTTTGTATGAGTAATAAACATGTTATGTTCTAGGTGGTAACCTGTAATTGCTTGTAATCAGCCTGCGAATGTCCTCAGAGGGGGTATCGCAAGCGACCTGGCACCTGTACCTCGGCAACAGTCATCATTTCCCCAAAAATCCACACCGTTTAGAAGTGCAAGAGTTGGGATCATATGGAGCTTCAGAAGTAAAATGATTGAAGTTAAGATCAAAGTGTCGACTGTCCGCTTGAATTCTACTCTGGTCCTGGTTTCACTGTTCTCATCTTGCATAAGTTCTGACTCAAGATCAGCTTTTTCCCCACCCACTGTCTCGCAGAGTATACTGTTTTCAGTTATTCAGTTAGACCAAAGTAAACTTGCAGAAGCACACCCAGATGCAAACAGACATACGAGCAGTCACTTCCTGGTTTGACCAGTGTTAGTGCGGCTCATCAGTTTTTAACTCTGCTGCTGCCACCTGCTGGAGACAATGAAGTCATAATACTCTTTTTTTGTGTGCGTCCTCCTTCTCAGTCACATGTTTCACTCGTTTCCCATTGTTGCTGTATCTCTACAGGATTTGGTGGACTGGCAGAAGCCCCTGGCGTGGCAGGTAGGCCACCTCGGAGAGAAATATGATGCGTGGGTTCACCAGCCAGTCGACAGGCCAATCAGACTGTTTGGAAACCCCTTGCTGGAGGCCGGCACCAAGACTTCCTGGTAAGACAGGACACACTTTGTCTCTCTGTTACGTGACTGAAGAGAACATGACAAGATAAAAATGTTCCTAATTGTCGACTTGCAAACAAAACAGCCACTCGATTAATGTATCTGTTGACTAATTCAGTCAGTCCCAACCAGTAGTGTTTGTAACCCATGCTGATGCCAGAGGGTACGTGGAAATATTGTGGAGTAGCTCCACTAGTTTGAATGAAATAGAAATTATAAATTGGTGTGAGGCAGAACTTAAATATATTTACTGTTGTCACTAACCAGTTGTAACACCACATGCTGGGATTGAGAGTTCATGAAAACTACCTACTGAATAAAAGAAAAGAAAAGAAAGGATCAATATGTCCTGTGTTAAAAAAACGATTGTGATCATATCCACTCTTATACAATCAGTGTGTTAAATCCACTTTCAAATCAGTTAAAATGAACATGATGGGTGTTGAGGAAGGGGTACTTGAGCTCAGCTGAATGGGCTGTGGGGGTCTGTCAGACATGATATGCTAGAAAATATAAAACAAATGTGACAGAAATTATATTTCTACTTATATGAAGATGTAAAAATTGTGACCATATTAAATCTATATGCTCTCTTTCTACAGGTACTGGGTACCAGTGGTGTGGCTCCCTATTGTGTTTTATCTCAGTTGGCACTGCTTCACCACCCTGGCAAAGGGCACCACCAGGATAGTCCTCACTTCAGGTAACACACACACACACACACACACAAAGTGCCTGCCTGCACACACAGCCGTGTACAATGCATGCTTACATTATGAACACATGCACACTTTCATTTTGATTTACACATCCACGTCCTCATTTGCATATGCACACAACTGTACAATAGACCATGTTTGTTGTCATCATTTTCATTTCCAGTTGATGTGTGTGTGTATATATCTATGTCAATATTTGTGTGTGTGTGTGTGTGTGTGTGTGTGTGTGTGTGTGTGTGTGTGTGTGTGTGTGTGTGTGTGTGCTCCCAGACGTCTGTATCCCGATTCATGAATACATATTCCCGCTGCTCTTTTTGATGGGCTGGTTTTTGTGGTCGTTCATCGAGTACTGCATCCATCGCTTTGTCTTTCACATGAAACCTCCAGCCCATAACTACTACCTCATCACGCTACACTTCCTCCTGCACGGACAGCACCACAAGGTACACACACACACACACACCGCCGCCGCTGCAGCTGAGGGATGGGGCGGGCCTCGAGATCATAAAACTGCTATTTGTTTTACTGTGTTTATGGCACAAAACTGAAGGGATCAGAATCAGGTCTATTGCCAAGTAAGTTTTCACATACAAAGAATTAGCCTTGATATATTGGTCCATAACAATAAACTTAGAAAATCAGTAAAAAAGTCAAGAAACATAAATAGAAAAAGAATGTGAATATATTTGTTTTTAAAACGAAAGAACTGTACAGTTTGTGCAGGAATGAGCAAACTATTGACATGGGAATGTGCACTTCATAGTATGAAGTTTATATGTGCAATGTACTGAGATAATAGTCCAAAAGATGGCGTGTAATGCATTGAGTCTGGTGTGGAGACATGTTTTTAAAAAGAAAATAGCTGTACAGTGTTTAAAACGACGAGGATTGAGTGTGTAAACGTTCACAGTATAAAGAATACGTGCAATATTTTGCGTTAACGTTGGGCAGATGTAGGACGAATTTTAGATTGTTGGTAATAAAGAACTTTATCCCTGCTCCTCATAGTTTCAACAACTCACGAACTTTTCTTAATGCACATTAACTTTTCATAGTTGTAATTGGTACTGCTATTGATGATTCTCTTAAAACAATAATGTTCTTTTTCCCTTTGAAAGGAGAAAAAAAAACGATGTAATGTCAACATGTGTTTTGAGCCTCTCAGCTGCTGTCAGCAAGCGTACACATTGGCTCCAGTCTCCGTCTCAGCGCATGACACAAACTTCTTTCTCCACAGTCCCCGTTTGACGGTTCTCGGCTGGTCTTCCCCCCCGGCCTGGCCTCCCTAGTGGTGGGAACTTTCTATGTAATCCTCCGCAACACCCTCCCAGATATCCTGGGGCTGTGCGTGTTTGTCGGAGGACTGTGCGGCTACGTGGTCTACGACATGATCCACTACTACCTTCACTACGGCTCGCCAAAGAGAGGCTCGTATATGTACAGCCTGAAGGCGTACCACGTCAAACATCACTTTGAGCACCAGAGAGCAGGTGAGCACTGGAAAGCTGGGATTTGATAGACGTGTAACGCCTATTTGATCTTTACCTTTGGTTCTCCTTTCGTCTGTTTTTGTCTGGTCTGTCTAATGAGAGCTTTATTTCTCTCCCCAGGTTTTGGAATCACCTCCACGTTCTGGGACCACCCCTTCAACACAGTCATCCCCGATGAGAAATTCTAACACAGAAACGGCTCTCCTGAAGGGCCACAGGACTTATCGACCACCCTCTTCAGCAACCAGCCCGCGTGCTATAACCACCCTGACTCCCTCAGTTCAATCTCTGCAGCCATAGCTTTCACAACCAAGAAGGAAGATCCACTTCTGAGGACACTGCAACTAATCCAGCCATATATACTATAACACGTGTAGTATCAACCTGCTCCTTGATTCCATCCTGCAACACATTCTTTGCCTGAGCCCGGCCATCTGGGTGGGTGGGTGTGTGTGTCAACCAGTCAACTCATCCCCGGACGTTTTGTGCCATTTTTTTCACACCAGCCAAGTCGTCACCTGATAGCCAATCACAGCACCATAATGTACGGCCAGGAGGTTGGCCATGGAGAGAAAGAGAGGGGCACACACATACATAAACAGACACACATATAAAAATGTGCACATCTGTGTATTTTGATTGTTACGGTTTCATTTGATTGGAGGGAATTATGTGATTCCTCTAAAGCTGCAGAATACTGTAGAGTACATCCAAAATCACACTGATAAAATATTTAAAATACACACTTTTTTCCTGATTCGCCGGCAGCATAACACAAATGAATGGAGACCCACATTTACAAATTGTGCACACACATACACACACTGCCCTAGCTTCCCTCAGAGTGTTAGAGAGGGAACAGGAAGTGATAGATGGTAGGTGAATGTGGAAGATAGAGAAGGAGGGTGATAGAAAGTGTGTGTGAGAGAGTATGTGTAGAGACTGTGAGCGAGAGAGAGTCCCCAAACTGGTGAACCAACTCAGGAAGAAAAAAAGAAAAACCTTGTTATCCTTCCTCCTTGAGCATTCCTCGTCACTTATTGGCTCTTTCTGCCACTAAGCTACCCAGCTGCGCTGCTACGCTCTGTTACGCTGCAGGTTCGTAACAGTCAACAGAAGCTCCCTCCACCGTGTTTGGCCTCACTGTAGTTTTTGGAAACAGCTATGAACAGAAATAATTTGAAATTTGTTTAGATTTAACTTATTATCAGCCGCTGCAGAAGTGAAATTATACTGCAGTGCACTAATGCTCTGTACTGTTGAGTTCTAAATGTTTGAAACCACTGTGGAGATCTATTTTTGCAAGTCTGTTGTAATATTTCCTTCCGTTTTTTTAAGACGCTTTGTACAGAAGAGGAGATTCTTTAGTTGCATTTGGATGTGAGGATGGATGGATGGTAGAGTGTTGTCATGGTGACAGAGGGACAGAGCTGCAGGCATGAGGCCAGCCTGTCAGACCTTCTGCTGTGGGGATCCCCGGGGTCAAAGGCCACAGGGTGTGACAAGAGTGGGAAAATGTTATTTTCAAAATGGATTGGTTTATCTGGCCCCGCGGATCCCCGCAGGATGACGATGAACCATCTGACTGGGCAGCAGGAGGTCTTGATAGCGACTGGCGGATCCTCAAACTGTCTCTAATAGACACTCGACGACAACACTGATAACTAAAGCAGAACAAACTTAATTAAGACCATTTACATAAATAGGTAGAGCACAGTGGGAACAGTTTTTCAAGAGTAAAGATACAGTAAAATGATTCCACTCGCACTGCTTTTCTTCCCTTAATATTCAGAGCAGCAATAATAATGAAGTCTTCAGGTAATCCAGGGCTTGCAGGGCTGAGCTATAACCGCACCAAAATGTGTCAGTTTATATAAAACCGTAACGCTGTCTGTCCTCCGCTGCACACAGTGCGGTGGGTGATGAATGTTCAAGACATCATGAAGAATGAACTCTGACTTTGATATAACCACTATGTACCATAAAGATGTTGCTTCACAAAGAGCCAAAAATAATGTTTGATGCCGTAATGATGGTGGAGATGGTGATGACCATAATGATGGTGATGATGAGTGTAATGTCGCATGCTGATTGTGACGATTGCTTGGCAAAGTGAAATGATTCCACCTGTTGGACGAAGTACAGTTCAGTACGAGAATAACATTTCCTAAATCTGTTTACTATAATATCTTTTAACTTTTATTTTGGAATTTGAAATTTCTATGCAAATGCAAACGTATTTGTAAATAAATGTGTGTATATTTCTCATGTCAGTCCATCTCATACTTTTTGTCTGATCACTGTGTGCTGTGCCTTTTATGCCTCTTTCTTAAAGGGCCACTCAAACCATTTTGCATTGTTGGAAGGGTAGGATCCAGGATTTTTGAGTCCAATACTAGGGGTCTTGCAAGTCTCCAAACTCTATGGAAGTGCAGTACTGAACCGCTGGACTGGTCCCTGCCACTTTGCCTTGTTGGGCGTCTCATGGATGATATCAACTGCAGCTATATAAGGAACAAAAGGATATACATTTATACTGTGTTGTATTGAAAATAAGGCTTTCAACACGTTTCTGACAAAATCTCAACCATTTGATGTAAGACTATTAACGTATTGAATCATACATTATTATAACGTGTTGTATTTCCCTGCCCCTTATGTGCGTAAGGGATGGGCTAATGAGCTGATGAGCTAAGGGACTGAGGGAAGGGAATGAGCTAATAATCAGCTTTTGATATGACTTCTCCATATTACAGCCATCCATGCATGTTTATTTTTTTAATGAAAAACTTATTGATAACAAAACAAAAGTTATTTGTAATACCTGTTTGTAGCATGGAGAACAACACAAGGCTTGTGGACCCTTGAAGTTTTTTCTAAAGAGGGGATGATACAAAAATCCTCTATGTGCCAATCCACAGGACAATATATATACAGTTAGGCCCAGAAATATTTGGACAGTGACACAAGTTATGTTATTTTAGCTGTTTACGAAAACATATTCAGGATACAGTTATATAATCAATATGGGCTTAAAGTGCAGACTCTCAGCTGTAATTTGAGAGTAAAAAAAAGAAGAAATCCATCAGAGAGATAGCAGAAATGTTGAAAAATAGAGCCCACTGGTGAGCTTGGGAACTCAAAAAGGCCTGGACGTCCACAGAAGACAACAGTGGTGGATGATCGCAGGATCCTTTCCATGGTGAAGAAAAACCCCTTCACAACATCCACCCAAGTGAAGAACACTCTCCAGGAAGTAGTGTATCAGTATCTAAGTCTAGCATAAAGAGAAGACTTAATGAGAGTAAATACAGAGGGTTCACCACAAGGTGCAAACCATTAATCAGCCTCAAAAATAGAAAGGCCAGATTAGACTTTGCCAAAAAACATCTGAAGAAGCTGGCCCACTTCTGGAACAGCATTCTTTCAGATCAACCTGTACCAGAATGATGGGAAGAAGAAAGTATGGAGAAGAATTGGAACAGCTCATGATCCAGAGCACACCACATCTTCTGTAAAACATGGTGGAGGCAGTGTGAGGGCATGGGCGTGCATGGCTTCCAGTGGCACTGGGTCACTAGTGTTTATTGATGATGTGACAGAAGACAGAAGCAGCCGGATGAATTCTGAAGTGTATAGGGATATACTTTCTGCTCAGATTCAGCCAAATGCAGCAAAGCGAAACCCAGGAGTTTTTTAAGGCAAAGAAGTGGAATATTCTGCAATGGCCGAGTCAATCACCAGATCTCAACCCGATCGAGCATCGATGCATTTCACTTGCTCAAGACAAAACTTAAGGCAGAAAGACCCACAAACAAGCAACGACTGAAGACAGCTGCAGTAAAGGCCTGGCAAAGCATCACAAAGGAGGAAACCCAGCGTTTGGTGATGTCCATGGGTTCCAGACTTCAGGCAGTCATTGCCTGCAAAGGATTCTCAAAGTATTAAAAATGAACATTTTACTCATGGTAATGTTAATTTGTCCAATTACTTTTGAGCCCCTGAAATGAGGAGACTTTGTATAAAAATGGTTACAATTCCTAAATGTTTCATAGGATATTTTTGTTCAACCCCTTGAATTAAACCTGAAAGTCTGCACTTCAACTGCATCTTAGTTGTTTCATTTCAAATCCAATGTGGTGGCATGCAGAGCCCGAATCATGAAGATTGTGTCACTGTCCAAATATTTCTGGGCCTAAATGTGTGTATGTGTGTGTGTATATATATCTATCACATATGCTAAATATTTCAGTATTTTCTTTAATGCAGGGGTCTAAAATCTCTGAGTTTGAGCAGTTCATTCAAAGAGTGATTTTTCCTTCTCGGACTTTAATACGAATGTTTTTTAAATGCATGATATTTAATGAAATATTTAAGAATGAAGAAAAAACATGGAGTATATGTAATTAGTATTTTGTCCAAGTGCCAGACATTGGATTTGCTTCATTGTTTGGGTAGAGTAAAAGTCAAAAGGGCTCTAATTTGTCTGACATGTTTTTAAAGCAGCAGTTGCCCGGGAGCATCTTTAGGTGTGTGTGTTTCTCACACAGCTCAAACAGGGTAGCAGAGGCGGGTGGAGCAGTAGGACCCTGAGATGCAGCAGCAGCAGTAAAGCGGAGAGCAGGCAGGAGGGAGGAGCCTGACTATAAACCAAACAACCCTCCACACCCTGCAGTCTCAGGAAGTTCCTCCGCATTCCTGCCATAAGAGCACACACAAACACACATAGGCAGAAAACTGAGAGGAACCACACACTGAGGCTGGGTAAGTGTGTTGTTCCTGGTTTCTTTTGAGGAAAACAGAATAGATGTTGTTGCATTCATGGTCATCTGTGCGTATGTGTGTGTGTGTGTGTGTGTGTGTGTGTGTGTGTGTATTCAAACAGGAATTTGGAGGGGGTGTGGGCCTGCTGTAGGACTGGAGGCCAGAACCTCATCATCAACGCTCTGACAGGTGCTGTATTTCCTGACTCATCCTCTCTCTTTCACCCTATACGGCTCTCTCTCTCTCTCACTGTCTGTTTCAACATAACTCAGCCACAATAGGAGGGACGGTATCACTTTCACTCTCTGTCGGTCTTCTCTTGTCTTCCATGAGTTTGTCTGTATGTCAGTGTAGCTTCAAGCTCTGCGGTCAAAAGAGAGGAAGTTCTTTTATCGGCTGTTAGTGCCATAATAACTGCTCTTTTCTCCCGAGAAACTGAAACATTTGGTGTAGACTCGTATCTGAAGGGTGCAGCAAGTAACTGAATTGTAACTGAGTGCCAAAGACAAAGTACAGCATGCAGATTAATAGATTACAAATCTAATCTCCATAACTGGTTTTGGTTAATGTAATAGCTAGTAATGCAAATGCAGTAATGAAAAATGAAAAGCCTAACTGTCAACATATGTAAATGGCGGATTATGAAAAGTCCATTGCAGCATCTCAGAGAGGACAAGGGTTGGTGACACACTCGCAGGTAGATAAGTTCTGACTTCTTGCTAACAAAACCGTTTTTTCATAGCCTCAAGACTTTAAATCTGCTCGCAAAAGGATTATAGCCAAGTGGACTAAACTCTCAAATCATTTTCATCTCTTTTCTTTTATATTGTACTATCATTTTGTCACAAAACCTGGGCTTTTACTGTAGAGGTTAAGATTATATATATATATTATACTGAGAGCATTTTTCAGCTTTCAGTGTGAGACTGATCTTCTACTTTTAATCTGCACTGTCAAGTGGAAAAACATGACAAACAGTCCACAGCCATGCTAATATGCTCACAATTACAATGCTAACATGTTGTTTGTGATACTAAGAAAGTGTAGTGTTTACCAAGGACTCCACCTTTGTTGAGTGTTTTAACACGCTAGCATTTGTTAATTAGCACTCAACACAAGGTACAGCTGAGGCTGTTTTACAGGTTATTTGGTCATGAACCAAAGTACTTGACCTTATGGTGGTGACCTTATGACCTTATTTACAATTCATCCTAAAGGGGGACATGAATGTCTGGACCAAATTTCATGGCAATCACTCCAATAGTTGTCAAGATGTTCAACTAAAAGTCAAAAATGTCAACCTCCTGGTGCCGTTAGAAAATAGTCAGTAGGCTTTATCCTCTGGGGACCATGAATGTCTGTACAAAATATAGATAGAGATTTCAATGTGGACCAAAGCGGTGGATCGACGGACTGACATTGCCATCCATAGAGCCCTATGACACCAGCGTGGCTAAAAATGGGAAACAAGCACAAGTTCAATGGTGTAACAGGAGGAGAAAACCTCACGATGCTCTCCTGTCGAGAGAGATGGTGATGATGGAAACGGTGAACCACACCACGCAGAAAACTCTCAAACTCTTTTCTCAACATGTCTCTTCTCAGTCTCACCATGAGCAAGGCAGGCGGTGATGAAGGAGGCGCTGACAGCAGCAGTGAAACAGCCCAGCAGCCGGAGAACAAGACTCCAGAGGCGGCCCTGAGCAAACTGAGCGCCACCACTATAGGGCCGGGCTGGACTAAAGCCAGTTGCCCCTGCTGTGTATCGGAGCGGGTCGAGCCGTTGGTTCTGGTGAAGCTCGGGGAGAAAGTTCGCCCTGAGACGAAAAGGTGGCTCATCAGACTGATTGGAGCTCCTCAGAAAGATGGAGGTGAGGTCTGGAATAACAGTGATGGCCTGCAAGAGTCCTGCAGAGCTCGCTTGTCTGACGGCATCGAGTGCAACCTTGCAAAGAAAAACATACAGATCAAACATTTATGAGAAGTGTATTGCACAGGAGAGTCAGTGCCTGGAAGGTCTCTAGCGTTTAAATATTTGATTGCATTTGCATGCCAGTTAGCAATGTAGATAAATATAGTTTATTGATTCCTATGTAAATGTTAGCCAGAGGCGGTTTATATTTAACTAGCGCAGAAAACCACATGTATTTCATTGCAGATAACCACCTAAGTTCAATATTCAAATGACTTTTTTCATGTGCGAATAGATTAGGAGTAGCCTAGATCTGTCAGATTTAGATCACATGTTTATTTTTTTTTATTTTATTTTACGCTGTTGGTCATTAAAACAATACTGTGTTGCCAAAAAATGTTAAACCCCACAGAACTTCACTTAAAATTGTAGTGGAGATCCCAAAGTTTCCAAAGAAACCAAATCTGTCAGGCTGAGATTTTTTGGGAAATGTGTATAAATGATGAACAAGACAGCTGGAATATTTCCATGGAAACATGGAGTGTGGGCTTTGAATGTTTCACTCATAGTAAACATCATATAATTGGAGTGAAGGGTTGCAACAAGGCAGTACAGGACACACAGTATGAATACACAAACAAAAGATGATGATTTTAACAACCCTTAAGGAAAATATCTGTATTTTTTTTATTCTCACAATCTTGGCTTTTCTGACTATGGGTCAGGCTAACTCTGCACTCACTTCTGCCAAAGCTTTCCAAGAAAACATCAGTGTTACATAAATTATTTCAAACGCTTGTGACGAAAAGGGATCTGCTTCCAGGGGCTACCAGCCGCCTAACCAGGCGAGATGTTTGGTTAGCCCGTTAGCGAGCTCCCTATTCATCTGCAGCAATAACAAACAATTGTTACTTTTTGTGTCATGTATATCGTGACTCAGAATCAAGTGCAAATTTAGCACGACAGATTTTCCTCATCTCATTTTGCCAAGTGTTACTAAAGCTCAGCCTTGCTCAGACGGAACACCTTCATTTCTCAGCAAATCATGCCCACATCACGCAAACGGTACCTTGATTGGCTGCCATCATGAAGATCAAATCGCTACCACTGCCTGTGTGTTTGGATGATGTATCAACTACTGGGAAAAAAAAGGTGTCTTCCTATTGAAGGAATGTGACCAGCTCAGTGTTTTAAGGATGGGCACTGAAACAGTGTTTGGTTGCTGTAATTGTTCCCTCCTCTCCATACTGACCGTGAAGAGGTCACTAACTTCCTCCCTTTTGGTCGCAAAACGACAAAATGAGAGTTTCAGTACCTCCCCCTTTGCTCCACTGTCTCACCCCAGGTGCTGCATTACTGGCCCACCCGGGCGAAGATGCCACCGGGGACATCATCGTGGTCTCCGCCCCGCGCTGTACGTTACTTAGGGCCACCGAAGAGTTGGGACTATGTAAGACTTACCACAACGAGGACATGGAGGCCTTCTCCTACAGCGACAGAGACAACTTTAAAGACTCAGGTACGGCAGAGGAGCTTCGAATGTACTCATGAACACAGTTTACATGTTGAAACAATAACACGGGAGAGGGGGTGCGTGTTAGTTCTTTAATACAACACAAAGAGAAAGGGTCAAGTTTGACTGGCTTACTGTTTACTTTTTTTTTTTTAACAGTTGCTCAGATGTTCTTCTGTTAAAAGGCCTGTATCTGTTTCCCACTTCTCAGTCTGTGACAGTTTATCTTTGGTCCCTCTGATCCAACAGTAGCATCCTGTTGCTGAGCTATAAAACTGCGCTCTCGTCATACCCAGTCAGTCTGGCAGCTGCACATGATACAAAGTTCACTTCAGTTCACTTGTGTTTTCCATGGCTTGTCTGTGTTCAAAGCGCGCGGTTATTCAAATAAAACCGGTTGACAATCTCCACCATATAGAAACTGGATGATCAAAAATGACATGGGGAGTAGAAGGGTTGTTTTCATGAACAAGACATAGTTGTATAATAACTATGGAATGGAATTTGGATCACATCATCACAGGTGTTCGTACAGTACAAGGGGGTGGAGGTCATACCCCTGTCTCTGTTCAAAGATGGTTAGCAGTGTCAGGTGTGAATGTCCCTACCTTGATCTTTCTCCGGTCGGCCACTGACTCCTGGTCGATGACCTTTGACCCCTTCCCAGTTGATGCTGTAGTTTTGGTTTTGGTCTTTGGTCTTCACAGACAGCTGATGTTGTCTGTTTTTCTGTTTCTGTATTCTTTTTCATTCGGTCTCTCGTCCAGGGTTCTTGCTGTTTCACTGATGTAGTGTTCCCCACAGCTGTCACATGTGATGGGGGTGGGGTCCTGTCTTCAGGGTATACCAACAGAGATGTTTGGGTGTTGAATGATTGGTGGTAACTCCCTAAAATCTCTGGCTGGATGTTAGGACAGTCCAGCCACCTAAGGGATGCTTCTGCTTGTCATCTTGGTCTTAAGTTGGAGTGGGATTCCCAGCATCCACTCTTTGTACCCATTAGCCAGGAGTGACCCCCCCCCCCCCCCCCCCCCCCGGCATGCTACCCCTCCCCTCTCTCTAACGTCCTCACTGACAAGATGTAGTACTCTGTGTAGGAGGGTCCTCACCATTGATCCTTTATATTGTAGATGGTGGTTGGAGTTAGAATGAGGCTATTGGTCTGAGTGAGTGGGTTTCCTTTCATACTGTGGTCTTTAAGCTCTCAATGGGAATGGCAGCTGAAAGACCACATCTTCCTGCTCGCTAGTGAACTTGATGTGTGGGATGATTTTACGTTGGAAAATACTTCGGTTTATGACCAAATTTTTGCAGAACTAATGACGAACCCGTCAGTCTCAGCTGTACTTTGCGTTTGTATCCACGCACCACTGGCTGTATCCATGTGTCTGTGTCTATTCATGGTTGCGGCAGACAACATGGAGGTGTTCCTGACCCTGGCGGAGCGGCAGTACATAGTGAAGTACGAGCTGGACGGTCTGCGGGCTCAAAGAGACCTGAGAATCCCCGGCCTGTCCGACAGCGACACGCTGCAACGCCGAGACAACATCTGTGAGTGTACTCACCACGTGTGTTCACATCAGGATGCACACACCAGAAAAATATCCACAAGATAAATACTTTGTTACTGGAGCGATGTGAAGACTACCAGTCTAGTCTACCATTGAATGGGTGGATTTCTGGGTGTTTTTTCTGTTACTTAATTAAATAATTTCAAAGAACAAAGACAGAAACACACACAAACAACAACTCAACAGCTGAAGATATCCCCATTTCACCTATTTTTTGCAGTGCACTCATGTCATCACATTGTAGACTCCCATCCACTTCATATACTGTGTTTAGAGCAGTCTAATCATCAGTTAGGGTATATTTGCTGCTGCCTGCTGTCTCCACGTTCAGCCAGTATCCAGCTGTACCATGAGTATCTATGTCTTGCTGACCTCAGCTGTTCTTCTCTCCTCGCACGTTCGATCAGGGAATTGCTTCGGTCAGCATCAGCCTCAGTGTGTGTGTGTGTGTGTGTGTGTGTGTGTGTGTGTGCATGTAGCTGTATATGAGTGGATTAGTTGGAAAAACTGTCCCTCTTTCGCCCGTGTTTCTTAAGTCTCTCTTGGTTGCAGTGTTGCTTTGATGTCGGGCGTGTAAAACTGAGTGTCGTTGCAGGGCAGAAGCTTGGGTCAGCTGGCGTTATTGTGGACACGTTTCCCCTCCACAACCCGGGCCAGCTGAAGGACCTCAGTGAAGCCTGGTACTCTGGGAATCAGCTGGCTCAGCCACTGGGTGGGAAATACAACACACACACACACACACACACACACACACACACACACTACCACATGACTGCTTGTCCGCTCACACACATGCAGGAGCTGATGCAGGAGCTGTGGTCACAGTTTTTCATGCCTGTGTCACCCGAGAGGAGTCAGAATTCACAATAGATAGCTGTGTGCAAGGGTGTAGGTTTGATTTGGAAAGTGGTGGTGGGGACATACATTTAAAAACAAAATTGGGGATTTTTCGTTGCATTTCCTGGAATTCTTAACAATATATTGTGACTACATTTGTCCAGCTTTGGTCTTTCACATGGGATCAAGTGTTTTTTTTAACAATTACATCAGAAGGATGTGCTGATACCTGTAGTGACAGACACCTCTGTCCACTGCGTTATTCAGATGCAGTCAGTGGGTATTTTGGAAGCTCTGTGGCTTTCTACTTCAGCTTCCTTGACTTCTACACCTGGTCTCTGCTCCCACCAGCCATCCTGGGCCTGTCCATCACATACTTCTCAGGTAGGTGTGTGGATTTATCATTTAGTTTTGTTTATATCTATATCTATATCTATATCCATCTATATATATATATATACACCTACTGTTAACATTGAGAAATGTTAAGACGATAATGTTAGCAGATAGCTTTTAGTATATTAGCATGTTAGCATCTGGGTAGTGTCCAATGTTGTTTGTGGTCTCCCCACATACCGACCTTTGGTCATGTGACTTGTAGATGTTGTTTTGTGGACTAACTATACTAAAAATGATATACTAAGTATACAAAACAACATTACAATTGTATTTCAAAAATACTTATTATACTTTTTATAAAATACTTCCGGTAGATACACACATTTACATCACATGCTAGCTGTTAGCGTATACTTTATGTTTATATGTTCACTTGAGAATGGTACCAAGCTCACAAGTCATTTAGGCTGATGGATGATGTATTCTAACTCAGCCTTTGTGCAGCTGTAATTGGAAAAAACTGGACACTAAGTTCTTCTGGCCCGTCACAGGTGAGGTTGAGAAGGAGATGGAGGAGTCAGTGTCAGGTTCACAGGTCACAGGTGTGGAAGACGACTCAGGACCAGCTGTCAGCGGCCACATGATCCAGGCGGTGTTCAGCATGCTCTGGTCCACGGTCGTTATGGAGATGTGGAAGCGCCGGAGCGCCTCCCTGTCCTACCGCTGGGGGACCCTGCACCTCGCGGACCGCTTCGCAGAGCCCCGGCCCGGTTTCCACGGCGACATCGGGGTCAACCCTGTGACAGGGCGTGTGGAGCCACTCTTTCCCGAATGGCAGAGGGACCTGCGTATGGCGGTGGTGTCAGTCCCGGTGGTGGGGCTGTTTCTAGGTATTCATTAGTTGCTTTGTTTAATTCTGATGCCGAGCGATGAAACATCAAGTAAATGCAACTGACGATGGAGAGTGTGAAACATGTGAAAGCACTTAGATGCAGAAAAGTATGCGCCGCTCAATGCCTCCCTCATGTCTCCTGCCCTGTCCACGTCTCCTCCTGCAGGGATGGTGGTACTGGGCATGCTTTGTTTCTACTGGGGGGAGGCCCAGGTACAACAGCTGCACAAAGACTGGGACTCCCTGCTGTCTCAGACTTTGCTCTACACGCCCTCAGTGCTTCACATCGTCTATACAAACGTGCTGGCGACTGTTTACAAGAAGGTGGCACAGTCTCTGACTGAATATGGTGAGTGAGATGGAGGGGACACCATGGGGAGTGCAGAGGTTATGCAGCCATGCCAATGATACTGTTCATCATTCTTACGCTGAGCCAATCATGTCCCTTATATTTCCCTTTAGAGAACCACAGAGAGCAGTCTGCCTTCGAGAACCATCTGACAGCCAAAGTCTTGGTGGTCAGTTCCTCCTCTCCACTCCTCTCCAGCCATTAGCTCTTATGTCCTCAACAGTCCAACAGGCTCTCTTACCAGGCTCCTTTCTCTCTTCCCCCAGTTCACCTTCTTCAACTACTTTGCAGTGCTCTTCCACATCGCCTTCTTCAAGCAGGATGTGCCTTTGCTTCGCAAGGTAACAGCTGAGCTCCACAAATCTCCCGCTGGCCCCAGTAAAGAGTTGTGTCTTCAAGCAGGTCCTCGATTTAGTGATGCACTTCCATAAACTTGGGGTGCTTGGGTGAGACAGATTCTTTTCAAAAATAGGCCAAGTAATCCCGATCTTCATGCCTAATGTTGGTCAAGATCCGAAAGTACTGGATCCTACAAGTCCCACAATGCAACTTGAGTTGACTTACAGCAACTTGTACAGGTGTGTCAATGTCATTCACACCTTTTTTCCCGTCACTCATTTTCCTGGATGTTGCTAGGTAGCTAGCTAGCTATGTAGGAAGATGATATTCCCACTTTCAATCCCGCCTACAAAGCTTTGATTGGCCAATTGTGTGTCCAACCAGCGGAAACAGCCGTCAGTGAGCACAACACGAGGCATATTTGGATCGCTTGACAAACCTGAGAGAGGTCTGGAACCAGAATAGAGCAGAACCCTGTGTAGCCAGTAATTGACTGATTGACAATGAATTCCCATATTCTCTTTGTCTGTCTCAAGCGTCTAGCATCGTTACTGATAGTGACCCAGCTGGTGAATCAGGTGACAGAGGTGGTCATTCCCTTCCTGGTGGACCGGTTCCTCAGCGCCCCCCATAGGACAGGGAGTGAAGACGATCCAGAGGAGGACAAATTCAGGAACCAAGCCACCCTGCCTGCTTTTCCTGTGAGTGCACAGTATTCAGAAGAGGTGCATGTCATACACCCTGGCAGTGTAAGACACAGCTTCTTGTTTTGCCACAGGGCCTGTTTGCAGAGTACATCGAGCTCCTGGTGCAGTTTGGGTATTTGAGTCTTTTCTCCTGCGTGTATCCTCTGACCGCCGTGCTGCTGCTCATCAATAACTTAACGGAGATCCGATCGGACGCCTACAAGATCTGCCAGCTATTCCGCAAACCCTTCTCCCCCCCTGCGGCCAACATGGGGGTGTGGCAGGTCAGTCGAAACCACAATGCACAATAGCAAATGAGAAGCAGCCAGTTGGTCATGAGTGGGCCGCTCACGTCACTTGTCATGTGTTTCAGATCGCGTTCGAGGTCCTGAGTTTTGTCTCCGTCGTGTCCAACTGCTGGCTGCTGCTGCTGTCACCATGGTTACAACAGCTGTTTCAGGAGGGCGGGATGAGCAGCACAAACATTCTGCTGTTGGCTGTTTTGGTGGAGGTAAGGAGGAGGACGGAGAGGTCATCAGTGCCCATTCAGAATAATCACATCATTGTGCGTTCCCCTGACATTTTTACCTCTGTGTGTGTGTGTGTGTGTGTGTGTGTGTGTGTGTGTGTGTGTGTGTGTGTGTGTGTGTGTGTGTGCGCGTTTTGCAGCATGTGCTGGTCTTGGTTAAAGTCCTTTTGGCGGTACTGATCCCCGACGAACCGGACTGGATCCGAAAAAAGAGAGAGCATATTGAGTACACGTCCATGCAGGCCTTGAGACAGCAGGTTAACCCCCGTGCATTCTTTTACTGTGCATTTTGGCGGTTCCCCTTCATCTGTGTGACAGCTCTTCCTCGATCTCTTCCAGAAGCTGCATTCTGAAGAGTCCTGATTGCGTTTCAAAAAGCGTTGAGGTGACGCTTTGTGTTGTCCTGTGCTGAGCTGCTACAACCAGAAGATACAGTACCAACCTCAGTGTTGTGTGGGCCCCGACAGGAGAGACGTCTTGGATCTCCAGCAGGGTCCACAATGCATACTGCTCCGCCCCCAATACTCCGCCTGTATACTTTTAAAGTGTTTCTGCTGCTCTCACTAATTAACATGGTGCTTCTGCAATGTACACCCTTTGAAATGCATAGATTACATTACACGTACACTGCAAGTCAAAAAGACTATGTTATGATAAAGGAGGTTGTTCGCAGGGTTTGTTAAGATGTAATGAGGGAAAGCTGAAGAGCTCTTGTAAAATCACTATGGTACAGGTACTACTGAGTAAGGGACAGACAGGGCAGATTATTATTATTATTTGATGTTACTGGCAGGGTCAGAAAACTGACAGAATACTTGACAAAATGTTTATTTCTTTTTCTCTATAGGGGGACTAGGCGCTGTCACCTAGTGATAAGCTACATTTAGTGTTCAGGAGGACGGTATCACCACTGGGGTGATTATCATAAGACAAAAAGCAGCAAATATAAATAAGTCAGTCAGTATTTAGAGCTGCTTCATGTCAATCATTTTCAAGTCAATAAAGGGTTGGCCCCGTCGTAATGAACCCTCACAGAATTATCACCCAACATGCTAGTGGGGCATTTAGCCGCTAAAGACACAGATATTTCCACCAGAGCTAAAAGGAGAGCGGATTTCGGACAAAAACAATTTGTTAATGTTGTGTTTACAGATTGTTGTGCTGTTATTGCACCTCAATTAAAAAAAAGTCATTCATTTTGTCCATGGCTCCATCAAATAGAGAAAAAAAAGTGGAGTTCAGTTCTTTACAAATGTTCTACAATACTGGGTTTATTATCTGTTTTTGTGCTAGAATCAGTCTGAACTGATCATTTGCTTCCGGTCGAGCAGTTAGTAGAAAGTGTTGCACTCGTACCCTCCCTTTATGATGCTGTCCTCTCCTTAAGTTAACACTGTGTGGTTATTGGACCACGTGAGTCGAGTGAACTACATGCCAAGATTCGATTTGCAGTGAAAGCGATGGGGGGGGGGGGGGGGGGCTACCAAAGAACCGCTATGTGCTTTGCCATTAGAAGCGTATTGTTTTTCTATGTGTGGGTTTCATTCTCTCCTCACTCATCAGTGTTGTGCGACTGCTTGAGTTCACTGTGCTGCAACAACTAATTCACCTTATAGTCTGATACTTTACAGAGTAAGAGTGTTATTTCACTGTTCACTCCTCACTGCTGGCAGATTTGACTTAATATAATGAATGTGCCTTTGAATCCACTGGGGAAGTCCACCATTACTTTCATACTGGCTTGACAGTGGTGTATTGTTCCCTACAGTGTATAAGTTATTGTTTTTAGGAGTAAGTATTCTCTCCAGCCACCAGGAGGCACTATACACTTGCCATGTTATTCCACATACAGCTTTTCACAAGCCCTGGTGGCTTCAGTAAAGAGGGATGGTGAGTGTGTGTGCGTGTGCGTGTGCGTGTGTGTGTGTGTGTGTGCGCCTGCCTGCTCTGTTCTGAAGCGCTGTGATGAGTTACTGAAGTTGAACTTTTAGACTGTCTGGCCCCAGGATCAGGATTTCAGAGGTGACGATGTTTTTTGCTGGTTGTCCCACAATAAACTCACTGAAGGAAAGTGGCTGGCTGTCGTGTCTGCTGTTTTACTTAGAGCCAGTGGGCGAAAGGAAACAGCCTTTCCAGCCCACCGCTGTAACTACGTACACTGACTCCAGAGCTGTACTTGAGGTACTTCACTTGAGTATTTCTATTAGATGTGACTTTATGCTTCTACGCCATTACATTCTTGAGGGAAATGTTGAACTCTTTAGTCCTCTACATTTATTTGACAGCTACAGTTACCAGTTTGGCATTTCCCAGCAACTATATAATAGTTTGTTACAGTTCTCTGGCTCACACTATGTTGGTAATTTACTCAATGCACTTTGTCAATCCTAGCATCATATTATATTATATTATAAGCTGAGGAGCACGGCCCAATTGACCTACTGTGCAAAAATTAACTCTTCCCACTCTCTGTGCTTTGTGAGTGTATCCTGTTACGCATCATTTCAGTCGATATTGTGCTTTAGTGGGGCACAGTTTCAAACACGCAGTTTACTGACACACAGTGACCCTGGGGGTTTGGGGCCTCGGCCTCCAGCCTGGTCAAGAAGGGGGGGTTTAGTTTTCAGTGTGTGTGGGAGAAACTACACTGTACAGTATCCGTGTCCACATTCTCTATTACATCAGCACACTGCACACAGTCGTCCTGTAGATTTAATCCATTTTTAATAAATAAATACAGAAAAATAAGTTCATGGCTCCATAGCGACGTGGTCCTAGTTACAATGCAGGTCAGTAGACACAGACACACTGAGGAGAGACCAGCTGCAATCACACAGGAACAAATAATGGGATTTTATCCCTCTTCGGCACAGATTTTATGCTTCCTTGGCTGATGAAATGTGAGTGATAATCAGATTTCACGTGACATCCGCTCCTTATATAGGCCGGGACCGTCCCGTCACAGGTCACAGGTTCAAAATCCAATTTGTTGTAGCCGTGAAGCTGCAGTGGCTGACAGGAATAAGCTCTGTTTACTGAACTATAGGAGGAAGATGTAGCTTATTGTACAGCTTTGGCCTTCTTTAACTTTACAAAATGTTACACCTCTTGTCTCAGCTTCAAAAGAGGAAAAATACAGTGTGCATGAGAAAATATAGGAACACATAGAGGCATTATATGGTAAAATAATACCATACGGAGGGACTCCTCAGCTACACAATAATTTCACTGTCGTTTGGTCTAAATGACCAACAAATCTATCCATCAGTCCCAGGATACTGCATGTAGAAAGCTACCAGCTACAGCAGTCGCGCTGTGTGCAATTCATCATTCAGTGGGTTACCTCAAGGTACTTACAGTTACAAGAACAATGTCCTGTCAGATCCAAGACAGACGGAGGTATATTGTGATAAATAACAGTAATAACATGCACAAAGTCACATGTCTGTTCAGAGAATTAATATCTTTGTCACCTTGTAAAAAACAAAAAAAAAAAAAAATCAAGGAACGTCTGCACATCCAAAATAAAACTGTTATGATCAAATATTACGAAACTGTTCAGTATAATTAAAAAGAGCAAGTTCAAAATACAATGGAAGACCTGCATCCTGATCAATGATCCTATCAATAGTATTATACAGTATGTTAGTCATTACATCAAGACTTTAGGATTAAGAGAACAGAAAACCATATCATCTCAGTCTTAGGCATATATCTTACACAGTATCATCTAACAGTCTCAGTCCTTCTTTAATAGAGCTTATACTAAGAGCTTTTAAACCAATGAGAGAAGCAGGTTGTGCAAAGGGAACAGGAAACGAGTGCTACTCTGGAGCAGAAGCTGGTCCAAAGTTTACTCTACGTCATATCTTATAAATGTTGACTTGTAGAGCTTTTTACAGTCAGAACCAAAATGACACAGTGGCCACGAACAGTATGAAACCCATTGTATCGTTGTAGGCACCTTTTAAAACAAACAAAACAGACTATAGCTTATTCGATAAAAACTGTCGCAGTCGTTATGTCTGTCTCTTGCTGTCGTCTTCTCGTCAGTCTCCCTCCGGTCCCATAGGTCCCGTATTGTCTCTAAGCTACAGACTGGACTCGGTCTGGTCATTGTAATTCTACGGTTGCTCCTGTACACAGCAGCAAATGCGTGAGGTTCTACTAAGTCTGACCACTGTGCTGTTCATCACCTCTAGCTTAACACAATGTTTATTACATGAGCACAATGCTAGAAGAGTGTTTGTGGGTATGGAGCTGTACACGTCCCGTCCTGTACACTGGGGGTTCGCATGCTGAGGGCCTTTGCTGCTCTCTTGCCTTCGAGGTCTCTGCAGCAGAAAGGTGCAGCGGGGGGAGCTCAGCTTGCCACTTCACAAGGTTTGTGCTCTGCAGCCAACCACCTGTCCTCTGCCAAACAGCCTGCGTGTCCCAAGTGAGCAGCACATCACAGGCAGCGGCCATGCGGGTTTCGCTTATAGCACATGGCAGCAGTTGTACTGGGCCAGTGGCAGGATCTTGGGTTTGTTGTGTGCCGGTATGTTGAAGGCCAGAGCTTTCTCGCACAGAGGGAACTGAAAGAGTCTCTCACGCAGCTTTATGCTATGTCGTTTCCCCTGCTCCGCCTTCGGGGCAGCCTCATCCCGGGTCCCCGACGCATTGTGGGGTTGACATCTGTCTGTCCCGGGGTCAACTCTTCCCCCCTCCTCTGTCTTCTCGTCTTGTTCTCCTTCTCGTCCCGCTTTCAGCGCCTCCTTCTCGTTCAGGGTGAGTCTGACAGAGGACGCAAGGATGGAGGGGACAGAGGATTCAGGGAGGACAGGAGGAGGTTTGTTGGTGTTGTTGTTAGGTTCTATCTCCCCGTCCTTTCCTTTCTCTGGGCTGGTGGTGTCCGGCTGCCCCTGACAACACGGCACCTCCAAACCAGGCGGAGATGATGGTGGGACTTCAGGGGTCTGACTGGCCAGGTTGTCTCCGTGACGGACTGGCTGGTCTGAAATCACACTCCCACCGTCTTCTTTCTCTATTTCCATCTCCGCCATCTCCTCCTGCTCCTCCTCTTCCTCCTTCATCATCTCCACTGAGCTTCCTAATTCATCGTCTTCTTTTTGTTCCTCTTCCATGTGCTCTTGATCATCTGCTCCATCAAGCATCTCCTCAGCTTCTCTCTCTGGCTCTGCCACCAACAAAGATGCCAAACCTTCACCCTCTTCTGCCAAACTACCCTCCTCCTCCTCCTCCTCCTCCTCTTCTTCTTCTTCTTCCTCACAGATCTGCTGTAGCGCAGGCAGGCTCCTGGTGACCGGTGGCTCTTCAGCCGGAGGTGGACGGAGGGTAAAGCTGAGGCTAGGCTGCCAGGGTCCAGGGAAAGCCTGCTGAGGCGGGGGCTTGGCGGCGAGCAGGTCCCCGCACTCAGGCACTCCTGAGCGGGGAGAGCTGGGAGAGAGGGCCCCTGAGAGCCAGTGTGGCGGGGCCTCCGGGCTGAGCAGGGCGTCATCAAGCCCCTGCAGCCAGTGATGAGCCTCGATCTCCTCGAGAGAGGCGCGGCGAGACGGATCCTTCTGGAGCATCCTGGAGATCAGACTGACGGGGAAAAGACACAGAGGTTTATTGTTTCGTGGAGAAGCTAGAAGCTGCTGTTTGCTTTATTTGTTGCATCACATTTTGGTGATCACCACTGAACTGACACAGAGGATGAGCCGATTTAGATCTGATCTGGGCCGTCGCCACACGTCTCAACATCTTACTGATAACGCCTGTATCTGTGTCTGTATGAGTGCCTAATGTCCAGAAGGTGTTCTGTTCCTATTCAGCTCCTTTTCTGAAATCAAACACACCATCATGTGACTGGGTCGAGGGCTGAGTCATATGACAAGTGCTGGTTCAGATGTTCCAGGATATGATAAACAAACCACTTGGCTGCGGTGTATTTATGCCTGTTGCCTTCTAAGGAACTGTGAATCAGTGTATAAAGGCGTTCATTCGGGGGCCTTCAGAGCAGGAAGCTACTCAAACAGGATTACAGAGTAGCCTGCCGCGCCATCGCCATATAACCTACATATTTTACATTTTAACACCATGGACTGTGATTTAATAGCTGTTTCAGTCATGGTCATCAAGTACGTTGGAAAACCAGTAGAGACAACATGGCAGAGAATCATCCAGTTACTTACCAGCAGTATATAACAATAATTCCTAATGATTAATTAATTAACTTAAGGCGACCCGGATACGTGGATGGATTAACCAATTAAAAATGATTAATTAATGTAAGACAGCTAGACGCTTCCTAGCTGCTGTAGCTAGCAGCAGTGACAGTGTTTACCACAGGTCTGATGGTGCTGACTGAAAAAGGACTGCCTCCTGCATTCGCAACCCGCCGTCTAAACATTCACACTTTTAGTTTATTGGTGTGCGACGTCTCCCGACAGCCACAACACTCCTGCCTACGACAAGCAAGAGAAAATATTTAAGACCTTTGTAAGTCAAATAGAAGACTTTTTAAGACCTTTTTTTTGAGGAGATTCTTCAAGACCTGCAGATACTCTGCACCTGCATTTGGCTTTTATTAGCAAATGTAAAAAGGGGTCAGTGCTTTTTGAATGTGGATCTGAATGTTCTGATTTTCTACTTCCTCTACTGATTATTCCCCTGTTAAGTCAATAGTGAGCTAATGAAATTATCTGGAAGACTGCGTTTTGAGGTTTTTACATCATTCACTCTCCAAAGCTGCAGCAGCAGATCAAACTGTATTGATGTGTTTGATGCAGTCCTGTGAGCTGAGGACAGTGTGTGTGTGTGTGTGTGTGTGTGTGTGTGTGTGTGTGTGTGTGTTTTGGTTGGAGGTGTGAGGAGTGGAGGTGAAGTGAGAAGACAGTCGAGTACATGCGAGTTGTATTTTGTTCCAGGGGTGTGTTTAAGGACACAGATGTTTTAGTATGAAAGAAAACAAGATTTTATAGAGAATATTTGGTAGATAGATAACACTGTTTTAGCAAGGACTGTATTTGCAGCAGGGTGGAGAAGACTCTGACACAACTAGGACACTAACATTATCCACTGAAACACACACACTAATGAGATGATTTTACGGTCAGCAGACAGGGTGACCAACCACATCTATTCAACAGCAGGAACCTTTGGAGAGAGAATAAGCCTTTAAATGAAGAATCAAGACAATGAAGTCTTTGGATTTTACAGATAATTATTCTTGGACCCGTGATCAGAGAGGACTCTTAATCGCATCAACCATTGCTACGGTCTCACCCCGGTGTCATTCGTCAGTACTCACTCTCTGCAGTCATCTGAGACATGTTCGGGGACGCAGTAGCGACAGTCCAGAATCATGACCAGAGTCTCACTGTCGTTGGTTTCCTGGAAGGGAGGGACTCCACACACCAACATGTACAGGATCACCCCGAGAGACCAGATATCTGGAACACACACACACACACACACAGAAAAGCATAAAACTTAGCCTTAAATAGTGAACCATCTCAGGCCTTAAAATAGCCTCCAATCCCTCTGCTATCAGATCATATTTAGAATTCTGTGAGCCTCATAGCTCATGAGGGATGTGTAAAGATATTTGTCCTTCCTGAATTTGACTTGAAAACACCAAGTAGTTATTATCGGAAGAAGCCTACAGACGAGGTGGAAATCTGATTCTGTCCTACGAATCTTAATAAAAGGATCAACTCTGGATCAAAGTAAAAATAACGGCACTATGCACTGAGCCCAGTAAAACCTCTATTCTCTCCCGTCCCTCAGCATCACTGCTGAGTCCTGCAGAAGTTTATAAGGTTATTCCTCAATGAAGTGAAATGATCTAAGAGGAAAGTGCATGAGTAACAGCTGGATGTCCGGTTTTATGTGTCTAAAGTGTGAGGCCTAAGCTGCAGACGGCTGGGCTTGGTGCTCTTGACCCCTGACTCAAACACACACACACACACACACACACACACACACACACATACGCAGGCTTCCTGGTGCTGAGCGACAGTGCTGACAGTGTGTTCTTTTCCCGTCTCCTCCCCTTCCTTCCCCTCCTCCCCCCTCCCTCTCTCTCTCGTCCTCATGCAGGCGCAGTGAGAGGTGGTTCATGCAAACAGCCTGAACCAGGCGAGAACACTGTGCCCAGTTCAAGGAAACGCACACACACACACACACACACACACGCAGAGGAAAGGGAGCTGAGGGCTGAAGGCAACAACAGACAGAGGGCTTGTTGTGGTGCTATTCTGAGAAAGATCTTGCTTTCCTTCTTTTTTTCTGTCTCTCCCTGTGTTTCTCCCAAACACTGAAAATAGGAGCATGGCTGTAGACTCTGTCTTGTTTTAAGTGCAAATATCAGAACAGTGTGAGTATAACTAATAATTTTGACATTTCTTATCTTAGACTGCTGACAAAAGTGGAAATCTAGATATTTTTGCCACAAAAAAATACCTGATATCTACTTATTCTTAGAAAAAAGGTTGATATCAACATCCTTTTCTGAGAATATACGCACAGAGCATTAGATAAGATAAGAACGCAGCATCATTGCTTGTGCAATCAACTTGCCAATTAGTTAACACTATTTAAAATAACACATGCACAAGTTTCAGGATACTGATAATCGCTGCATTGCAGAGATCTGGACTACTTTGTATCACTTTACGGTGAGATTAATGGGCAATAATATACAGCTGTATCAGCAAAAACTTGAAGAAATGCCAGATGTTGCAAACACCTGCCTTTGTAAATAAACGTTTTTATTATAATATCCTCAGCAGATCAGATACAGATCAAATTCAAACACTGTAGTTCATTCAGATCCATATCCATCCATAGATTCTCACACGTCCCAGTCCCATGTGTGATAACCATTCAGCCATTGTCCCACATTGTACTCATGGTGGCCCAAACAACAGCGCTCAGTACTCAGCATACAATGTACACTCGCGTGCACGCTCACGGGCACGCTCACTTCAGTCTAGAGGAGTGTTATGCAACAGGGAGGAGAAGCCACTGAGTGCTGGGAGTGTACTTTTCTCTGCTCACTGGGGAATATCACACATTCTCATCATGCATTAGTGGCCTGCTGACAGCACAAACATCAACTCTACACACACACACACACACACACACACACACAGACTGTTCATATAAATCCAGATGTAGACAGGCTAGATTTGACTATACACAGAGCTCAGCATGGTTCTGTGGCTGGCTGTGGCCCTTTAAAATGCACATTTCAAGACCAAATACGTCATCAAGGGTCAACAGAGTCGGCCCCGTTCCAAAGGGCCCTTCAAGTTCAGACAAAAAAATGCAACCCTATTTTGCCCAGCATCCGTTGCACGGCGGTAACTTATTAAATGGTGCATTCAGGTTGATGAATCTCATTATTCTGATAGGATTATCTTCCATTTCTGATACAATGATAATGATAACGCTGGAAAGCAGTTGATTATAAGTACATTTAATGTGCATGCAGAGGTGCATTCGTCTTTAACTGATGTAGGTATCATGGTCACTATCTTTGTGACTTTGTGTAGTTGCCTTCTAGAGATTTTAGAGCACTTAAAATATTTGCATACTCTCTTAAAACAGAAATTATAATATTGTAAGAAACAGATTTTTTGTTCAAATCAAAAAAGGGGCACTTTGATTACTTATTATTGCACTTACAGATTCAGAATTTTAGTCTCTGGTGTGGGTTTAGCTCCAAAAATACTGGATCCAACATTTCCACCAAAGTCATTTGCATCTGTTGTTAGACAGTCACATCTCTCAAACTCTAAGCACCAAGTTTGTAAGCTCATAAACTCGCTCAAGTCTCGCTCCAAAATCTCACGAGAGGTGCAGGAAGACAACAGCGTTTCTGGTTAAACAGAAAGGTCTATCTACCTACCTAACTTTTGGTAACTATCACTCATTTAGACACCAACTTCTTTTTACAGAAGTTGGGTTAGGGTTAGCTGTGGCCAAAGGACTCATTTAGCGTTAGTGAAAGTGAAGTGACTGTTCTTGGATTTCGTTGCTAAGAGCGATGATTTGTTCTCTGCGCTGTTAGATTTCCAACACATCCGGGCGGTGGTGTGCTGGTTCTGGGCTTTGCAAAAGACCTTGTTGATATAAACAGTCCAGCAGCCTTCAGGTTGATATGAAAACACTGACAAAGAGGTTTTGTCTGCAAAACCTTGCCGGTTATCTATCTGTTCCTTGATCTAAAATGGGTGCTGGGGGGGGGGGGGGGGGGCTTTCCATTTGCTGCTCCAGCTAGGCAACAAACAGCCATCACTTCCTGCCCTGTAGCACAGACATGAGTGGTGTATACGATGTGGCGGCCAAGTCATTATTTCAAATGAAACTTTTCGCTGTGGTTCAATACATCACACTTTGTGGACGCTGGACAGCACATCAGAGAGCTCAGACTTCATTACTGTGTCTGACTTATTTTGAATCATTTTCCTCATCTTGTAAATGCTCTTTAAAGCCACCAAAACCTGCCATTTACTGTGTTAGGGTTTCAGAAAGCAGCCTTTTCTCCCATCAAACTCAATTTCTGCTGCACTGAAAATATATAAAAGTGTTGTTACAATGTCTGCTTGGCTCAATTATCCAAGAAAATAAGACAGTGGGACCACATAACAACAAACTAGGCCCAGAAATGCAAAGTACATCACCATCAGCTGCTTTTCTTAAAGTTAAAACGCTTTGGGGTGAGTCTCTCTATTACTGCCACTTTATGGAGCGAACAACAGTGTGCGAAGTTCCTCCTGCACAGAACATCCTCCACCAATTTACGTCTTCTTCTCAGCTGACAATTTCCCTGACTTTGCTGCCAAGCCAAACTTCTCGGTCGTAACTCAGATTTAGATTGTTTCAGGCAGAGCACAGACCATAATTTGTGGCCACCTTAGTCTATGACAAGGTTGACCCAGTTCGATCCAAATCTTGAGTGCAATCACGACAAAACAAAAAGACCATTTGACAAAGAAAAAGCACATACACAAACATGGATATACATATATCAAGCACATGTTACACCAGAGGTGACGACCTTCTACCTTCTACACTTAAAGTAATTTTCTCGTCTGTGAATCGAATGTGAAGCCTAACATTAACACTGTGCGCACATGTGTCACACAGTAATGGGCTGATATTAGGTAACTGCAGGCAGTGTTTATCTTTGTCAAAGGCGAGAGGTCCCGCGGACCTTCCTGCCTCTCCTCCACATCATATGACTATCATCAAACACACACACACACACACACACACACCATGTCCTCAAACAGAGCGCACATATACTGTAAAGACTCCCAGCAGTGAAGGAACCACAGTGAATGAAACAGCAGTCTGTTTATAGACAGAAATGTCAAAGAGACACACAGAGCAGTCTGTGTGTGTGTGTGTGTGTGTGTGTGTGTGTGTGTGTGTGTGTGTGTGTGCGTGTGGAGACGGGTTTATGAGTCACCTTACTAAGCTGAGATCACTGAGGGACATCTCTCCCTCTGTGCAGCTCAGGATTATCACACATACACCTATATATTTATAGGTGTGTGTGTGTGTGTGTGTGTGTGTGGGCGATGGAGGTGTACATTTCTATCAAAGTGATGATGTAATCGTGATGTCCACAGTTTGAGTCATGTCAGAGTATAACAGAACAGAAAAGTGCTCTTGAGTTGAAGTGAAGCAGAAAACAGTCTTGGAGGATGTCAAAATAAAAACACACATAAATGGATTTAAATGGACGCCCTTCGCGTGGACGCTTTTAGAAACAGGAACTGTGAAAAAAAAGGAACTAATGCAACTCGTGAGCCATGTTGAAGTTATGGATGCATGCGAGAAGCATTTCTTCACCACCACTCATACATGTGTCATGCCCCTGGTTAACGAAGAAAACCATCCCGCCGAGACCATCAAAAGCGGACCACGTTGCAAAGCCGTTTCTTGAATAACACTTTCACTGGGTTTGGCCCATTTGCAACTCAGCCTTGCCATAGGCAGCATTTCCTTCAAACCAAAACAAATGCAGGAGACGTCCTTCCACAGGAACAGCTCCTAATTGCAGTTGGGACACATTTGTATTCAGTGCATATGCATTCGCCGTCACCAGAACAAATAGCTCCCACACCATGCCAAAATCCAGCCTAGTCCAGCTTAGCAGATAAGACCACCAACCTCCCTGAAACAGACATGCTGTGCCCCCCCCCCCCCCAGGAGACAGACATGGGACCAAATCCCTCAGTTTTCCTTCTGTTCCTATGTCAAATCCCACAATCTACCGTCCTGCTTCACCTCTAACATCACACAGATCCCAGCACTATAGACCAACCTTTCTACTATGGATAAACAGTGATGCATGGTACTTTCTCTTTCTGCTATCTGTCTTTCTTTTCTCTCTCTCTCTCTCTCTCTCTCTCTCTCTCTCTCTCTCTCTCACACACACACACACACACACACACACACACACACACACACACACACACACACACACACACATACACAAACGCTTGCTATGCAGTGTGAGAGCCCGGTGGTGAGCTGCAGTGTTTGGTTCCACTGCAGAACGTGCCCAGTTGGCTCATGACTGGCCGACTTGCCTAGACTGACCCAGATACACACTAATCCTTTATGGACATACACACACACACACACACACACACACACATACACATACACATACACATGGGCTAAAACACACACAAGCATATAAATATGGAAGGATATACAGAGCAGGAACACACACACACCAAGATACAAGAATATACACAGGAATACATACACAGGGTCAAGGGGACAAGTGTGGCCACACAAACCCTCTCACACACACACACACACACACACACACAGTTCATTCTTTACCTTGGAAACAAAACAACGTATCTCATCTCACGCCGTCTGCTGATAGTGTAGTATGATCAAAAGCTCCAGAACAGCTACTAAATAGACCTTAAAGAAGTAAGACCGCTTAAGGTGCACAGAAAACAATGGAGATTTGAACATCTACAAATCCTTGACAGCTGGGCAAACTCTCCTGCGGGATCTGATGAGGATCGTGGTAACAACAGCTCCTTAATGGAGCTCGAGCTAACACTACTCTGTTCAGGGTGGTAAATAATTGAATTACATCAGTGGATTTATTCACTTAAATGAAGGTTTTAGATATAGACAGATTTCGATCCATACTCCCTCAACAGCAACATTTCAAATGCTGATCTCAGAACAGAATGACTAGGATGTTGCATATAAGCGTGCTATGTCAGCATCAGCAGCACACATGTGTAACTTGAACCCTGCACATACTTGCTTATCTAGGCCAGGGGGTCCCAACCTATATAGCTTGTGACCCCTTAAACAAAGAGACGTCTACTTGTGACACTGGTTGCATGTGTCTACCAGCTGTGACCAGTTTGAACCAAGAGTGATACTTATATTACATAAATCATTCATTACAGCTAAAATTGTCCAGTAATTCAGATGAAAAAAAACTATGTTTATAGGAATGTCTTACAAAATAAACAGAATTTGTATGAATGTATTTTCTGCTTTTCTATTCTGTTATTTATCTTGGGACCCCAGGCTGGAAAATCACTGATCTAGACCAACAGTCCAGTTTCAACACTTCCAGATGCAAAAAAATGTAATAATCAACATTTCTCTGTTTCTCACCCACAGCTGGAGCATCATACTCTTCTCCCAGCAGAATCTCTGGAGCGGAGTACGCCAGCGACCCACAGCTGGTGGCCAACATTGTCCCGGGTTGGAATAAGTTGCTGAACCCAAAGTCTGTCAGCTTCACCGCCCCCTGCTGCGGAAAGAACACCACATTCTCTGGCTTCAGGTCCCGGTGCACCACGTGGAGCCTGTGGCAGTACGCCACGGCACGCACAATCTGGGCGAAATGGCGCTTGGCGGTGCCCTCAGCTACGCCTCCCTCATGGCGGAGGATGTAGTCGTAGAGGTCACCCCCCTCAGCCAGCTCCATGACCAGGTAGAGGGTGGTGGGTGTGTCGATGGCCTCGTAGAGGCGAACCACGTTGGGATGCTGCACCAGCCTCATGCACCTGAAAATAAATAGTAATGACGGTGAGATAAGTTTCTTAAGGGGTAATCCGAGGAACTAATTAACTTTTAAGAGAATTTTAAATAAGCATACTTTGAGTGGTGCAACTCCTTCAGGGCAACTTAAAATGTGGACAGGAGCATTCTTTTTTTGTTCCAATTTTCGCTCAGATAAGATCCAAATGGATCACACACAGTCTAAAATCAGTATGTCTGTTTGAAATCCCATTAAATGTGACCTAATAAATAGCTGACTACCAAGTGCTCCCACTTACATTTTTCAACCAGTTTTCTAACCGTAATCTTTTCCTCTCAACTGCTGCCTTTAGAAATCATTGCTATTCTTTACCTCACTTCCTGTAAGAGGTGGCTTGTTGCCATAACATCAAGTTTTGTCTTGTCAATCATCTTGACAGCAACCAGTTGCCCGGTGTTGATGTGACGAGCCAGCTTGACCACGGCAAAGTGGCCCCTGCCCAACGTCCGACCCAGATGGTACAGTCCGCTGAGATCAGAGCGACTGGGGCTGCACCCGGGGTCGGGATGTCCATCCTGGGCTGAGGTTATTTCCCCCGAGGAGTCCATGTTTGAAACAAAGAAGGGATTCGGCAGGGAGGACGGTGGAGGAAGGTGGAGGAGGGATTGAACAGGAGGGTTTCAGGAAGACGGAGAGAGGGGGATAAAAGGAAAAAGGAGATGGAAAATAGTGGTCAAGGTGTCAGGGACAGAGGGAGGCTTGGGGTGGGTGGAGGGGGGGGGGGGGCAGGTCAGCAAAGTTCTTCACTGGTGGGGACACTCCTGGCAGGACAAAGAAAAGACAACACAATGAGTCAAAATGACAGTGCTGATGATTTTAGCCTTTGGCCCAAAGGGAAAAGGGCTTAGATGAGGTCAGCAGCTGCTAATGCCTCATCCCTTCAAGCACTGGGCCAGAAATAGATTGATATTTCACGTCTTTTAACAAAGGCAAGAGAAGACAGAACAAGTTCAAATCAAGTAGCGAAGACTAAGGTCACAATGTAAAAGATCATGGTACAATGACAGCGGTAGAGGGTCAAATACTCTTATATTGTCTGTGATGTTGAAGGGCTGTGTTCGGCTCTCAAATAACACCCACCCAGCACAAGACGGCATGCCAAATCAATACTGTAACAGGAAACCATAATGTATGTATGTGTCTATGTGTGTGCGTGCACTTACTGTGTGTTTGTGTGTCATTACTTTGGCTAAGAGGGTCAGAAGGTGGCATTAGACCCGATGATGTCATCATCAGATCTTCCCGGGGGGTAACAAGTTCAGCTACGGGCATCATCTTCATTACCATGGTCATCATCAATGCAACTGCCAACTGTCAACTTCTCCTACTCATCCTCATCGCTGTCAACGCCATCATCACCTATTTACCACTTTCTAGCAGCATCACCATCACCATTAAAGACATCAACAGCCTTTTCCCACATGCCTAAAGCCCCCCCCCCCCCCCCCCCCCCCACACAGCTCCACTGGGCCAGGTGGACAGAGGCAGGCCTCGCCGTGTTAATGTGCGCTGATATCCTTGTCTGTACAGTTTTATCCGATCCAAAAACACTGCGTAATCTTTGTGTTAAGGCCAGCTGTTCTCTACTTGGCCTCAACGGCAGTCCCGAGTTGGCACACACGCACGTAGCTGCTCAACACCCCCAAACAAACGCGACCAACAACCTCGCTGACACTGACAGCGCCGCGGGAACACAACGCCGCTGCTGGACCAGAGAGGCAGCGGTGAAAATACAGGGACCCCGGTGCCAACTTACCATTGTTGCGCAAATATCCCGTAGCCGCGAGCTGCTCCGCTAACGGTTCTTTCCGTCACTCCGCAGCCTCGCGCTTAATGTCACCGCTGAATTCAGAGGTGGGAACCGGCAGCGCCGCCTTCTCGTGTCCTTTCACAATACTCCATGTTCGCGGTGCCTGTGTGCACATACTTTTCTCACGACCGCCCGCTTCGGTTCACTCCGCACTCTCGAGCTGTGTGGCCGCGCGCCCGCTCCGCAGAAAAGAAACACCGCGCGTGCACGCCGCACACGAGCGCGTGTGTCCAGCGTCCCTCTGACGTCAATACATTCCGACTCGCTCCCGCAGCAGCAGCAGCCAGCGGCCGCGAGCCTCTCGTACGCAGTGGAGAGAGGAAAATGACTGAATGCTGCTCGCGAAGTCCAAGGAATTATATAACTGACTAATGTGTTTTTTCCTCTCAGCAGCAGGGAGGCACAATGAGCTGTGCCATAACTTACACAATGACTTGCATTCCTGAGATGCTTCTATTGTGATGACTTTATTGATTTGGCCGGGATTCACACAGGAGACTCGGAGGGCCACGGAGGAAATGAGGACCCAAACGAAAAAAGTTGTTTCTATTTATAGGCCACCCCTAGTTTGCTCCTAGAGACCGGAATGTCCTAAGGAAAATTCACATAGCATTCCTCTGCTATCTCTATAGGGAGTCACAAAGTGCACTTAGGTAATGATCTCATCATGCAGGCCTAAATGTGAGTTTTGTTTGTGCGTGTGTGTGTGTGTGTGTGTGTGTGTGTGTGTGTGTGTGTATTAGCCTATTTCCATGTGCTCTTATTTTATCTGGTGTCACATGTAGCATCGCCTCACACTGACATCCGCCTTCTCGAACTGACTGCATTAAATGTCTTTCTGTTGTTATCTGCAGGTTTTACTTTTCAAGCACTGTTACATTGAAAAGTCTGCACTGTAGTCTGCTTGATGATCTCATCCCAGCTGCTCTTTGTTTTCATCCAACCAGCCAACCTGCAGAATAATGGGGCCATCTAGTGGTCCTATTCTTTCTTTCTTTCTTTCTTTCAGTGACCCAGGGTTGAGAACCTAGGGTATGTCTCTTAACATTTTATTTTTCTTCAGTAGCAGTTACTGTTTTCTCTGATCGGTGTCAGTTGTGTGAACTCCCTTTCAGTTGCCCTTTAACTTGGATTTGAGTTGTCATAGTCGTTTGGCAGCATATCGGTTCAGCTTCACACGTTCCATTTCACTGTAAGGTTTGTGTATTGTTGTTTTTCTAACATTAAAGCCAGAGTAGTATTTGAAATGTTGGCATTAGCGCCATCTGGTGGTAGTAACAAGAATGTCAGTGTCCCACAGCAACAGACTGCACATTTAACCTGTCTACATTATTATTATTTTTTTTTTTACCAACGAGACATACATTACATCCATACCACTTGGATGCCATGCAACCACTATCAAGCATCAAATCTGACTGCAGCCATTCATGGACACCAAACACACGCAGAAGAGGCAATAGAAGAATATATATTTTTTTATTGTTCAAACATTTTCAAAGAACAATATTTACAAGTGACAAATTAATGATTTTACACAAAGCTATTTCATGTTTTTTATTGTCTCAAGACCATGGTTACATGGTATGAGGTACAAACAAAATATACAATACAGTCATGAAAAAACAATGACCCCCGACAGGAATGAAGTGTAATATAAATCAGTTAAACAAAGGTTGAGCATTCTCTTGAAAGACACATACAAATTAGACTTTGTTTGTTGAGATGTAAAACTCATGATATATACATAAATAGGTTAAATTATCAGTTAAATATCAGTTTAAAACTAAATAAATCACACAGAAGCGCTGCTCTTTGGCCACCCTTGTTAAAGTAAATTTGTCAAACCATGTCAAGTCATGTGCATTCAGTACAGTGATTTAGTTTTTATCCTGAAGTAGCCCAGGAACAGTGATCTTAATATAAAAATCAGCCCCCCCCCCCTCCTCCCCCCATCTTTCCCTGCATAGATGCAGTACATGCTCCTGTCCAGCAGCTGTCGGCCATCACATCGAGAATCCTCTCTCTGGTGTCAGGGCCTCCATCAGCCTGTCTCGCAAGATCTCCTTGGTTGAGTACAAGGGCAGGTACAGAATAGAGTGACATGTCAGAGACTCGGGGAGGAGCTGATCGGGAGAGGTGCTCTGGTCTTGATGAACTTGAATCTTCATCTGGATCTTGTCCATGCCGAGAATAGGAGCCCTCCGAAAACCAGTCAGGAACACTGAAGAACACCCGCAGAGGGAAAGTAGGGATTTTCAAGTTACTTACCTACCCTAACCCTCGTTTTTGTACCCTAGCAGGTTAATCCAGCTGTGAGAGGTCGTGGTGATGGACTACAGTGTTTTAGCTGCCTTACATTAACCATTCTGTGGTTGCCATGCACAGACATCGTAGGAATAATCTTTTTTTTTTTTAAAAACGGATGGTTGGGTTCTACTGTATAATGAATTAAAACATTGACATGAATCAGAGGTGTGTAGACAACTAATCCAAATACCCGTTAATGGTGGTTACTCCAAGTGTGACCTTATTGGACTTACTGTAACTGGACCGTGATGAAATTGTCAGTGTGTTTTGAATTGGACTGGTTGATTGTGGCCAGCTGTTTACATCTGTTAAGTTCAGTTGAATTCTTTTTTTTCCCACCCAACAAATCATCATAAGGCTTACATGTTACTTGTTTGATTAAAGGCTTCCACAATGAAAAGCAGTTAACATGAGGTACGATACTTACAAAGGAAATCTTTCTTCTGGTCTTCAGTCAGTTCGTCAAAAACCTCCCAAAACATCTGCATGACGGGGTGGTCAACATATAACCACTCACAAACTGTGTTCTAATTCAATAAACAAAACAAAGAAAAGGCTGTTACATTGCTTGACATAGTAAAATCAAGCATGTGAAGATGTGGTCAATCTAGTTTTGGACAGTACCCATTTCAGCTTTTCCCAGTCATAGACCTCTTTGCCCACCAGCACTTCCTGCAGCTCCTCTGGCCGGAACAGCTTCACCAGATCCCGGTCACACACCTGGAAGAAGCCTCGCTCGAACTCCCCAAACACACCCTCCACTGATGTGTTGAAGGCGTGGTTCACGGAGGCATCCACAAACTCCCTCCTGTTCAGCCGATTGAAGTTTCAATTCAACATTTCTCTGAGACAGAGCTGATCTGGATGCAGGTCACATACACAACTTAGATTGAAGTAATTTTTATACTCTTACTTATTTTGACCCGTCACTGGCTTTCCGGGGTTTTCGGGATCAAGGTCAACCTCTGTCCCGTCCCAGGGGAACTGTTGACCAGTTAGGAAAGAGAGCAGGTTAGTGACATCACTGCGACACCTTTAAGAAAGATAAATGAGACCATCTTTTACAAATAAAACACCAACCAAAAAGTCCATGGACAGCTTTTCTAGGACGTCATCTTCATAGTCCAAGATGTCCTGCAGACTCCTTTAAAAACACAGTAAAACAAAAAAAGTGGGTTATATAAAAATAAATGTATACTCGCTTGCAGCATTTACATCATATTCCAACTTTTCAGGCATCACAACGTAAAACCACAAATGTGTATTATTAAATTTAGATGAGTACTGACTTTGCACAAACTGGGCTGAACTCCTTCATATCCTCCAGTGTCGGCTCCACACCGAGCAGCTTCTTGAACAGAGCCAGTGGGAAGGGTAAGTGTATGATACTCTGGTTGTACAGGGCCAATCCACACAGAACCCCAAACAGGAAGACGTTTGCCTTGTCCTCCTCTGTTGCCTGTATTGATACAAGTAGACGCAGTGTAAAATCTCTGGAAATTGTTTGAATGTATGTTGATGTTTTTTCATGGTTTGTGAACTGCAAAACTAAAACTGCACATTGTTCTGTTACCACTTGTCATACAGTGAATACAGTGAATCCCGAGTCTATGGTTCAAAAGACAAAAGTCTTACTTTGGAGGGGAACCATGCCAGCGTTTCGGACTCATTAAAGAAGAACATCCCAGATTTAGTTGACATCATGTCACGAAACAAGTGGTGGAAAAAGTCTCTTTTGTAGACATCTGTGACCTTTGGGTCCTCATCCAAATAGACCTGAGAGACAAAACGTTGAAATTCTTCCTGATAGACTGACGCTTAGATGAGAGTGACAACAATATAAATAAATAAATAAATATTTACCACGAGTGGCTTCTTGAGGGCATTCTGATGAGCAGCGGCCAGTTGCGCGAAGGAGCCTCTCAAAAGTGACGCTCGCTTCAGCTTCAGTTCAAAATATTGTGTCTTTGACATCACCTGGTGCTCTCTCTATAATACATAACGTCATTTTTTAAAATCATTTTCCTATCTATACATTTGTATGTGATGTAATGCAATGCATATTTTATTTAAAAGTGCTGTGGTGCTGAAGGGAGCATCAGAGTGAGGTGATGTTTACAGGTCGTCAGGTTCAAGATTGGGCCATTTTGTTAATGTGACAGGACAACCAGCTTCTAACATTAAAACAAACTGCTGAAAGTTGATTTCATCATATTGTTCGCATGGTTTAGCTCCCAGGAGGCAAAGCTCCAGGCTTAAATTACCTGAATGCGTTGAGCATTGATGTCAAAAGCCATTTTCTTCGATTCTAGATCCATCACAAATGGGAAGTTACAAAGAATAAGTGGCTGATCATTCACATCCTGAAAAGACAGAGCATATCGATCAGTACTTTACTTTTACCTAAATGTAGCCAACATTATGAAGAGTGAGAGAGGAGGAGGGAATGACTTGACTTCCATCCTGAGACGGGTCAAACTATTTTTTGTTTGTTAGTTTTTCTTACCATGATCGCCTCGTTTGACATTTGACTACGCCAAAGCTGCAGATCCTCTTGAAGAAATCTTTGGCTAACCCCTAAACCAAACGTTTTTTCTGGGATTTTCTGACGTCCTGGAATCCTGTTGTTGGCCTTTAAAACAGGTATATTTAGGTAGCGTTAATGAGGTGAAAGACTGGTAGGAAACAAAAGGACGCATTCTTTAGAAAAGGGTTTGAAATTCACAGGAAAACATGAGACAACTGATACTAACGTTGTGCATGGACTGGAGGACTAGCAGCAGGTTCTTGACTCCAGAGTCGCGAGGAGCTGGCTCAGAGGACAGGATCACTGACAGGGCCTGCCTCCACACCTTCACATGTTTCACCATGGTGGAGGGCGACAGTGAGGACCACCAGTCCACTGAGGAAGACAACATGGAGACACATACGAACAGTATATGGAGTCTGGAGAGTGCCACCAGAATAATTATGAATAATTATTATAACGTTACTAATCTTAAATTATAATCCATCAATAAATTATATGTATGTATGTGTCATGAGATCACTTCTGTTGTGATTTGGCGCTATATAAATAAAATTGAATTAAATTCAATGAAACTGTTAATTAATGTAAAGCACCTTATTGAAATGAAAAAAAGAAATGTCTCAACTGCAGACACTAGGCAGGGCAGAACATCTCTGGAGAACATGTCATCATCAACTGCCCAGCAACAGAGAAACGCATCCCGCCTCCTTCATTCAGACTCTGTAGTTTTACCCCCCCCCCCCCCATTTCCACCCCTGTAAAACACGTTTTTGTTGTAGGTCTGATGAGCACACCATGGCATGATCCTATGATTAACGACGAATGAAGCCTCTCAAACATTCAAACAGTTATCTCTCACAGTACCTACGACCTGGAGGCCTTCAGCGGAGAGGTTTTGTATGGCAGCGGCCCCCGCCTTCGCGAGCTCAGCGCTCGGCCGCCGCGTGTGTCTCTGGATCGCGTGCAGAAGCTCACTGAGAAGCAGGAAGATCCTCAACCCCTCCACTCCCACTGGCTCCTGATCAAGAGAGGGAAGCAAGTGCAGCACAGCAGCCTCAACCTGTTGAGAAGTAAAGCGAAGTAAACTTCCCACTCTAACTTGCCGATTGCTGATCAGATTCCAAACGTACATAGTCGCATCCCAGTCACACACCTCTGCCAAAACCTCATCCCTCTGCACCAGCTTCTCGAAAGCCAGTCGAGCAAGTGACAAGTTCAAGCCGGAGTACTTTGGTGAGGTCTGGAAATGTTTATCTTTGCTGTGGAGACAAAAAGAACATGTAAATGTCATGTAATGTAGCTGATACGAAGAAGCTCGTGCAGAGGCGGTGTTTACCTTCGGTCGAGGAAGCTTTGATTCATACAGGATGCAGAGGAAAACGTCCTGTGGATTTCCCTGTGTAGGCTTCATATGGTTAGTCACTGAGAATACAGCGTTAACAGCTATAACACTGGACTATTCAACAAGCCAATAACACACAGAGAAAACTGCTACTGCGTTATACGTACTGTTTTATCTTTTTCCATGACTTTGCGTCACGATCAGAGGCCCATTTGTCGACCACCTCGTCAACAGAGTGCTGTGTTGGATTGTTGACACTGTCTGCGTTTGACTCCTCATGAACTTCCTGTGGAAGAAACAAGAAAGAGTCGTGACTTTTCATGTATAAATGATTGGGGCAAAGTTATGGCCTGTATTGTATGTATTTGTGTTGGTACCTGAACAGACGTGCAGGTCGCAAACGAACAGTTTCCTCCTGCGAAGATGTTTCTAATGATGGTACCATTAGTGGTGTCTGTAATAATAATATAATCAAAGTTATCTCTAACCTTGAATTAAGTCGGCTGTATGTTTCCTCTGGAAGCGCCATTTGAACCATGCCGTACAGTCGACTGGTCCATAGCCTTGCGCTGTCTCAAGTATCAGGAATTCAGGGTAAGGCCCAAGAGTGGCCTTAGATTTAGAGTTTCATGGCGTCGCCTTTACACAACCACGTGTTTGACCCCTTAATTATTAACATAGTTATTAAGTTGTTTTATTTTGTCTGTTACACTTAAGTTTGCTGTTCACTGTTGTCTGTATCGTTTAACGGGACTCATCATTCAACTGAACTATTGTAGAAATGTGTTGTACCCTGTGGCAGTTGAACAGGTAGCGGCACGGACGGGTGACTCTCCTCTCCGTGTCCCAGCTGCCCCTGCTCTCCACACCCGAAGGAGTAGACCCTCTTGGAGTCCGTCAGCACCAACGTGTGGTGTCTGATTGAGAAAACGACGCAGCACAAACAGTAGTTTAATGTCGACGGCGATGCTTTTTTCCAGGAGGTTTTGCAGCCTGCGAGCCTTCATCTCACCAGACTACAGCTGCAGTAATGTACTGGCACGGCCAACAGAGGGGATGTGAAATGCACAGAAATGGAACAAGGAAGAGAGGCAGTCACACACAAGATGGAAAAACAAAAATAATGAGCCGAACTGGCTCAGAATACTTAAGACGTGTTTAGGATTGTGCCGTACCGTCCACACGCAATCTGGATGACTTTTGCCCCCCAGAGCTCCGCAACAAGCCGAGGTCGCACCTCATCGCTGAATGAGTTGTGCCCCAGCTGTCCATATTGACCAGAGCCAAACGTAAACACCGCACCAGTCTGAGGAGGCAAGCAGACAACTGGAGTTCAAAAGTCCCACTTACATTTGACTCCCTGAATGCGTATTTCCTTTCATCAGTGAGTAACGTTAGACCTTCTGCATCCTGCGCATCAAATAAAAATACCATGCTCCAAACTGACATCTATGTGTTGCAGAAATGATGTGGTTTATTATCACCGGAGATCATTCAGAACATGTTCCACCATTTCAGTGTTGTTCGTAGAGTTCAGTCAGAATGGCTTGCTTTGATACTTGTTCTTTTCCAGCAATAAAATGTGGTAGTTTACAGCATGAGAGGGTTTCACTTTCTTTGTCTAACCTTCGTCAAAATGGCCGTGTGCTCCTCTCCACAGGAAATGTGAACTGTTTGCTTCGTGTTCAGGCAACGAACAGGAGTTGGCGTGTGTCTGTCTATAGAGAGGGAATCAGCGTTCAGGATATGTTTTAATAAATGTAAGATATCATGACTACTTTCTTCTTTTCTTTTTTGTTTACCTGTCGTGTCTCCCAGCCCGAGCTGTCCGCGGTCGTTTCTGCCCCAGCCGAACACACCTCCAGAGACGGAGAGGGCGAAGCTCTGCTCTCCCCCTGCAGCGATCTGAACCAGGGGGAGCGCTGACAGAGGTCGGAGGTGTTGGGGTGGACTGGCGCCGGGCTCCCTCTTCCCCAGACCCAGCTGGCCCCTGGAGTCCTGGCCCCAAGCGTACACCTGACCATCTGCGGGGAAACCACAAATGACTTCCTCCAACACTCTCCTGACCTTTTTATTGAAGCGACATACAAACAGATTTTTATCATCATGCTTGTTAATATCTTTTACTTGGCCTTCATCTCAGCTTCACACTTGAAATACAAATGGATTGATTTCAGTTTACTGCCTATAACTCTCATGTACAGGACTACTTTAGCCTCTTCTGTGTTTGTGTCCTGTCTAGACCCCCAGGAAGAGGCACAGCTGCGACTGCGGCAGGAACCTTGCTTTCAGCTTGTACATCAGAGGCAGCCTGCTGGACTCTGTCCTGTACCTGTGGTCAGGGCGACTGAATGCTGCCTCCCACAAGCAACCTGAGAGACCGGTATGTTACACAAAGCGTCCAGGGGCCTGAGAGAACAAGGAACCAGCACAGCTTTAGACTCTCATCAGAGTTCCGTCACCACGAATTCCAGAGATCAACCTCCGTTTGTCCTGACCTTGGATGGAGAGGAGCGTGAGCCGCGTCCACGCGGACTCGGAGGACCCTGCCCGTCTCAGACAGCAGCGTGACGGCATCGTCGCCGCAGCTCACGGCCTGAACCTTCTCTTGACAATCTACAAACTCTGGAGGGACACAGAAACACAGCGGCTGAGAGCGGACACAAACAAACAAACAAACAAACAAAGAGAAAGCCTCCTTTTAGCAGCTCGTACGGAGGACGGTAAGGACGGGGGCATGAAGCTGAAGCTCACTCTGCTTTCCGCGGGCTCTCCTCCCGTCTTCGCCCTCCTCCGTGCGGATGACGGACGCATCCCCGCTCCTTTTGACGAAGGCGAGCGCACCGCGACCCGCCGACAGGTCCGCGACGTGGAAACTGAGGTTCAGAAAGTGAACTCCGCGGCCGGCCGAGCCACCCGAGCCGCCCCTCACCCGGAAGCCCCGCTGGCAGTCCTCTCCCCAGGAAAACATGTCGGCGAAGTGTCGCCGGAGGAGCGCCGGCAGCTGATTTATACGAAAGAAATGGAAAACAAAACTTAACGCACAAACACGACTGCGTCGGCGTCACGGCTCCAGAGGTGAGAGGGAAAGTGAAAGTGAAACTGGGTGAAGTGTGAAATGTTTATGCATGACTGCAGCAGAATTGAGACTGCTGTCCGCTCAGGGTCAGTTGAAGATCCCACAGCATGAAGCTCCACTTCTTCCCTCCACGGTGCAGCTTCTGCTCCTCACTGAGCAAGACAATGGCCAGTATTTAATACATATATTGCCTTAGTTCAAACACTGGCATTGGTGTTTTCCAGTTACATGCATACTTTTTCCCCCCCCACCATAAACATACAAAAGAAACAAAAAAGCACATTAAATGTGAGTAAAATAAAAAAGGGCATGTATGCAGTTTCATCATTGAAAAGAAATGAAGTGGCTCCTATTGGCTCCCATCGGTGGGGCCCATTACTGCATACTGACCCATAAGGACTTCAGATGCAGCTACACATCCAGCCCGAGTGAGCCTCAAAGCTGCTGTTCTGTTTATATTTGTACTTCTGCGGAAAAGTGTCGCTCTTCTGTCTTTACAGTGGTGTTGGCCTGTTGTGCTGGAAACGGTGTTGTCTGGCTGCACACGCAGAGAGATGCCGAATCAAATACTCACCTAGAAGGCAATTTACTGACAAAGTACTGACAAATGTATTTTTTTTTATTTTTTTTTTATTGCTCCAACATGAAAACTTCTACATGTACATGATATTTTCAGAGATGGAAAATCTCACATGAGAAATGCAACAAACACGCACAGCCACTGCCAATGCATACCTGACTGTATGCAATTATTCTGTGTGCAGCATTTCATCCATCCCAAAATAACAAAATCACACTCTTTCTTCAATGAAGACACTGTGAATTAAGTAGCTTACTTAAGACTTCTCTGCAACATATATACTGTAAATATATATATACTATTTATATCAGTATTTTCACCTTGAAGCATTGACATCCACCCACCACACACATCCTCCTCCTCATCATCATCATAAAGCATTTTAAACCCTTCCTGTTTGCTAATTCTCCGTTAGCAGTAGCTCCAAAGGCTGCTCTTTGGCCAATCTTCAGCCCTCTGTTCAGTACAGATGCAGTGAGTAGTCGGGGTACAGCCCCACCATCACTTGAAGATTCGTCTATTTCTGCTCAGGGCCTCTGTCAGCTTGGTCTGCATGATGTCCTTGCTGGAGTACAAAGGCAGCTCCAGGATTGAGAAGCACGTCTGTGTCTCAGGGTAGTACTCCTCCGAGTCCTTGACTTGTCGAACTCTGACTGTCATCTTGATCTCTCCCACGCCAAGAATAGGCTCCCTTTCAAAACCGGTCACAAACCCTAGCGGAGGGAAACGTGGTCATCGGTGAGTTCCTTGTGTTTTTTTGGGACGTGATTTAATTCGATTTGCATATATAGCAAGTCTAGTCTAGCAGATTTGCAATATAATTTCAATGTATATGTCTCAAATGCAATAGTTTACATATGTTAAAATCAGGTTTAATACTTACAAAGGAAAGCTTTCTTCTGATCCTCAGTCAGTTCATCAAAAACCTCCCAAAACATCTTTATGGTGGGGTGGCCGACATGGTACTCCCCCTCATAACTTGTGCTCTAATGACAGTGAAACAGACTGTTAAAATCATTTGAGGTGTTCAAATCAAGCACACGAGGATGTGAGAAATCAGGAGCTCTTGTTCTGGACAGTACCTGTTTCAGCTTTTCCCAGTCATAGACCTCTTTGCCCACCAGCACTTCCTGCAGCTCCTCTGGCCGGAACAGCTTCACCAGATCCCGGTCACACACCTGGAAGAAGCCACGCTCGAACTCCCCAAACACACCCTCCACTGATGTGTTGAAGGCGTGGTTCACGGAGGCATCCACCAACTCCCTCCTGTTCAGCCGATTGAAGTTTCAATTCAACATTTCTCTGAGACAGAGCTGATCTGGATGCAGGTCACATACACAATTTAGATTTCAATATTTGTTTTACGTCCTTACTTATTTTGAGCCGTCACTGGCTTTCCGGGGTTTTCGGGATCAAGGTCAACCTCTGTCCCGTCCCAGGGGAACTGTTGACCAGTTAGGAAAGAGAGCAGGTTAGTGACATCACTGCGACACCTTTAAGAAAGATAAATGAGACCATCTTTTACAAATAAAACACCAACCAAAAAGTCCATGTACAGGTCTTCTATGACGTCATCTTCATAGTCCAAGACGTCCTGCAGACTCCTTTAAAAACACAGTAAAACAAAAAAAGTGGGTTATATAAAGAAATCTTTACTCGCTTAAAATATATATTTAGATGAGTACTGACTTTCCAACACGTGGGCTGAATTCCATCATATCCCCCAGTGAGGGCTTCACACCGAGCAGCTTCTTGAACAGCACCAGTGGGAAGGGTAAGTGTACGATGCACTGGTGGTATAAAGCCAGTCCACACAGAACCCCAAAATGGAAGTATCTCTGGTCCCCCTGTGTTGCCTGGTGTTGATGATGGTCAAGACAAATCAAATCAGAAATCAACCATATGCACGGCTGTAGGAGTGATGATTTATGACTTCTTTAGGAGGTAAGAGCTGGAGATCTGAATTGAATGTTGTTTCATTATTACTGATTGCCCTCAGAGGGGAATCCATTAAATACAGTGAGTCTGTTGTTCGGAAATGATTTTCCTGAACGGGGTCTTACTTCGGAGGGGAACCACGCCAGCATTTTGCTGCCTGTCGTGGCGTCGTTGAACATGAACATCCCAGACTCGGCTGACACCATCTCGTGAAACACTTCGTAAAAAAAGTCTTTTATGTAGACATTGTCGAAAGTGCGGTTTTCATCAAAGTAAACCTGGAAGACAAAGGGGCACAAAAAAAGTTTTCCTTCTGAAATTGTAGTTTCATGGTCGGTAGTTTATCAGGTCAAAGCTGCATGTTTACCGCAAGTCGCATCTTGAAGTCACTATGACGAGCAGCGGCCAGTTGGTCAAAGGTGTCTTCCAAAACCGACGATCGCCTCAGGTTCAGTTGAAAGACCCAGTCTCGAGGCAGCGGCAATTCAAATTCGATGAAAAAATCCCAGACGATGGGATTCATTTTTTTGTACTGGAATAAAGTTCAAGATTTCTTATTTTACCATTTATGTGTACGGCAACTGACGGCTAACTTCAGTGTCTCTCAGTTCAGTTACCTTGGTGTAGAAAGTGTTCACGTCAAAAACCATTTTCTTTGACTGCAGATCCATCACAATTGGAAAGCTACAAAGGATGAGTGGCTCAGCATGCCCATTCTGAAAGGGGGGGGGGGGGGGGGGGAAGGACACAAGTCCTTTAAGTTTAGCGATATGTGTGTGTGAGTTAAATGTGTTTTTTACTTGAATGACGTGACACAAACAAAGGGAGACAGAAGGGTTGAAGGACTTGACAGCTTCAAACCCATGATGTACAGCAACGTGGCTTTAGCTCACAAACGAATGTTTTTGTTTTTACCTTGTGTTGAGACTGTAAACGCCAAAGCCGCAGTTCCTCAAGAAGAATGTCTTTGTCAATCGGCAAACAAAAATCGCTTTCTGGTATCCTTTGAGGTTCTGCAATCCTGCTGTTGGCCTTTCAGACAAGTGTTTTATTTGTTCGGTGAAAAGTTCAACACAGTAAAAAGCTTGTTTTTGTAGTAAAAGTGAGGATTACTGTTTTTTTTAATCATTATGCTGTGTGACATTCACAGATAATACAGGTAACGACTGATACTAACGTTGTGCATGGACTGGAGGACTAGCAGCAGGTTTCTGACTCCAGAGTTGCGAGGAACAGGCTCACAGGACAGGATCACTGACAGGGCCTGCTTCCACACCTTCACATGTTTCACCATGGTGGAGGGCGACAGTGAGGACCACCAGTCCCCTGAAGAAGACAACATGGAGACATTAATGTCAGCAAGCGCTTCACAACCGAGCAGATGTCAAAGACATACCCTAAAACTATTAAAGTTGAAGTTTCGGTCCTGGTTGATTTGGCGACACCCGTGGTTGCCAGGGTTACAGCAAGCGTAACACTCATTGAGCGGCTGCTTCGACAGAAATACATAAGAAGAGCAGCTGGTGTATCCGTTTACAGCACAACCAAACAAGCTCTGGATTAATATGCATGCATCAGGTCCTGTGAATCCCTCATGCTTAGGTAGGCAATCTGAATCCAGTGCAGGAATGGCGGACTCCGCCACTACCATAAAAACTGCTCTATAGAGAATTTGTTGAATGTAAATACACTGAATGACTATTGCAGAAAAAATGCGGAAAATAAAACGGTGTTTGATTTCAGGAAAGACTCGAGGATTATAACTCTAATGGACTGCATCTTATTAAAAGAGAAATGAAGCTGTTATGCCGATGTTGCATGTGCGGTGGTGCCAGTACCTACGACTCGGAGGCTGTCAGCCGACAAGCTTAGCACGGCAGCAGCGACCGCCTCGGCGAGCTTTGTGCTTGTTTGACGCTGTTTGTCTGTTTGTCTCGCATGCAGAAGCTCGTTGAGAAGCAGGAAGATCCTCAACCCCTCCACTCCCACGGGCTGCTTCTCAAGAGACGGAAGCAAGTGCAGGACAGCAGCCTCAACCTGTCAGTTTGAGGGATTGCAAGGGTCAGCCACCAGCCAACAACTGGGTTCAGGTATGTTGAGTGCATGTGTCTACGTTCAGGTTGGTGTTTAGAGGGAAAATCCGGAAATTAGCGAGCACGCTTATTATAACCACGTCTTGAGAGTTATTATAGAGTTAAACACAGCGTGCCATTTTTAACAGGAACACAGATATTCAAGGTAGATAAGTAAGACAAAATATTTCATACACATCGCATATATTTCAGTAACATACCTCAGCCAAAACGTTGTCCTTCTTTACCAGTTTCTTGAAAGCAAGTCGTGCAAGTGACAAGTTCAAGCCCGAGTACTTTGGTGACGTCTGGAAATGTTTATCTTTGCTAAGAAGACAAAGAGAAAGGACCGTACTGAGGCACAGTGGTGCTTTGAGCTCAATGCCAACACTCGCTAATGAGCAGTAAACACAAAGTACAGCTGAGGCTGATGGGGATGTCATTATTGTTGCAGGTATGGCTGAGCAGTAAATGTTAGAATTCACCCGATGAAGTGATGATCACGCACAGAGGTACTGTGTTTACCTTTGCTCAAGGAAGCTTTTATTCACACAGGATGCAGAGGAAAACGTCCGGTGGATTTCCCTGTGAAGATTTAACTTTTTCAGTCCCTCGCACACAGCTTTGGATCCAACTGAACCATTTCAGTCAGAACAGTCACATTCAGGTTATTCAACAAACGAGTGACAAACTGAAACCTGAAAAACCTGCTACTGCGTTACACTTACTGTTTTATCTTCCTCCATGACTTTGCGTCACACTCAGAGGTCCACTTGTCAATCATGTCATCAAGGCAGCGCTGTGTGACACTGCCGACGCCGGCGACGCTCGACTCCTCGTGAGCTTCCTGTGGAGGGGAAACAAGTTGAGCTGATGTTCGCTTTATTAAACCTCCTACCACCATCACGGCCGGCACTGGGCGTATTTGTGTTGGCACCTCATTAGACGTGCATGTCGCAAACGAACAGTTTCCTCCTGCGAAGATGTTCCTAATTTTAGGATCACCGGCGGCGTCTGGAACAGTAACGGACAGTAAGTAATGTAATCATTCATTGCATTCACTTATTATTACAAAATGAAATGTGTTGTACCCTGTGGCAGTTGAACAGGTAGCGGCACGGACGGGTGAGTCTCCTCTCCGTGTCCCAGCTGCCCCTGCTCTCCACACCCGAAGGAGTAGACCCTCTTGGAGTCCGTCAGCACCAACGTGTGGTGTCTGAGACGATCATATATTAGAAACACTCATCAGAGACATATACATATACTTTGACTGACTACTTTTCCTTTTATACCTTTTCTATATATTAACAAGCCCTATGTACATATAGTATTATATAGATATATGGGTATAGGTACTATATTTACACGCGTTTCTAGTGTTCATAGTGTTAATAGTTCACATTTTAGAGGTTTTTTTCTGTCATTTGGAACTAATTAAGAGAGAATGAGTCAATTTAAAAACAACTTTTAATCACTGTCCTGGCACGGAAAAACTGCTATGATTGAAAAACGTTCAAAGGAAAAGAAAAATCTAAAAATGCCCTCTCAAGATGATGACCCAAACAGGCTCAAAATGAGTGCATTATGAAAGGTGATATGCCGTACCGTCCACATGCAATCTGGATGACTTTTGCCCCCCAGAGCTCCGCAACAAGCCGAGGTCGCACCTCATCGCTGAATGAGTTGTGCCCCAGCTGTCCATATTGACCAGAGCCAAACGTAAACACCGCACCAGTCTGAGGAGGCAAGCAGACAACTGGAGTTCCATAGTCCTGTAGTCATTTTTTTGTAATTTACATTTACTAATCTGTGGGACCAAAGATGTGAGTATATGTTTTTTTTTTTCTTCTTCACAAAAAGCAATCTATTGATAAATGCAACACATTTTTCATTTTGCCTATGCTGCTCAGTGTACATCTAATCTGTTAAAAAAAGGCTGCACTTATAAATATCCTCATTAGCCTTTAAAAAAAAATGGAGCCTTGGGTTTGCAAGACCATTGAAAACCTATTCCATCCTTCCATTTGTGTGCGGGTGTCATTTGGTGAGTAAATTAGAATAATTTTCTTGATGTCTGCTGTCTAGGAGTTAGCAAGCGCTCTTCCTGCAGCAGTAAAATGTGGTAGGTTAGTAGTTAACATCGTGCGAGTGTTTCAAAGCTTCCCACAGTTTTGTGCACTGTATTGTAAATTGTTACCAGCCATCTTTGTCTAACCTTCGTCAAAATGGCCGTGTGCTCCTCTCCACAGGAAATGCGAACACTTTTCTTCGTGTTCAGGCAACGAACAGGAGTTGGTGTGTGTCTGTCTACAGAGAAGGAAGTGACGTTCAGGTTTCAAACCGTATCGTTATTGCTTGTCAAATGTATCTTTAAAGGTCTGCAAAAAGAGACAAGGTGAAGTGAAGCAAATGGAAACCTGTCGTGTCTCCCAGCCCGAGCTGTCCGCGGTCGTTTCTGCCCCAGCCGAACACACCTCCAGAGACGGAGAGGGCGAAGCTCTGCTCTCCCCCTGCAGCGATCTGAACCAGGGGGATCGCTGACAGAGATCGGAGGTGTTGGGGGGAACTGGCGCCGAGCTTCCTCTTCCCCAGACCCAGCTGGCCCCTGGAGTCCTGGCCCCATGCGTACACCTGACCATCTGCGGAGAAACCACCGTGGCTTTGTGAGCTCATCCTGAACCTGGTCTGGTCTCAGCTACTCCTGCTGTTTGGTATAATGTCTTTAACACAAAAGTTTATAATATATAGTGATGACACTAAATCCTGTGTCCTCAATACTGGAGGGCAGAGAGCTACATGTTGTGCCAACAGCACTGGTAGTATGTGGATACAACAAAGTCCGCATAATTTCTTGCTGGGGGGGGGGGGGGGGGTCAATGATTTGAGATGAGCCCCCCCCCCCCTCCCCTGTAAAGGGCCAGTGAGCTCCTCCTGTGGTTGCAATGAGGATCCTGATAAACTCTTACAGGGTCAGTTCAACCAAATCACACGCAAAAACAAGACACCTGTTAAATGAATAAGAAAAAATAAGAAAATTACATAAACAATATAACAATATCCATGTAACTGGTTTATACTCTGAGCACCACAAATAAAATATATCCAAACCTTAGAAAACCAACTTTATCATTATTATTATTATTATTATTATTATTATTATTATCATGTACCTTGGGTCAGGGCAACTGAATGCTGGCTCCCACAAGCAACCTGAGAGACCGGTTTGTTGGACAGGGCGTCCAGGGCCCTGAGAGGACAGAGCTCACATGGTTAGTGATCGGAGCTGAGCATGAAACGAAGCTGGACACGCAGAGACGCACACACAGCTTGTCCTCACCTGGGGATGGAAGCGTGAGCCGCGTCCACGCGGAGGACCCTGCCCGCCTCAGACAGCAGCGTGACGGCATCGTCGCCGCAGCTCACGGCCTGAACCTTCTCTTGACAACCTACAAACTCTGGAGGGACACAGAGGTGAAACCTGTGAGTGCGAGGTCGAGTTCAGGGCTCGTACGTGAATAAACCCGGGCGGGGCGCTCACTCTGCTTCCCCCGGACTCTTCTCCCGTCTTCGCCCTCGATGGTGCGAATGATGAACGACTTCCCGCGGCTTCCGACGAAGGCGAGCACCCTGACGCCTGCGCACAGATCCGTGATCTGATAGCCGAGGTTTGAGTGACGGACCCCGCCATCCGCTGCGCCGCCGACCACCGGGCAGTCTTTTAACCGGAAGCCCCGCCGACTGTCCTCCCCCCACGAAAACATGTTGTTGTTGAGGACAGGCGCGCGGACTGACTGACAGTCCTCTGACGGGCTTTTGTTTTT